>NC_056744.1:657124146-657424146 GCF_019279795.1 Protopterus annectens
TGGACAGCACAGATGGAACGTTATGGTAAGCACATAAAACTTTATCTGATGTTGTCAGTTCTCTTTCCATCCTCAACTTATGGGACACAGTCCCCAGCTACCTAAAAATCCCGGGTGGACTCTAAGGAAGGATATTCCCGAGCATAACTGACCCAAAGGCTGTTCTCCTCGAGACCAGATCCAGTCTGTAATGAGTGAGAGAGGTACGAGGGTTTGTCCAAGTACCAGCCTCACATATATCATCCATAGAAGCTCCAGACAGAAAGACTGAAGAGGTCTCCACGGACTTAGCTGAGTGGGCTGTTTGAGGTTTCGTCAAGGTTAGACCTATCTTGTTATAGATAAATGAAATGCAATCAGCCAGCCATCTGGCTAAAGTTACCTTTGCAATTGGTTTGCCCAATTTCAAATCTGCAAAGCACACAACTGATCTAGCTTCCTAACTTCTTTTTTCCTAAATAAGTAAAAACATAATTTTTTATGAACATCCAATAAATGCAACATATATTCATCTTTTTTTGCAAATTTAGGAAAGAATACTGGCAAATTAATGGATTGATTGACACTGGATTCTGACACCACTTTGAGAAGGAAAGATGCATTGGTACATGAAGTGACCCATCCTTGTGAAAAATCAAGTAGGAAGGCTTAGATGATGATACTTGAACCTCTGAAATTTTTCTAGCAGAGGTAAAATGGCCACTAGAAAGATAGTTTTCCAGGTCAGGAGCTTAAGATCGCATACAGCTGCTGGTTCGGGTCTATATCAAAACATCGAATGTTCAAAATATCAAACGTTCTGAACAGTGAAAATGCAGGACCTCAAAGTGCTTTTTTTGAGATCACAGTACAGTGAAGATTGGAATATTTGCCCTTTGCTCACTGTAGTGCGATCTTGGAGTTGGAATATATATTTAGTGGGGGGGCTGCGCCCCCCACAATAACGAATACGAGTTTCAGCATTTTCACTCTTTAGAGCGTTTGATATTTTAATTATTCAATTTTCTGATATAGATGCGCTGGCTCAAAGGGAGGATGAATTGCAGCCTACTGTACCAAGTTCAAATTCCATGTTGGAGTAGGATCCTTATAAGGGGTCACTGCAGGAGTGTACCTCTCAAACAAGCTTTACAAAGTATAGAAGAAGCCATAGAAGAATTTTCAAATCCAAAATGAAAGTTAGATATTACTGCTAATTGAACTTCAATCATTGAGGAGCTAGCCCCCTCATTAAAAATTGTTGCCAAAAATTCAAGTACACTATGTATTGTAGCTGAGAAGAGATAAACGTATTTTTGTTGTGCCTAGCAAATAAGTCTTTTCCATTTACTTGTCTAAAGTTTTCTTGTGGAAGACTCATGGGAAGATAGAAGAATATGACAGGAGAGAGAGCAGTGGTTGTCCGACTATTAACAGTACTGAAGAAACCAAGCTATCAGCTTAATTTTTGAAATATCCAGATGAATCATGCATGCCGGGTGAGACAAGAGTCTGGAATCAGATCCAGAATCCGAGGTTGGCAAAGTAGATGAGGCCACAGGAAGGGGAACCATATCTGTAGAGACCAGTAAAGTGCAAGGAGGACTTTGCTCTTCAACTTGGCAGCTTCCTGAAGAAATTTTGGAAATAGGGGAATTGGCGGATAAGCATAAAGTAGACCGGGAGGCCAATCATGAAATAAAGCATTCCTCAGTGATTCCCCCTGAGGGGGAATTAGGGCACAGTAGCTGCTGCATTTGTTGTTTAGGGAAGAAGCCAGAAGATCACAGCAAGGCTGGCCTCATTAACAGAAAATCATTTCTGTCACTTTCATGTTCAGAGACCACTCGTGAGGTAGAAGAAGGGACCCGCTCAATTTGTCTGCTATCACAGTGGACTTCTCCAGGATGTGCATTGCTATGAGAAAGCAGTTGGATGAGATCACCCAATGTCACACTCTGAGTGTTTCTCAACACAAGGGGTAAGATCTGGTACCTCCTTATTTGCTAATGTACCAAACTACTGACATATTGTCTGAATCACAATTGTCCTTAAAGGGAGTGTATCCTGGAAGGCCTGCAATGCTAAGGGCACTGATCTCATCTCTAGGGCAGTGATATGCAAACTGGCCTCTGCAGGGGACCAAGTGCCTTGGACTGTTTTCCCCAGGAAGTGCCCTGCTCACCCAGTCTGGGAAGGGTCCCTGGTCACTATGGCCTTTGGTGAAGGGAGAATGAAAGGACAGCCTTGTAGAACCTGATCTGACTGAATCCACCACCAGAGATCTCTCTTGCATGCCTCAGTGATTCTTATTTGTGCTGACATGTGTTGGTAAGAACCTACCACTGTGTTGCTAGCATCCACTGAAGAATTCTCATATGAAATCTTGCTAGAGGAACTAATATTAGGGCAGCTGACATTGACCCCAAGGCTTGAAGGATCAACTGGACAGAAATCTTAGTACTGATAACTATTCTCACGACCTGGAGTCTGATAGTGTGAACTCGAGAGAGAAAGAGAGACTTATCACTGATATCATACTAAAGACTGCTCCTATGAATTCCAAAGTTTATGTTGGCTGCAACTGATACTTCCTGCAATTTATGATTATTCCCGGATGATGTCTGGTCAGGGCGGAAATGAGCCATTTGTCTTGATAAGGAAGCGCAATCTCTGCAGTCTCAAATGAGCTGCTACCACTGCCATAAAATTTGGTGATCATCCTGGGGGCTGTAGTGAGACCAAAGGGCAGTGCTCTGAACTGGTGGTGATTGGCTCCCAGTTGGAAGTGTAATATCTGTTCATTTTGATGTGATAGTACACATCCCGAAGGTCTATCGAGCACATCCAGTCGTCCTTGCCCAGGAAGGGTAAAACTGACTGAACCATGACCATCAGAAACTTTGTATGCTGAACTGACCAGTTCAAAGTAGTGAGATCCAAGATTTATTCTTTAGTCCCCTGTTTTCTTTGGCACTAAAAAGAATCTTGAGCAAGTTCTAGATTCTATCTGGTGTGGTGGGACCTCTTGGATGACTCTTCTAGCAGTTTTTTTTTTCTAGTGCTGCTGCTTTCCTCTGACTGGGTGGAACATCTGGAATTTTGCACACAGTTGGGGGTGAAAGAGAAAAGGGAATTATACAGTCTCTGGAAATAATCCTCTGCATCCAAGTATCTCTTGTTAAATTTAGCCAGGCTCTGTGGTGTAGGGATAGTTGACCCCAGATTGCCTCCAGAGGAGGAACAATCGGGCCCTCCTTTCATGAGCACTGTTAAGGACCATCACAGAAAGAATCTCTGGAGCCCTGGTTTTGCAGGCCTCCTCTGCCATGTGGGTGTTGTCATCCATTACAGTTCCCCCTCCTGCCCTTAGGAAGACTGCTTCCATGTGTGTCCTGGAAAGGACCCTGGGACTTTCTAACATCTTCCAGCCAGCTCGTCGATTCCTAGAAGAGGATCTTTGAGGAATCAAAAAACATACGTCCACTGCAGAGAGGACCTTACCATCCTTTTCACCTCTGCTTATGTGTCCTTCACTTTTGGGCCAAACAAGGAAATGATGTTAAAGGCAGCATTGTCGAATAAGGACATGAAAGGCTCCGCAAAATCACAGCCATCCAAGCATGTCACTTAATAGACATATGCTTGAACCTGCTGTCCTTGAGGTTCCTTTGGCTCCAAGCGATATAAGCCTCATGGATGAATTCAAATTAGATTAGAGGGTAGCCAACTGAGAGGTTACAAACAATACAGCCTCAGCAGTAATGGTCTCAGAAAGGGATTTTGATAGTTCCTTGATCAAGTCCCTTTGTAGTCTAGTAAAATGTGCCAAATAGTTTAGCAACCTAAGGGCAAAGGTCGGTGAAGCATGCACATGCCTCCCAAACCTGTCCATCGCCCTAGATTCCTTCTTAGGGGGGATAAACAGAGGAACTATGCTCAACAAGTTCCTTCTTGGTGGCTGCCACCACGACCATGGCATCCAAGGGCACCCCCCCTTACTCCAGAATTCCTTCCCGACAGGTGGAGCCAGAATCTAATCTTGCCTCTTAGGGCTCAATCAGGCGACGCCTGTTGAGAGACCAAATCAATAAGCTTGTCGGTGGGCAGAGTAATCCAGGAGGAAGATAGGCCAGCTCCAAAGGCCTCCAGAAATACTGATTCCTCTGGTAAAGGGTTGCTGGAGGACCACCCACCTCTCTGCTTAAGGATCTTAGGATGACTCCAAATAAAATGTCTTCTGGAGGTGATCGTAGGGACCCTTCTCCATAAAAATCAGTATCTTCAGTGACTGACTCCTACAGAGAGTCCATGCACTCTCTCTCTTCCTAGGTACTTCCTCAGTGGGATGTTCCTGTTAAGTTTCGGAAGAGATTGTATAACACTGCTGAGTGGTGTGGAGGTCTTGAGCTGGCTGTCCCTGTGGAGTAGAATGATGCTGATCCAAGTGCAGTGACATTTGGGAAATAGACAGGATATCCGAGGGGGTAGGATGTGTCCCCATCTAGTCAGAGCAGAGAATACTCTCTTCACTATCTCGAAGGCAAAATGTTCCAGAGAGAAGGAAGACATCAGCCCTGAATAGGGAGGCTACTGAACCGCTGCCTCCCTCTACCCTGAAAGCAATCACCCCACAGAGGAAGTCAGAGCTTAACTGTCCAATGCCGAGGCTCTGAGGGCCACAGATAGCTCCAAAATCCTCTTAATCAACTCCAACACCCTGAAGCCGACAAGGGAGCCTTGGCTCAGAGTCATCCGGATCAGAAGATGTTAGAGCCGGTGCACTCAGAGCAAGCTTCAGATCCAAAGATAAGGCTATCTTTGGTTCACGGCCAGACAAACCCAGAAGGTAAGGTTCCATGGACTCTGAAGCAACCAGAGGGATCAGAGAAGAGCAAGTAGTGGTGGTTTAGTACATGGACAGACTTCCTGACTCAAGGGGGTAACAGCCGGTAAAACCCTTATTTGTATCTGTGCCGAGAGAAACTTTCTCATCATTTTGTCCACAATTTCTTCAATTCAACTCCTGGCACAGTGAGATAAGCCAAGGGATGGTGACTTAGACAGACGTCTTTCCAAAAAGGATGAGACAACCTGGTAAGGCACTCCATCATACATAGACTACCTAGTCCTAGAAACGCTTATCGCATCAGAAGATTTTTTTTCTGAGACTGTTTGATCTGTTGATTTCTTCTTAGGATCCAGGGGAGAGTGGCCTTAAACTGGTTTCAGATCCATTCTTTGTCTTTTCCCTGGCAGCTCCAAAGATAAGAGTCAAGGAGGCAGAGGGCCTAGGAGACTTGGACAATGACTCCTTAGATTTTATTTTGGGGGAGTGAGCCCTAGAAAGAGCTTTGTCAAAGGAAGATGGAAGCAGTCTTAAGAATCAACTTATTCTATTGGCAATTGTTCTGGGATTAAAATTTTTGTAATAAGGATAAGGGAGAAATATACAAATAAAATTTATAAGCAAAGAGGAAAAATTTAAAGATAATATGAAAAAACACTTCTCTGAAGATAACTCGAGAGCTAAGGCTGACCACTTTTTACGAAAAGTGGCAAATGAGATCTGAGGCATCTTAGGGAATGGTACACTATGGGTAAGGGAGACGCTCCAGAGATTTTTGGTTACCATGAATTTTAGTAATGGTAGTCTCAGATCTGAGGAACACAGCCGAACCCATAAGTTGAGGATACAATGAAAACTGACATTAGATCAAATGTTATGATTTTTAGTCACAGTGAATTTTCCCAAAACAGGGCAGCTATGATAAAGCAAAATGGCAAAAATTCTTTACTTACACAACCTTACTTAAACCAGTGACATCCTCACCTTTTTAATGTCTTCAATGCACTTAACAATGTAGGCTTTTTTAATAACTTCCTTCACAGCATAAGCATCACTGAGAATGGTGAGATGTTCCTCCAGAGCTTGCTGAACTAAACCGCATGGCAATGACGGAAGATGAGCCAGGTCCCACAGCACCTCCAATACCTACATCAGAAAACAAAACTCATTACTGAACATTTAAAACAGATGGTTAATTCCATCTGGAGACTTGATGTGTTAGACAAATTCTAAACATGCCTCTTCTGCAAGCTTACAGTTAAAACTTACATTACTACTTATCCAGTCTAATGCCAGTTTACTAACACAGGGAAAAACACTTAACAGTGTCAATAAGTGGGGTTAAAACGAATTTAAGAATCAGATGGTTGGGTAAGGGAAACAACTGCAGACTGGTTTTCTGCTCCAGAGAAAACAAAGTTACAGATATACAAAGCTATAGCCCTCCCCCTCAACCTCTTACAGTGGCCAAATGCATAGCTTATTGTAATGTGACATTTGTTAAGATTAAACTCTGAAGGACAGACCTGAGAGATCTCACTTGCTAGCTACAATTCAGCAATGGTAAGGGCTTTCTGAACTGTTAAAAACAGTTTAGATAACTCAAGCAAGATAAAGAACTATACGGAAAAAATACATTTCTCAAAGGGAAATGCACAGCTGAAGACATTAAAAAAAAATCTGAGTATCCACCTGGCTCCATGGTGAAAGCAGACAGAGTCCTGACTGCAACCCAGGAGACCAGGGTTCAATTAGTTGCTTAGCACTGGTGAAACAAAGCAAACAGGAAAAGGAGTGAGGCCCACTTAACTTTCCTGGGGAGGGATGCACAAAGACAGAGAGCTCGGGTGATGCAATTTCCCTAGTGGAGACCAGGGAATACACCATTCATGCTTCAAGGTCAGGGACACGGCTTGCCCTTGCAGATATGAAGGGACACCCTTCACTGCAGCTCATTGTGTGGAAGACACTGCAGCATACAATGTCCCATACCACAGTAGATGGTTGTCTTAAGTGACTGCCAGTCAGTTAACCCTCCCCACAGTGCAAGAGAATGAATAGGTTAAACTGGATGGATGGGGACTGATGACTGAATAAACACGCGTTGGGATGTCGGGTATCCCAGTGCTGCCACAGTTAATTCCTACAAGGAAATGACCACTGTGTCGATATAGAAATTGTGCAAATGGGGAAGCAGAGTAAAAAATGAAGGGGCCATCTATCATACACAAAAGGTTACCTCCTTATACAAACTACCATTTATGCTACTGGTAACTCTTATCAGGCTCAGTAGCATAAAATAATGCTGCTACTTACAGTAACCTGGACAACGACATGGTACAGAAATGGTCCCATAAATAACAGCAAATTTGAATAAACACCTTTACAACACTGTTACATGCAGGTAGGCAGACAATGTAAACTTCGACAGACAATAAATGTGAGAATAAAAGTGTTAGCAGCATAAGACTGCCATGAATAACAGCATAAAGATACACTGTAGTGTAAAACCTGCCCAGAATACTTACAAAGGGGCAATGGGACAGAGTTCAAAACCAATTCATCTTAAATTCATCACCTGGTTTGCTAAAACAAGTTTCTATAGCGTGAGGTCAGCTTAAACCATACCTACCAGCAGGTAAAATGATCTGACTTACAAGCTCTTGCCTAAATTATTACCGGGCAAAGTAAGGCAGAGGGACTAAGGATGAAGAACTGAGCTTCAACACGCAGTAACTAACTTAAAGAAACATTATCATTCATAACTAATATACAGACATTAAAAGATGAAACATCTGAATACCAAGTACAACTCTTAATTAGAAAAAAATCACCTACAACATTATAAATTCAATTTTTATATCAGGCTCAGGGCAAGAAAAGCCTAGTAATGCGATAAGGTAAACAAAAAAAAATACTCAGAGCTGAGAAGATACCCTTAAGAACTGTCAAACCATTACTAATAAAATAACCCTAAAACCCTTACTAACAAGGGACAAATTTCTACCATTTTTAAACTCTATTTTCATTTTATTATATTCACTAACTTTTGCTTCTGAAGAGGAAACGTTCAAGATAGCAGCACAATGACTAACAGGTTGATCTGAGCTTTCCCAGTTTGATAACAGAAACTGAAAAATAAAAAACGGCCAGTAAAAATGTCAGTTCATTCATACAACTTGTTAACTGGGGTTAAGCACTGATCTCACTGCATCAATTTCAGTCTCAGCCAGAACTCAAGTGAAAAAATAAAAACTAATATGATAAAGCAACATACTAAAACTAAAGAAACAGTTAATATACCATAGAAAAAAAATTAAGAAGGTTGTCAAAAGAAGTTATTATGTACAACATTTACATCAGTTACAGCAGCAACATATTAGGAGTTACTACCCATCACTTTCACTGTAGCATCTCTGTATGTGTCAGAAATTAGGGAGACTAGGTTATGTAATCTGAAGCACAGCATTTACAGCTTGTGCTGTGAGATTATGTCCTGACTTAAATCACTGTTGCAGTATTCCAAACAGATGTGTTTTCACTACTGACAAAGCCAGAATAGCAAATCTTAAACCTTCCCTGGAGCATGAATGTTAAAGACCTCACCTCGCAATCACATTGTGGACCTATAAATGCAAATCCTTAAGACTACCTCATTGCCAGCCCAAATGCAGGTCTGATCTTCACGTGGTTGCTGGTACTATTAGCTTCTTGGATTCAATAAGTGCCCCATTGGGGAACCTTTCTACTTATATACACTGTTTTGTTGTACTTTGTTAGATGTCAGCAAGGAGGGGAAAGTGTGAGTACAGTAAGCAAATTTCCTACAAACATCCCCATATCCAGTATCTCTAATGCCTAGGTGCAGAACATGATGATTATAAAAGCCTGCTCAATTTGTCAGTCCTTTGTTCCCAAGACTTAACTATCCAGTTTGTCTTTGCTAAACACTTTCTTGGAGACTCAACAACTTTAGCATCTGGCCCACTCCAAACGTACTTCCATCTCATAAGAAGAAGAAGAAAAAAAAAAGAGATCTAGGCTTGATGCTTGTCTGCCCAATTTGACTCAAGACAAACCTGCAGAGTTTACAGAACGCACAGTACGTCTGACTATCTCAGATTCACTCTACTGTGACCCTGCAAAAGGCTGGTACAGCATCACAGGATCATGCATTCAAAGAGACTATTACTGCTAATAAAAATGCAGAACTGTACATCATCATTTCAGAGTGAACAGAAAAGTCCCTACAGATTTTAGTTAGGGAAGAGATTCCCTGCAAGCTGACTGAGGTACTTCAGTGTTTGGAACCTTCACACTTGGTTCAAGAGAATGTCATCCCTAAAAAAAACAACAAAAGACCAAGTATGTCTTCTCCCCTCCTCCTCCTAGGAGGAGGAGTGGATGGACTTCTCTCAGGGCTTTTTCAAGGCCATTATAGCCTTCAACTGCTTTCAGCTGCTGTCCCTCCTCTTACCCCTCAGGTTACTGTGCATTCTTCTAGGTCACAGATTCTGATGACCATTCATTAGCCTACTCATCTCAAATTCACACGCTTATCAGATCCCTTCAGATGAGATTTCTATTTCACCCAATCCCCCCTGTGGAAGAGACATCCTTTGGGGAGACCATTTTAAACATGAAACATTTTTGTGTGGGAGTCAATACTGCAGCCTCTTGGAGGTGTACACTCTTAATACCTCCCATGTTCCTCAAGTCCTGGAGGCATTTGATGCTTTCAAATCCTCCTCCTCCGCTCCTGACTTGCAGCCTCCTGCTCCCAAAAAAAGCCAGACAAAGATTTGCCCCAGTGCCAGAGGACTTAAGTTCCTTTATAAGAATCCTGTAGCTGATCAGCTGCATCCCTCTCTTCTGACTTAGTCAGGGAAAACTAAGCTGCTACCAAATGCTAATGTTCCTCCTTTCGACAAGGACAGCAGTGTCATGGATGGGGGGGGGGGGGGGATTATACCGCATTGATTCTGGCTTTCAGGGCTACATATTATCAGACTCAGCAGTCCAAATACCCATTATGAACCCTTAACAGTCTAAGCAAGGTACTGGTGGATATGCAGGGTTTAGAGTCTAAGAAACAAAGTTCGTCCCTGGTAAATCATGCCACTCAAGTGTCCAGACACAATATAAAATGGAGCTATGATGCTGTTGAGGACTCCTCCACAGCAACTGCTACTGGTACAGTCATCCACAGACAGCACGGTCACACAACCAGCCCATGCCAGAAGATTTTAAAGCTAAGCTCATTGATTCAGCCCTTGTCAAAGATCTTTTGCTCTGACAACCAGCTAGCCTACTGAAAACATTACAGGACCAAAGTAAAACTAGGAAAGACTGCTGACAAATTATATTTAACTTAGTACATTCACACAAGAGGAGCTACTCATCCACGTCTACTAATTTTTGTCAGCAGAGAACACAGACCTCCCCAAAAGCACAAGAAGCTGCCTAGGAAACATTTTCTAGGAAAACCTGAAAGGGACCCCAAATGTGGGAGTGTTTCCCTTCTCAGATAAGTCACTGTGGCTATCTTCCAAATCCCCTCCCCCACACTCTCACCCTACTCCTCTCAAAAAGGCTCACCCAGTCCATCTCAAACTTGGAAAAGACAAGTAGGTACTATTATATATATATATATATATATATATATATATATATATATATATATTATAAAAAAAAACACGAGTTTACCTTATGTCCTGGAAGGAGGTACAGGCTTAAATTATTTGTCAAATTGTTTAAGCCTTATTTTGTGGGGGCTCCTGACTGTTATGACAAGAAAGACTGAGGAAGTGATGTCGGCTACCTACTTTTGTATTGGACTCTCTGACGTCCTTTACAACCGATGGCATTTTTACTTACCTTTGGTATTCTGGCTGACCTTAGGTCTTCCGGGAGCTTGGATAACCCATTTGTTAAGACTGCAACAGTGAATACAGTGTAACATCTACATTTATGGTAAGTGTACACAACTGTACTTTCTCTACTCTTCCATCTGTCAGCTCACTGTCTCACGCAACCTCTCCCTCAACCCTGCTGTATGCCCTTTCATTTTTAAAAGAATTACAGTCAAAGATGACATACCTCTCCTTGAAAACCTAAAACTAGACCTGCCTCTAGGGACTAACCTTTCCCCTGGATGGTATTGCAGTGTACGGAGTACATAGTTACTCCTATGTTGCATGCATTTGCTTAACACTAAACTGTATGCTCAGTGTATGGAAAACAGCAAAAGTTGTAGCACCCCCCCCCCCCAAAAAAAAAATAAAATAAAATAAAACAGCAGCATGATATCCAGTGATTTATGCAAAATCTCCATCCTACCTGCCCTTGGGAAAATCTTATAAAAACTGGTTTATAATCAACTCTCAAACTACATAAGTCAATATTGCCTTCACCTCTTCCAAGAAACATGTTTTCTGGTCTGGCCACAGACATGCATTCATTCTGTAGGCACTGACTAGGGCAGTATATACTTGTAGGTTTTAGTGTAGTATAAGGTGTTCAAATATTTAATTTCAATAAATTTACAATATGTATGGAGTTATTTATTAATTCATTTATTTATTAATTATTTATTTTTTATGTATTAGGAATTGGATATGCAAATTATTTATATTTTAGGTACGGACTAGTGCAATACATTATAATAAAATAATAGTGTTTAGTATAAGGTGATTATACATGGATAGGAAATAGTTTTTTTTTTTTTTAAATTATATTAATACAGTATACATTTCACAAAGAACTCAAATAGTCATAATATGTACTGAGATTTTTATTTGTGTTACAGACTATGAATTGAGTGATCCTAGCTGACATTGATGAGAATTTGTACAAATTCTAGAATTATATGAATGACTATATGAAATTAGCCACTAGCACTTTAAATTTGTGTAGTGCTTATTTGGTGCCAAAAAGGCTTTAAAAGAGTGTTTGGTTACTAAGCTTAATGGTTCTGATGAAGTCTGCATTTTGCGCAGATGAAAGCAATTAACAGAATTGTTTTTATTGAGATGTTTTATTATTAAAGTTTTAACCAGTCCGAACCGTGTTCTTTCCGCTGTTAACTATAAACCTAGCTGACGGTGGATTGCAGTCTATATACTGTAATTCATATACATATAGATATATATATATACATATAGATATATATATATATATATATATATACATATACATATATATATATATATATATATATATATATATACACATATATATACAAATATATACATACATATACACAAATATATATATATACATATATACATATACACATATATATATAAATATACGCATATATATATATATATATATATATATATATATATATATACATATACATATATACACATATGCAACATATACATACATATATATATATATACACACACACACATATATATATATACATATATGTGTATATATATATATATATATATATATATATATATATATATATATATATATATATGTGCACATACTTATATATATATATATATACACACAAAGTTACACCTCCAACAAAAAAGCAAATACACCAAAAAGCTTTTAAGTATAGTAAAGGAGAGTAAAGGTATAGCCAAAAGAAGTCAGGGGGCTGGAGGGAGGGTAACCAGGACTGCAACAGTGAACACACTCTAACATCTACATTTACGGTAAGTGTACACAACTGTACTACGTTCTTCATGTTTCACTGTTGCAGTCATCACATTTGGGCAGATTCCCAAAGCTAAGGATGGGAGGAGGCATTTAGACAGCATTAGGAGCAGCTATAAGGCCCTGCAAGACTGCAGTGGCAAAGCCAGCTCTGGATTTAGAGAAAATTAGTGAATGGTAATGCTTGGTGAAAGTATGTACAGAACTCCAGGTAGCAGCTTCTAGGATGTCCTTGGTAGGTACACCTCTGAGAAAAACTGTAGAGGCAGATGCAGCCCTGGTTGAATGGGGTCTAATCCCCTGTGGGATAGGTTTTCCATGGTGCTTTTAGCAGAAATGAATGCAATGGCCTATCCATTTAGAGATGGTTTGTTTTTAAATAGCCTTCCCCTCTGCCCATGCAGCAAATGCCACCAGCAGCAGTTCAGATATCCTTTGAGGTTTAGTCCTGTCCAAGTAAAATCTAAGTTGTCTGTGCACATCTAAGGAGTGCAGGATCCTTTCCCCTTTGTTCTGTAGATTAGAAAAGAAGGTTGGCAAAAGAATGGACTGGTTAAGAGCCACACTGGATACCACCTTGGGCATGAAGGAGGGATTGGTCCTGAGGGACACCCTGTCTGCATGAAAGATGATGAAAGGCTCCACTGCCATAAGGGCTTGTAGTCCAGATACCCTTCTTGCTGAAGTAATTGCTAAAAGGAAGGCTGTTTTCCGAGAAAGAAATTTTAACTCTGCACTTGCAGCTGGCTCAAAAGGAGGAAGAGTGAGTTTTTCCAATACAAAGTTAAGGTCCCAGGCTGGAGTTGGGGCTCTCCTGGGTGGTCTTAAGTTTTTGGCCCCTCTGAGGAATGCTTGAGCAGTGGATGAGAGAAGAGGGGTGGTTCTGTGTTGTAATGAGCTGAAGTGGCTGAGCCATGAATTTTGCTGGAGGAAAAAGAAAGGCCCTTGTGAAGCATCTCAGTTAAACATTGAAGAATCTAAGGTAAACTGGACACTGCTGTGCCCACCCCTTGAGTTTGGTTCCAGACACAGAATCTTTTCCATTTTTCAGCATAAGATTTTCTAGCACTAGGCCTCCTTGCCTCTAAAATGACATCCAACACTTGTTTACTGAGGGATGGTAAGGAAGAGATTAGGAAATTAGCCAGGCTGCCAGGGTTTGAAGCTGAGGGTGCAGAATCTGGCTCTCCTGCTGAGACAGCAGGGTAGGGGTCTGAAGCAGATGCCATGGAGCCAGCAGTGACAAATGGCGGAAGAGGGGGTACCGGTGTTGGCAGGGCCAGTCTGGTGCAATCTGGTGCAATCAGTATCGTTCATGGTTTGTCCTGTTTGATCTTTAGTAGTACTTTGGAGAGGAGAGGCAGAGGAGGAAAGGCATAAACTGATAGATTTTTCCAGCTGAAGGACAGAGCATCCACTTTCCATGCTTGTTTGCTGGGAGTCCTTGTGCAGAATTTGTCCAATAGGTAGTTCTGGGGGTGGCAAACAGGTCTATATCTGGGCTCCCCCATCTGTTTATCAACATGTTGAAAATCTTTGGTTCCAGTTTCCACTCGTGTGAGTCCATGAGATTTCTGCTTATTCCGTCTGCCAGTGTATTTAGTTTTCCTGGCAGGAATTGAGCCTGTAGATGCACTTGGTAGCTCAAGGCTGTGTTCTACAGAGCAATGGCTAGTCTGCAGAGGGAGTAAGAATGGGTAACCCCTGCTTGTTTATGTACCACGTAACAGTGGTGTTGTCCATCCTTAACATTAATTGTCCTGAAAGAATGTGGTCCTTGAAGGTTGTCAGAGCATTCTGCACAGTTAACATTTCTTTTTGATGGATATGCAGGTGCTTTTGACTTGGGTTCCATCTGCCCTGAATGCACTTCCCTGCCTGGTGAGCCCCCCATGCACAGTCTGATGTGTCTGTTGTTAGGGTGTGGGCGGCAGGGGGTACAGTGAATGGTAGTCCCTTGTTTAGGTGGCAGGCCTCTGCACACTAAAGGAACTCTAACTGTAGGTAAGGTATGATAAGAATCACTACTTCAAGATCCTGAGAATGTTGACACCATAGGCTTTTTAGATACCATTGTAGTTTCCTTATATGCAGTCTAGCATATGGAATTAGTAGAATGCAGGAGGCCATGAACCCAAAGGCTTGCAGAATTTGCATTGCAGATACCAGGGTTTTTGTGGCCATTAGTTTGAAGTAAGTTGTCAAATGAATTTGTTTCTCTGGCGTGAGGAAAGCCATCTGGGAAGTTGTGTTCAAGATTGCTCCCAGGAATATAATTTGTTGACAGGGTACCAGATGTGATTTCTTTTAATTTATGGTGTATCCCAGACAAGTTAGCACCTTTTGTACGAATGCCAGATGATTCAAAAGTATGTCCTGGCTTTCTGCCTGAATTAGACAATTGTCCAGGTATGGGTATATTTGAATATTTCTTTGCCTGCAAAATGCAATGACTGGAGCTAGGCACTTTGTGAATACCCTGGGCACAGTAGATAAGCCAAAGGGCAGTGCAGAGAACTGATAGTGCATGTAGCCTGCTTTGAAGCGTAGGTATCTTCAAGATTCCCTGATTGGGATGTGCAGGTAGGCTTCTTTTAAATCTAGTGTTGCCAACCAGGCATCTTTGCTTAGCATAGGAAGTAACTGGTGAAGAGTTAGCAGTTTGAATTTTGGAATCACCAAAAAGGTGTTTGATATATGATAGGATGCCAAAAGTTGGTTTTTCTGGGTACCAGGAAAAGTCTTGAGTAGAAACCTTGTCCCTTTTCCTCTTCTGGTACAGTATATGAATAGCCTTTATGCTTAAGAGAGAGAGAGTACTTGCTTTTGAGCCTCTGCCCACTGATTTGGGGGTAGATCTGGCCAACCGTTTGGGGTTGGTAACGTGTGGAAGTGAAATCTGTATCTTTGGGAAACTACATTTAACACCCATTTGTCCTGGGTAATGAGTTCACAGTTTTTTGCCTACAAAGCAATCTTTCCCCCTAAAGGATCTGTCAGTTGAGAAGCGCTTGGTAGTTTTAAAGTAAAGTCAATGAGACAGTTTACCATGGGGGGAGTTTTACTACCACTTGATTCGGAAGTGGGAGCCCCCCACTGTTTAGTCCTGTGCGTACCCTGGGACTGAAAGCCTGGGTGATCTGCTGGTTCTGGGTTTGGACTGAGAAGGCCTGGAAGAGGCAAGAAAAGACCAATTCTTAGACGGCCAATGCCTACTAAATCTTGGGAGGTTGTACTTGTAGGAAATCTTTAACAGTTTGCATAGATTTAGCTTTTTCCTCCATCTTTTTAAGAACAACTTCTGCTTTGTTGCCAAACAGGTGGTCCTGATTTAAGGGAGAATCCAGCAATGTAGCTTTAACATAATCTGGCAAAGATTGCTCCTTAAGCCAAGCATGCGTTCGAAGTACAGACCCAGTGACAGCAGCCCTGCAAGATGCCTCTAATGAATCAAAGCCACATTGCAAAGTATGCTTTCCAACCTGTTCAGCAGAATGCATTAAATCTTGTAAATCCTTATTTTCAGCACAATCAGGAATCAACATAATTTTCTGTTTAAGCAATCCAATGATATGCTGCTGATACTTTAACATATGAAACTGGCAGTTTAAGGCCCTAATGGCCAAGGTTGCAGAAGTGTATACTTTTTTACCCCATCTATCCAGCGCCCTGGAGTCACTATCAGAGGGGGTTAGGATTTTTGGCAGTAGTAGCCTTGATGCCCTTGTGTCCCTGTGAAATGGTCTCTGGATCCGCAGTAGGATTTTAAAAAGGAACTTGTGAGAGTCAGGAACCCTGCAATATCTATCAGGTTTTCTGGGAGCAGGAGGTAGAGTCAGGGGCCAAGCTAGGTTCAGAAAAGGCATCAACAATGTCTAGTACAGGAGGGATAGCTAAAGACCTGTGCTGGGGCAGGAGTAAGATATCCCTAAGCCTCTTTTTAGAATCAGAGTAATCCTGGCTTTTCCAGCGAAAGTGCTCCCTAAGAGTATGCAAGATTTTACCAAAAGAGAAATCCTCTGTGGTGGTGGTGGTGGGTGGGTGGGCAGAGGGACTAGAGTCCTCTGCATCAGAATCCTCATAGGTAGATAAGGGTAAATCCTGGTCATCAGAGGAAACAGAAATTTCAGAATCCTGGTCAGAAGTATCATAAGCAAATTCAGTCTAGGTCGCTTAGAGGGGGAAGGTTGGCTTCCCCTGATTAAAGTAATAAGGTCTTCAGCCATTCTTATCTGTTTTTTAGGCACAGAGGCCTGACCATGCAATCTGGGCGTCGGTTTTTAGGCATAGTTCGTGTTTTAGGCCTTGAAGAAAAATATGGCATCAGTTTAATATAGAAGCCAGTAGGCCTGAATACACCCTCAGAAGCCGGTGCCTGCACAGCGGCTCAGGACCCATCCAAGGTAGAGACATCCACAGGTTCCACAGTTAAAGCATCTCGCGGCATACCAGACTCCGAATGGGTCTCAGTAGAGGCCTGCGAATCTAAAGTAGCGGATATCAGGGGCTGCAAAAGCACCTCACTGAGTACCGGCGACTGGCTTAGGAGAAGCGTCTTCGGCAACTTTGGATCTAGGCAGCTTCTCTTTGTCTTTACTTTTGCGTTTTTTTGTAATGTCGGTAGTTGGATGGCTTACCGAAGACATATCTGGATAATTGAACCGAGTACCAAAATATTTAGAAACGGAAATATACCAACGACGAATAGTTTGTTGCTTAAATAATGCACAAAACCGACAGCAAGGTACGTCGTGGCCAGGGCCTAGGCAAGGAATACAGTACAAATGAAAATCTTTGTGAGGTATTTGCTTTTCACAAGAAATACAATTATTCACTTTTACTGACATCGGTTTACAGCAAGAAAAAGTTTCCCCAACGGGGTACTTAGCTTTAGTTGAAGACTTCGGTTCTGAAACTCAAACGGCCGACCGGCATTTATGAACTGCTTCTGCTTCAGTCACCGCAAGAAAGACTGATGTAATGGCGTCAGCTGCATGCTTTATACCAGAATCAAACTGACAAACTAAAAACTTTTAAAACAAAAAAGCGAGTAATAAAGATGGAGCGGTAAAAACAACCAAATACTGTCTAATGAGCTTAAAATAAACATTCATTTATAAGCTTATGTATGTATAAGGGCATTATAGTTAAAATCCCTATTAGTAAATACTTACTCTAACCTTAACTGCTATGATAGGTTTGACATCTTTATCATAGCAGTTAAGGTTAAAGTATTTACTAATAGGGATTTTAACTATAATGCCCTTATGCATACATAGGCTTATAAATGAATGTTTCTTAAGTAGGGTTTATTTAGTACTGCATAGTGAATGTATTTTAATGGCATAATTTAATTTTGAAATATCGTGGGTTTAATGTGTTGCTTCCTACACATTTGGCTGTCCGATTTTAGTACGTTAGCTACGGTTAGCGTACTTGTGTTTTGCTGAATATTTTTGAAAGTTAGTTGTCTTTAAGAAATACATTTTTAACTGACTAATTAAGTTGCTTATGGATTGTCTACATAATGTTAGTTAATTGATAGATGTGTATCTGATGAAAGAGAAGCAATGCCTTTTCCGAAAGCGCTCATTCAACAGTATTTGGTTGTTTTTACCGCTCCGTCTTTATTACTCGCTTTTTTGCATGCTTTATACCCCTGACTACCTGACGTCATGGAAGGTGAGACAGCAACCAACGCAGGACCCAAGACTTTGATAATCAGGCCGACTGAGGGCTACTGCAAGCAGATAACCCAAATGTGATGACTGCAACAGTGAAACACGAAGAACATCTGTACTATGTTCATCATGTTTCACTGTTGCAGTCCCAACAAATGGGTTGATTATCAAAGTCCAGAGAAAAAAGTGGGGAGGCACCAACAGCATCAAGGGTTGGAGATAATACCCTGCAAGACTGCAGTGGCAAACCCTGCCCTGCCTCTGGAAAACAGAGGCATATTATAATGCTGGATGCTAGGCTAGAAATTAAGTCAATCTCGAACCAACTGGAGTAAGAGTATACTAACCAAGTAATGTTGACCATTCCGCTCAAAGTGATCAGTGGCTACTGTCAACCAAGGTAGTTCCGGAATCTGGTTAAGCTGAAGTGGTTCCTTCTGTTGATGAGGCTTTGTACTATTACACACTGAACAAGATAAAAGTGCTCTCTCAATGTCTTGTGACATAGAAGACCAAAATACTAGCTCTCTCGCCCTTTTGGTAGATTCGGTTCCAGGGTGACCAGGATGCAAGATAGTAATGTACTCTTGCTGCAAGGACTTTGGAACAATTACTTTCAGACCTTACATAATGATACCTTTTGTCAGACAAAATCTCATCTCCGTATGGAAAATATTGCACTTCTTGAAGTAAAATAGTTTGCTTTGGTGGCCATCCTTGCTTGATAAAATGGTTGAGCCTTTGTAAAACTGATCTGTGGCTGTGTGATCTCTCAAGCTCATCAAGACATGTGGAAGAAAAATTTCTCTCTTCCATGACTTCAAAATCAAGGTTCTCATTCTCATGCTGTTCTCTGGCATTTCTGGGCGATCTGGATAATGTATCAACAAAATAAAGAAGTTTGCTTTTCTTGTAGACAAGATTGAAATTGTATGTCTGCAATCTCAGCATCATACACTGCAGTCTGGCTGGAGATGAACGCATTGGCTTTCTCAGGATTGTGACTAATGGTTGGTGACCTGTTTCGATCTGGATACGTCTACCATAAACAATTATGGAACTTCGAACATGCAGACACAATTGCTCTTTCACAATCTGGGCTAACTGCATTCCAGTTTGGGTAAGAGTTCTTGATGCATAGGCAACAGGTTGATCCTCTTGTAAAATGACTGTACAAAGACCAAATTTCAAAGCATCACAGGAAAGTGCAACTGGTTTGCAAACATCATAGTACAAGGTTGGTGGACTGGAAATACTCTGTTTCAGGGCATCAAATACTCTTTGGTGTTGCTCTAACCAAGATCAGGATACATTTTTACATGTCAGCTCTCAGAGTGGTGCTTAAAGTTGGCTGAAGTCTGGAATGAACTTGCCTAGGCAGGTGACCATGCTAAGAAAACTTTGCAGGGCTTGAACACTGTCTGGAGCTGGCATCTTGAGAATGGCTGCTGTTTTGAAGGGTCTGGTCGTAGGCCTGTATTCATAAATAAGTGACCAACATAAGTAACTTCTTGTAGCCTGAATTTGCATTTGTGTGGACTGAGCTTAGATTCAATTGATGTGCCCTTTCTAGACCTTTTCTGACGTTTCTGTCATGTTCTGCTGCATCATGACCTCCTACCAGTATGTCTACTATAATAGCACAGGGATACCCAGAAAAATTTTGTTCCACTGCACGTTGAAAGACTTCACTTGCAGAATTTATTCCAAATGGCATTTCCAAAAAATCTGTACCTGCCAAATGGACTATTAAAAGTAGTGAGCAATGAGGATTTTTTGTCAAGATGAATTTGCCAAAATTAACTCCTTGCATCTAAGACAGTAAACATAGTGGCATTTGGCATCAAAGCTGCAACTTTAACTGTGCGCATTGGATGATGAGGCCTTTTTAGCACTTTGTTCAAATCTCATGGATCAATACAAATTCTGATGTCATCTGAGCTTTTCTTATGAGCTACCACCATGGAAGATACCCATTCAGTTGGAGTTTCTACTGGAAAAAAATCATACCTTGTCACACCATTTTATCTAACTCTGCTTTGACTCTGTCCTGCATGATTAGAACTTTGCGTGGTGGCCTGATAACTGGACTGACCTCTGGGTCTAACTTCATGGAGTACACAACTGGAAGTTTGCCTAGTTTGTCTTGGAAAAGGTCAGCATAGGTAGAAAAAATGTGCTGGGCAAAATTATAGTTGTCTTTTAAGCTAACATGGTGGACTTCCTTATTAAATTTTCAAACTGTCTCTGAGCCCTAATGATGACTGGACGTGCCTCTTTACCACATAAAATAAGTCGCAGATCCTCCCAGCAGAGTACCATGACAACACTTCTGAGCCTTCAGTCTGACTGTCTACCTCCAGAAGGAACAAGTTTTGCACACCTTGCCAAATCAAGCCTTTCACCTTTACATACTCTAGCAAATGTTTCTGCTGACATAACATTGCACTTGGAACCTGTATCAACTTTGAGCTCTATGGGTTTGCCATTTATCTGAACAGTACAAAATACTTCATTTTTTGCCCTTAAATCTACTGTACTAACCGTTTCATAAAGCAGTGACACACCATCAACATAGAGAGTAAAACTGCCACTGTCTAACTGATCATTCATTATTCAAAGTTAAATCACTGTTACGAAGCAAAATCTTTCTCACAGCATCATCTTTTATGCCACACACAAGTATGTCCTTTACCAACTTATACCTTAAGTCACCAAATCTGCACGTTTTAGCGTCATTTCTCAGGTCAGTCACATATGCTGCAAAAGTTTTGATCCCTTGTGTAAAATAAGTACTTTTCCATTGTAACATTTGTCTGGGGGATGCACATTTCTCTAAATTTACGTTTTGAGAACTAAGGGTCCTCCCTTGACTCAGCCGGTACAACAATACAACAGTTTCCCCCTCTCCTGTATAGACAGCAGGTGCATACACAAATGAGTGCTCTCTTTCTATAGCTTCTGACCCAGCTAAATTACGTAGAATAAATGCCTTTGTACGGTCATCTTTATCAGAAAATGCAGCCTGTATGAAAATGTCATACTCTTGCAACACACTCCAATTCTCAGCAATATTACTGTCAAACACAAGTTTAATGGGTTTTGAAATCAGTCTACCATACCCACAAAGAATACACAAACACACTGAAAATATGGCCCTTGTAATTATGTATGAACAAACTGTCCTGTGAGCTTATAACATTCAAAGGTGCAGTAAACTCTTCGAAATACTTTACTTTGAGAAGTATGCTCTGTAATGGCTGTACTCTGTGAAGTATGCCCTGCAATGGCTGTGCTTTGTGAAACAGCTTTACTGCAACACTGTATAAACATGCAAAAACTTTATACACTTCTGACAACTCGGATATGTTTGCTTAATACGAAAATACATATGCTTTACGAAAATGCGGTCATTTTCCTTTACTTTATTCATTTTATGCAATTCAAACTTTATTTCAAACATTTTCAGTAGTAATTTGAATATTTTTATCAATATTGTACATACCGGTTTATGCGAATATTTAGAACATTCTGTATGCCCCATTCCATATAATGTTAAAAGAAATAGTGCTGAGCAAGAGTTAATACCTGAAATTCAAATCTGACTTGTTTTGCAAAGTTTACAGATTTTAGGAATGATTCACTCCTTTATATTAGCTGCGCATCTCTTGGTCTTGCTTCTGTATCCCATTCTAACACCATGTCACTTGGTCATCTCTAACACACACAACAAGAAGGCTTGGGGTTTCATTCAGATGTTTTAATGCATACAAACACATCAGGATGGAGAGCATCATCATTAAATATGAACAAACTAGTTAATAGACAGAGCTTACACACATACATGCTTACATCTCAACAGCCAACTACAAAATAGCAGTCAGACTTGCATCTGCTCAGTATGCATACACTTTTGCAAGCCCTTGGATATCTTCAAGGTATATACACACATACTGAGCTACACTCTGAAAAGAGGAGATCAAGTCCTTGAGTAGGTTATTAAGCTTCTGTAATGAAGCAGAAGGGAGATAGCAGCAGTTAGAAGAA
Organism: Protopterus annectens; assembly: GCF_019279795.1. Classification (NCBI taxonomy): domain Eukaryota; kingdom Metazoa; phylum Chordata; order Ceratodontiformes; family Protopteridae; genus Protopterus; species Protopterus annectens. Next base: position 657,146,380 of record NC_056744.1, read on the forward strand.
TTTGAGAGCTAAATGGAGAGTGGATTTTGTTAGTAACCAATATGGAAGAGAATCTGAGGAGGATTTACTTCAGAAGTTGTATGTTGATACCAGACTTTAAAATGAGACTCCCCTCCTCCTTGCCTTAATCATAGTCTGACATCAAGATTGTAATCACAGCCTGAGAAGTGGTGGTATATGGAAGGATCTTGTGGTTTCAGCAAGGATTAATAGTTACAGCAATGATTTTGTGATTGTGAAGAGAGATAAGTGTTTAGTTGGTCTATTTTATTTCTCCTGCTTTATTACATTAAGAAGAATTCATGAGAAGGTATTTGGGCCTGGATTTGACTTGATGTTACTATGTAAGAGTTTGTATAAAATTTGGCTATTGGCTAGTAATTACAGTGCCTGGATGCCAGAAGACATTTGGAGAACTTGAGGAAAAAATCAACCAGTAAAGAAAAAATAAAACTCTGGCTGGGAAGAATTTTGCAGGTTTTCAGCAAAATGCAGTTCACGTTTCAGCTTTGGTGCAGGAGATGCCTTTGTTATTCACTTTATATTTAAAGCCACTAACAAAGAAAATAAACTACCAAATTCATGGTTATAAATAAAGTAATCAAGAAAAGTAAACTTTATTAGCAGATGAGATTATTATATGCTTAAAAGGTCCAGAAAATAACATTTTGGTGGTGTGGAGCATTTTGAGACACTTCTGAGTCTTTTCAGGATATACAATTAATGAAGACAGAACAAATGCTACAGTGGTAAACTATCTACCTACATGAGTTGTTCGGCAGTACCCATATTTACAGGTACATGACAAGATGAAGTATTTAGTTGCACAGCTTAAAAAGAACTCTGTTACGGCAGCTAAGGAATGACACTAAACAAAAGATAATACAAAAACTGAGAAACCGAGAACTCTTGATTATGGATATGGATGATAGGATATATGCAGTGAAAATTATTTTAGACTCTCTTCATTTATACACAAGTATATTTTTATCAACCTAAATACTTGATGGAATGTATCTGGGAGAGGAAGAGGGCAAAAATTAACTGGGATAAGTTGGTTCTCCTCATAAAACAACATGGCTTAGCATTACCAGATTTGAAGAGATAGTTTAGAGGTATGCATTTAAGGCTCATAATAAATAACATTGGCATAAAATGTTACAAATAAAAGGGGAAAGGGTGGTAATGAAATGCGTGGGGAGGTTTGAGAAATGAGAAAGTAGGATTTTAGATGTAGGTCCTTAAAGAGAAACACCACCATGCACATTGTAATATTCATAATGTTGTGAGAAATATTCTAATTAAGCCAACACAGTGATGATGAAAGGAGATTTTGCGAACAGAGATGACAGGAAGTAGGGGTACAGAAAACGGGCATAAGGGAGATGAAATTAAGCAAATAACTAGAAAGAGAAAAATAAAAGATTGGGTTAATATCACACAAAAGTTTGGACTGCAGGTTAGATACTGTTTTCACTACCACAGATTAATATCAGGGTTTAGGCAAAGAGAAACAGATAGGTGAATGCTAATTCAAGGACTACTCTGGTTTAGAGTTTCAGATGAGTATAGAACAGAAGCTGTTGTTAAAAAGGGGATAATAAGTAGGCAAACAAAACACTGCATAATAACTATAATAATTAAACAGAAGAAAATAGACAAGTTTGAGAAGACATCAGAAAGGCAATTTACAAAGGAACAATGGGAGGACATCTGTACAGCTTCCAAGTATGCAACAAGACCCAGAATATTTAGATTTTTTGGGCACTTTTCCGTTAAACCCCTACTACTTAACAGTAATTTTCCGTTAAACCCCTACCACTTTGCGGTGCTGTGTTTCACATATCACTCACATACACCCACACATTGACGGAAGAAAAGGACGTGAATTAATATATATTTTATGAAGTGTATAACTTTAATTATCGTCACTAACTAAATTTTCTCCAAAAGAGATTGAGGAACAGAGCTAAATTTTGAGTCTGATTACTTCTGAATTTGTCCTTGATTCGTTGACAGCTATGATACACCTAATTAAAATTTAGAGTTTTTCTTACATGGCGTTTTATAAATACTGTTTGTGATGAGGTTTAGCTTGTTACAGCAACAAGCTGTCGAAGGGCGCTAATGCGGTAACTTTCTATGCAGTACGCAAACACAGTATTGCAGTCCCGTTTTCTCTGTTATCACCTAGTGTTTATGTGCATAGTTCACTATCCAGCTATAGCATCTGACAAACAAGCATGTTTAGAAAGTAGTAAATCTGCATCTAATAACTTCCTGAAACATCGTCTATGTGCTTTGATTGTAATTGCTGACTATCACATATATAGAGTGAATTAGTTACAACTCACCAAGTGACTTAAAAACAGCTGCAGAAACCCAGTGAAACAGCTTGCATGACTGTACACACCATTATCAGCACAACTGTATATAATCTGCAGTAAGAGTACGTTATAAGCATTCAATGCACTAAGATAGTTTTGCTGACTGTGAGAAACAACCATCAACGTCACTTTAGTTTTGCTGACTGTGACAAACAACCATCAACGTCACTTTTGTATTACTTGGGTGGGTACCCATCCTTTCTCACAGGTCTCCTAAGTTATCTGTTTACAATGTTGAGTTGTCTCTTCTTATTCTGTAAGCAGTGTGTTTACAAAACACTTATTTACACACACAAACATAAATTTTGTAAATACTGGCAAAACACAGCACCGCGAAGCGGTAGGGGTTTAACAGAAAGTACCTTTTTTTGCTTAGATTTGTACAGGTATTTTTATACCACAAGCATTTCTCCCCGGGCCTCCACTGAAAACAGGATCTGTGGAACCTAGTCGGACTTTCCCGGTCAACAAATGTTAAATAAATAAAAAATAAAAAAATAAATAAAGTAGAATTCAGCAAATGTTGGAGGTATGATCTGAAAGAAAGGTAACTGGGAACCTGTTTTTGGGAGTGTAAAAAGTTGGCACATCTTAAAAACTCACTACAGAGTGCTCTGTCAGAAATGTTTGGAGAGCAAATGGTTCTAACTAAGAAAATTATTACCTTGAACTGGGACACAGAATCTGAACTGCCTAGACATATTAAGGCCTTAGCAAGTTAAATGCTACTGGTTGACAAAAAAAAGCAGCAACTACAAAATGGAAATCATAATCTAAACCAACTGTAATAGAAGTAGTATATACTGTAAATGAGATAAAAAAACTGGAAATGGAGTGGTACTACCCGAGAGCATATGTTCTCAGAGTGAATAACTTGACAGACTTAATTCCCTACAGAATACTTTGGGTAAGCGAATGTGTGTAACTAAGGAAATTTTTTTTTTTTGAGCTAGGATACAGGATCTGAAATGCTTAGACATAGCAAGGCCTTTTTTAAGTTCAAATCTGGTCACTACCAAAAAGCAACTACTAGAAAATGGAAATTAAAATCTAAATCAGCTATACAGTGAATACTATAACAGATATAAAACGACAGAAGTGGAATCTTTGGAGTAGTGTTGGAATAAATTACAAAAAAAAAATATATATGTAAGTGTGCCTATGTCACAAGTGATAATTTATTGAAGGTGTTTAACAAAAATTGAAGAATCTTTAACAAAGGGAAGAAGCAAATTGAATACAAATAAATGGAATTTACAGGAACAACATGCATAGAATAATGTTCAGGGGAAAGCGTGACATTTGAAGAATGTCAAGAATTGAGCAATTTATGTATGTTGGGATTTAATATTTAAAATAAAAGTAAACTGCATTGAAACAATGAGAAATATTGCTACAATTTATTTTTATTTAATGTATACTTAACTATGTTGCTGTTGCAAAAGATATAAAAAAATACTAAGAAATAACAGTTACTAAGAAGGACCACCTACATATAAGTATTTGCAACAGAGGTCTACAGGAATATCTAAGAGTACAAACTTGTGATGGCAACACAGAACACAGACTAGATAGGATTATACCATCTGCAATAAATATTGACCAGCCTGGTTTTTACAATGGTGACCAAACTGAAAATGGCAAGACTGCTTTCCTGGTTCATCAGAAAATGATTATAAAGACCCCTTAAAATATTTTAGATCTTAAATATCTGCCACATTTGATGAAGTAAACTGTCAGTTTCAGTGGAGCACTCAGGATTCCTACTTCCAACAGAAAACTATGTGACAGACTACTAGCATATTGCTGAGGAACAATTCTGTTTCCTCTACATGCAAAAAAACTAGAATAAGGATTCCCTCTTTCATTACATCATTTCCGTTATCTCCACAGAGCCTCTAGAACGAATCAAAAAGTGAAAGTTATGTCCTTCCCATAATGACAGATCCATGTTGTCATCTTTTCATCTGACTCAACATGTGGGGTTGTCAAATCTGGTTGAATCTGACCTTGACAACTTATATAGTGTTGGATCTGAGAGCTCTAACTCCTCCAATAACCACAATTCCCCTCTCCCTGCTTGAATTACCTCATTTGCTGGATGACCAAAACTGACGACAATCTATGTAGGAAAGGATTAAGAGGAAAATTACATAAATCATACAGTCTAAGAGTTACAAAAAGGTCAGACAGGATCTATAGAAGGTCTGGTTGATCCCTAGAAAGAAACAATGGCAATTTGGCAGGGACAGGGAGGGAAGTTGAACCAGATGAAAAAAAGACAACATGGATCTACTGTTATGGTAAGTACATAACCATTCATATCAAACGTTATCTTTTTCGTCTGATTCAACATGTGGGACAGATTCCCAAGCTATTTGAGAGACCTGGGTGGTCAAGGAAGGATATTCCTGAGTATGGCAGAGCCGAAAGACGTGTGAATTCGGGACTGCACATCTATCTTGTGATGAGATACAAACGTATGAGTTGAGGACTAAGTTGCTGCAGCACGTATATTACTAGGCGCTCCTTTTGTAAACGTGGTTGAAGTTGCCATCACTATGGTGGAATGAGCCACAAGCCTTGACTGTAAAATCTTAAGACAAATGAAATGCAGTCTGCTAAACATTTTCATAGGGTTACACCTTAGATACCGAAAGTCCAAGCGTGTTCTTGGAGAAGGATATGAAAAGCCTATCCGATTTTCTGAAACTCTTAGTGCAGTAGAGGTTCTGAAATACTTGCAACTTGAGGAGGACTGCTCTTGAATCCAAGACAATGATATAAAGTTTGTCCTCTACTGATGACCACATTCCCTGAACGGTCTTCCCTTCAAAATGCCCCCCCACCCAAGATGGGAGGCATCCATGGTGGCAGTGGGTGAAGGAGGAGGAGGAGGGACGTGAGCATGGTGGCAGTGGGTGAAGGAGGAGGAGGAGGGACGTGAGCAACTGAACTGGACGAAATTCACCACTGAATATTGTCTCTGCAAACCTGAGTCAAACAAACTCAGGAGCTAAAGGGATGTAGTTTTTTGACCACTGTACAGCTAGTGTCTACTGTAGAACCTTTATGTGGTGTCAGGCAAAAGGAACCATAATTACAGAGGAAGTCATTACACCCAAGAGTCTTAGGATGAGTCGAACTTGGGGCTGGGGATGTTTTTCCTCCTGAAGGGCTACGAAATATATGGATTTGTCTAATGTTAGGGGCATTTTTCTACCTAATGCACAGTGTCTACATGGCAGCCTATGAATTCTAAAGACTGAGAAGGGGATAGCCTGCTCATTAACTTTTACTGAAATATATAAGTGAGTTGTTAGATACAACAGGAATGACAAATGCTTCAGTAGTAGACCCCTTGGGGTAACAGAAGCCAATTGTCTAAATACCGGAATACCTAATACCTGGATCCCTAGCAGACTGACATAGGCTATCATGGCTGCCATTATCTTGGTGAACACCTGGGGGGGGGGCTGTACTGAGACCAAACAGCAACACCCTAAACTGATAGTGATTGGCTTTCAGCCAGAAATGGAAGAAACTCCTGGACTGCTACTGGATCCTGATACAATAGTAGACATCCTGCAGATTGATACAGCAAATCCAAATGTCCTTCCTCAGCAGAGGTAGAATGGACTGTACTGTGACCAACCAGAACTTCATCTGTTCTACAAACTGATTCAGATTGCTGAGACCCAATAACGGTCAGAGGTCCCCTCTCTTTCTGGTACTAAAAAGAACCTTGAATAGACTCTCGATCCCTGACTGATCTTGTGGGACCGGTTGGATGACCATGTCCAGCAACTTTAGAAGCTCTGTTGCTATAGATTCAAATTGACTGGGTGAAGTACCAGAAATCTTTTGTTTTGTCTTCCGGGGCTCTAAACTTCTGGTAATAATCCTTAGAACCCAATAATCACAAGTTATATTTTGCCAGGCTAGAAGGTGTAAGGAAAAGCATCCCCAGGCTACCTTAAAAGTGCAGCAGTTGGGCAATCATTCAGGAAACACTGATAAGGTTTCCCTGTTAAAGATCTATGGAAACCTTGGTTCTGTGGACCACCTCTGTCCCAAGGGCGACATTCCATAGGATCGCCTCTGCAAAGCTTGTCCTCAGGAGTATCCTATTGAAAACCTTGTGATTTCTTGATCCACATTTTTCTCTCTCTTCTCGGATTCCTGGAAAGGGATCCTTGAGGAGTTGAAAAATGGATTTTTGGGAGGATGGGCTCTGCCACATCAAGTTCCTTCCAGAGTTTCTGTGCAATGAAGTCGACTAAAGTGTCAGGAGGAGGGACCACTCAGAAAGTTGAATGACTGGATCCAAATGTTTTGAGAAACACCACATCATTAGAAGAAGGGGTTTCAATGGACCACCTCCCATTTCATTAAGTCAAGGATGCCTCCAAAGGAGACTTCTACATGGTGGGGATCTTATGGAGCCTTGTCCCTTATCTAAGTCAGTGTCTTCTGTGACAGTAGTTATATGCTTCTGCTTGCAAGTCCTCTTCCAATGAATGTGCCTTGGGACTTCTGAGGGAGATGCATCAGAGATGGATGTGGAGCTCGAAAGCTGAGTGGTCTTGAAGCTGATAGGATCCACCTGTCCCTGTCAACCAGAATAAGAGGAAAAAGGCGCAGTCTTCGGGGAAGTGTGAATGGATCTAAACTCTGAGCATGTACCAGTCATCTTGGCCAGCCTCTCAACAGCCTTTAAAGGTGACTCACCAAAAGACCAGAGAAGAGCAACCTAAAACAGCTGATTCAGTAGTTCTCTCGATTCCAAGGGCTGACGACTCCGGGGAGGACCTTGGAACCGAGCTGTCCAGGGCCAAAGCCCCGAGCAGGAGGGAAGGCTCTAAAAATCTCAGAGTAGACTCCACCATCAGCACTCCAACACTGATGCCCTGGCTGCAGGACTCGACTTGACTCTCGAGGGCTATCAGCTCCAAAATTAGTACATTGGGAAGGTTGAATCCGATGTGCACTAGCTCCAAAAATGAAGACTGCATCGGTAGCATATGATCAGGGTTGAAAAAACTGATCCCAGTCTTTCCTTGAGGATGGAGTCAAAAAGACTCCCAGCTGAGTCTGAGTCCTCAAAAACTTCATCACACAGTTGTCATCTAACTCACTATATCAACCAGATCTCGAAGAAAAGGCTATCAAAGCAGGCCTTGAAGAGATCATCTAAAGTATGGACAAATGAAGATTCAGGTTAATGGGCCCCAGAGAAATAAAAGTTATGTACTTGTCATAAACAATAGATTCATGCTGGCTGTCTACTTCAGGTTCCACCCGTGGGACTTCGCATCTGGAACTGACCAGTTTGAAAGTCTTCAGCCTGCTTTGCTCCACCTCCCTCACCCATAATTCCCCATTCCACCAATTCCCCATGAAAGAAACGTTTGCTGTACTGTTTGCTGTATTGTTTCTCTCCTTTGTTGTTTACATGTGTTTTTCTCAGGGGAGCTCAGAAGCTAGTTTCAGGTGGGGGGGGTTGTTGAGCAAGCCCACATCCTAGCTGTTAGTCATTGCCTGATATGTATTTTTGGTGTTGTAATTGCAGTACAGACTGCATTTCTGTGAATTTGTGCAGAACTGATAGATCTAAATTATCCTGGCTGTATTCAGAGTTGGAATCTATTCCCATCTGATACTCCAAACTGATAAGTACACTTTTTGCTACTCAATTTGCACTGTGTTGTATTTATATATTCGCTTTATTATTTATATATTTGCTGCATTGTTTTGGTCCTTCGTTGTCAGCAACATTCTGCATCTGTTTGTTCTGATTTCCTGCCAAGGAGTGTATCATATAACTGATTTAGTTTGCCACCCCCCCCATTGGTGTCTCGTTATACTTGGTGACTTTGTAGTTACCCACCCATACTGTAAATTTGATCTGGGACACTCCTCCCAGTCTAATGTCATTAGATAATTCTACCTAATACAGAGAGAACATTTCAGAAGGGCAACCCACTTAGTTTCTTAACCTTGAATTATCTTCTGCTGCTCCTTTCACCCTTTCCACTTTACTAAAAAAAACTTTGCTAGAGTCTTCCTGTGTTCTGACTGAGTGTGCTTCTCAGCTAATAAGTATAATTTTTTGGCACTTTTTAACTGTTCAGAGTTGAATAAATCAATAACTGAATTCAGTTCAGAATACATTTTGAATAAATTGCATTTATTTAAACTGTATTTTTTTTAATATTGCTACACACAAGTGTGCTAGCTTGCACTTCACTTGAATTGTTTTAGTGCTGTTTTAGCTGCTTTTCTGTATTTATATATATATATATATATATATATATATATATATATATATATATAAAACTTGTTTCCTGCCTTTCCTATAACTATTCTAGTCCAGATACAGATTTGCTATATCCAGGACTGTTTGTAAGCTTCTGAACTGCCAAAGCCTTTCTGTGTTGGAGGGAAGCCTTCTACCTTATCACTGAGAGTGGTATGCACTAGGTAGCCTATCTACCACAAGAGAAGTGGTTTCTGGCCCAGAAATTGTAGTTTGTTGGCCATTTGGTCAGTTTTTCCATCTCTTTCAACTTTCTGGTTTAAAAGCCCGCATTTACGCTTGTTTCCCACCTTTCCTGTAACTAGTCTAGTCCAGATACAGACTTGCTGTATCCAGGACCGTTTGTAAGCTTCTGACCAGTGCCAAAGTCTGCTAGTTCTCTCCTCTCCTGCACTTCTACTAGCTTATTAGTCTAGCACTTTTGCCAGACTTCTTGTAGCAATTATCGTAGTACACAAAAGTGCTACCAGCAGTAAACGTTCTACAAGGAAACGGCTCCAGTACTTATTAATTTCCCACCCCTCCAGGCATGTCTAAAGGTCAGTTCTCTGTGCTTTCCTCCTACTAACCTGGTGAACTTGAGCATCCTGAGGCAATGCAGCAACTGTCTCATGTACAATGACAACCCTCGCCTCTTACCTCCCAACAACTCAGACTTGCGAGAGATGCACTTGTATATCCAAATTGGAAGCCACGCACTCTCCGGCCAAAATCAGAATAACTGGTTAAGAGAAGGTCAAAACTTGCAGCACACCACATAGAACACACACCAGCACTGCCTTCACATATCAAACAGCACACCTACCTGCATGGAGGCTCTCAATAAAAAATCTACCTAAACAGCAGGAACCTCCAAGGCAGAAAAGCACTCGACCACCACACACAAAACTAATCACGAAGACACACAACTCTCCTAAACAGTGTGCCACTCTACCAAAGCCCCTAAGGCAAAACAGCATGCCCAACACACTAGTCATAGGTGACTCGATAGTGAGGCACACTGATGTCCCCACTCACTAGGTTGAATAAGGAGAAAGTAACAGTCAGTTGCCTATCAGGTGCCAGGATCTGCCACATAACGCACGCACTCAGGTCCCTCAACAACAAATACAAATATTACTCTGTCACTGTACATGTGGATGTGAATGACCTGAGATGTACCTCACTGGACTACATGAAGACAGACATGGAGGAACTCTTGGATTATGAAGGCCCAGGTGGGTAAGACCCTAAGCCCTCAGCAGCATCCTATCACCAATCAGAATGACACCACAGTACAAGCAGAAAATGAATGATTTCAACAACTGACTAACTTTCTGGTGTCATTCTAAGGGGATCCAGTATCTGTCTGCCTGGGACGACGTGACTGACTGACCTCGATGCTTAACCAGAGATGGCCTGCATCTGTCACCCCTGGGCTTCCGGATACTGGCCAAGGCTCTTGCCACCTATACAGTGTCTTTTTTAGGCGGTGCTCCAAAGACCAAACTACCACTGTAACAGCTACAAACAAATGCAATCAGAGGGTCATGATGTTCAATGCTAGAAGTCTAAATCTCAAAATTATCTCACTCAAAGCACTCCTTAAAATGGAGATCATCAACATTTGTGCTGTAACAGAGACTTGATTCAAGGCAGCAGAAAGCACCCCTGCACTACCAGGCTATAACTCATTGCACACCTTTCTGCCCCAGAACTTGGACCAAAGCTCCAAACGTGGTGGTGTTTCCATATTCATAAAGGATGTGCACAGCTACAGACTGGTAGCCCAACATAACGAATCAGAGATGCTTCAGGCAAAGCTAACATTGGGTAAGACAGCGATTCAGGTCATAGCCTGCTACAGGTCCCCAACCATGTCCCAAGACTCACACTCCACGTTCCTAAGCACCCTGGAGAATATTAGGATCTAACCTAACACTCATACTGGGCGACTTCAACTACCTCTCCATTAACTGGGAAAACTACTCATGTACCAATACAGTTGCCCAATGTTTCCTGGAATTTAATAATTCGAATGTCCTGGACCAGCTGGTTCTTACCCCCACTAGAGGTAGCAACATTCTTGACCTGGTCATTACTAACATGGGCGACCGTTGCTCTACACCAATAGTCAACTCCTCCTTGGTTAGACCAGACCGCAAACTAATCACCTTGGAAATACACATCCCTCCCAACCCCCGCAAAGGTAACCACCATGAAAAACTTCTCCAAAGCTAACTTTGGGCTCCTAAAAACAGAGGTGGCTGACTTCATGGCACCCATGTATATGGAGAACAGTTGCATGACCGCCGAATCATACACCAATGCACTGTACAAACACGTACACAAATGCATGGATCTCTCTATACCCAATAGAACCAAGGCACCCTCCTCCAAAAAAAAGGAAGCCAATCTGGTGGTCCCCTGCCATAAACAAACTCTACAACAGAAGGAGAAAACTAATGCCGAATAAGGTGAAGTCCCAACACTGGAAAAACTCCCTTATCAGCCTCAACAAAAAGTTGAGATCTCTCATCAAATTCTCTAAAGATATCTATGAAAACAGAATAGCAGCAGATAGACAACCACAAGGCCTTTGACATTTATGTAAAAATCTCCATGGCAATACCCAGATTTCCTCTGAGCTACTGCACAATGGTACCTCTTATACCAAGCCAACAGATATTGGCAATATACTGGCCAACAGATTCAGTGCCAACTTTACCCCTCTCTCCCCTCCCAAAGGACCAGTCACAATACCAGTAGATTGCTAGGCACCCTGTATTACTGCTGCACAGGTTACAACAGCACTATCCAAGGCCAAAAATACAGCTTCTATGGGACCTGACAATATCCCTGGCTGTGTTCTACATAGACTACAGAATAAATTGGCACCTCACCTGTGTGCCCTGTTCAATCACAGCCTTACCTCAGGCTTTGTCCCTACCGAATAGCACACTGCTACAGTCATCCCTCTCCACAAAGGAGGAGCGACTACAGACCCTGGAACTATCACCCCATTAGCCTGAGAAGTCTGATGTGCAAAGCTATGGAAACATCATCATGGACCTAATAAACAAGGATCTAGGGAGTCTCCAAACACAGGCTCCCACACAGTTTGGTTTTGTGAAGGGTAGACCATGCCTGCTCAACTTGGTCAACTTCTATGAGTCAGTCACCAGAGATGTGGATGAAGGCAAGGTGGTTCATACAGCCTACCTTGATCTGGCTAAGGCCTTCGATACCATTCCCCACTCAGGAATCAGAGAAAAACTCAGTAAGCTAGGCATCAACCCTTGTATCACTAGTTGGGAGGCAAACTGGCTCACAGGGAAAACCCACAGTGTGAAAGTAGCTGACTCCAAGTCAGAGTACCGACCAGTCACGACTGGAGTCCCACAGGGTTCGGTCCTGGGTCCTCTCCTGTTTGGTATCTACTTCTCTGAAGTCCAGGCCAACAAGAAGGGACTCTGGCTGACAAAGTTCGGAGACGATTGCAAGTTGGGAGCTATTATTAACTCCCCAAGTGATGTTGAGATCCTACAGAAAGGCCTCACTGAGACCACTGACTAGTGTCAGAACCATGGCCTTAAGCTCAATGCCAAAAAATGTGTCGCCATCCCCTTTGGGAAAAACCCGGTTCCCATGAATTACCACATTGATGGTAGTCCAGTGAACACAGAAGGCATTATAAGAGATCTGGGAATGCAGGTTGACAGCAACCTCTCCTATGACCACTGCATTGCCACTGTGGTCAGAAAGTCCTTCTATGTGGCACATCACATTACTAAGGGTTTTCTATCCAGGAAGAAAGAGGTCATTGTCTCCCTCTACTCTTCCCTCATTAGGCCAGTCATTGAGTACAATGCCCCATTTGGCATGTACCTCACTAAACACCTGCAACAACTGGAGTGGCCACAAAAGTACCTCACAAAGACGATCCTAGGCCTTAAACATTTGTCCTATATGGACAGACAAAAAAACTCCAACTATTCTCGGTCTCATATTGCCTACTTAAGAGGCGATCTCTGCTTGACTTACAAAGCCATGTCTGACCCAGCTCTGTTAGAAATGTTACATCTAAAGAAATCCCAATCCCTCTGCACCACACGCTCCAGAGACCTCAACCTCATTACCACAATCAACAGAACATGCTGGAGGGACAGGTTCATAACCCAGAGACTGCCCATGCTATGGAATAGACTTCCCATACATGTCAAGCAGAGCACCTCACTGGCTCTCTAAGAGAAATCTTGACGAGTGGATGGGAAATAGAAAATTCAACCCAGGGATCACTCCAGTGGCTTTACTCGACAGAGGTACTGGGAACTAAGGTCAGGTGGCACGATGACAGGGTAACCCTATGGGCTAGGCTTGTAAAGGCTCTGGGGCCATTAACCTAGTACACACCTATGAACCTATGATAAAACATGTACAAGTGAAAAAATATCTCCTACCGCTTGGAATAAGACAACCAAGGGGAAAGCAAGACTCCAAAAGATAGAATAAGCGACCTCTAATATCTGGTCATCACAATGGGAAAGACTCGCCATGTCATAATTAAGGCAGGGGTCAGGGAGATTGAGCCAGACAGAAACAGACAACACAGATCTACCGTTATGGTGAGTACATAACTGATATCAGATGACGTTTGCTCCGTCTGGGTTCAACCTGTGGAAGAGTCCCCAGCCATGAACATTCTTCGGGAGGAACTAAGGAATGGTACCACAGAAAGCCCAGGATCTATATAGAATGTCCAGCTTTTAATGTGACACAAAGGTGTGGTGACCCAGCCATGTGGCAGCAACACAAATATCCATAGGAACTCTAGAAAGGAAAGCTGTAGAAGTAGCTACAGCCCTTCAGCCCTTGTTGAATGACCATTAGGCTTGTACAGAAGAGTCTTACCTTTCAAGAAATATGCAAACAAAATACAGTAACAACCATGTGGATAAAGTCACTGTAGACACATGAGATCCCAGCCTGAATTTTGTAAAGGAGATAAACAACTGACTTGATTTCCTGAAAGACTTGCTACAGTCATGTTAGAATTTCTACTGCCTATATACATCTAGACAACATAAAAGATATTCACCTTTGTTGGAAAAAACTGGAAAAAAAAACAGGATGATTAATGGAACTGTAAAAGCTATTGTTGAAAGCTACCTTAGGCAGAAAGGAAGGGTTCATATGAAGAGAAACCCTGACTTTAAGAAACACCAAATAAGAGATTAAAGAATCAAGTGCTTGCAACTCTAAAACCTGTCTTATGGAGGTAAATGCCAATAAAAACAAAATTTTCCAGGACAAAAGCTTCAAATCCAAAGAGACAATGTTCAAATGGAGGACCAGCTAGAACCTGCAGAAAGAAGGGCAGATTCCAGACAGGGGGCAGATCCCATACTGGAGGAAGAAGTAAAAATATACCTTTGAGAAATGCCTTGGAGACCTTGACATAAGTCAAAGGTACACTATCCCTACCAATGTGAAAGTTAGAAATGGCGCTGATTGTATGCACATAGTGAAAAAGCTAGAACCTGGATTAAACAACTCATCCAGAAAACCAAAGACCCACTTCCAAAGGGGCAGAAAAAGAGTTGAGTCGCTGAGCCTCCGCTCACAGAACAAACCTTTTCCACTTACTGGTATATACTTTTCTACTGGATTCCTTCTGAGAAGACAATATATGAAAACTGCCTAAGAAAGCTTGGGATTCTCGGCCATAAAGGTACTTGGACGAACCACGCAGTCAACCTAAGGGACTGAAGAATGGGGGGATTCAGACCTGCTGGACGAGAAATGAGATCCAGAATGGGAACAATGGACTAATAGTTGCTGCACCTGTTGCTGGAGGAGGTGGCAAACTGTTCACAAAACGGAGTGCCCCAATGTCGAAAAATCTGAGCTGCAACTATCAGACTTGGGGATCACACATGAGGCAACAAAATGCTCCTGCTCCTACTGAGGCTGCTGGACAGAATGCTGGTCTACCCTGTGACATGTGTTACTGCCAGAAACCGCTGAGATAAGATCACCCACTGCTAAATGCTCGTGGCCTCCTGAAAAAGAGGGTGAGAACATATTCCTCCACTTGTTGAGATACCAGATAACCAATGTACTTGTTCGTCTACTGCAATCACACCCCTGGGATGGGAATCCTGAAAAGCCTGCAATGCAAGGACAGCTGTCATCTCCATAACACGGATGTGAATGTGGGCCTCTATGAAACACCAGGACTCTTGATCCATCTTCCCTTTGAACTGCCCCACCCCACTGCAGGAGGGAGGTGTCTGTGGTGACAGTGGTCAAATGAGAAGGAATTGCAAATGGTCTCCCTTCAGTCACCAAGGCAGACTGTAACCAACAGTGAATCTGCTCGTGACACATTTTAACCATAAAGGGAAATCCAAAGGATGAGTCAGGAAGGACCACTGAACAGACAAGTTTAACACAGGGCCCTCATGTGATATCTGGCTAAAGGAACCAGTCCTAGCAAGGTTGCCATATGACCAAAAACTAAGTGCATGAGGCAGTGGTTTCGGGGTTGCAAGCATGGACAGGGCATGAATCCGAAGTCTGGAAACTCTGGAGTTCCAAAGCCTAGTGATTTGATCGATCTTGTCTAAATGACATCTTAAGGACTCGAGAACTTATACAGGCTGAAGGCTCGATTTTAGACAGCTGACTGTAATGCTCTAGTTGTCACACAACCGGAGTAAGGAGTCTCTGACCTTTGTTGGGGCTGTGAGGAGCCAATCGTCCAGTTACGCAAAGACCTAAAATCCCTGTAGCAGGGTCCATGCTGCTACCACTGCCATGCACCTAGTAAATTACCCAGGGGGCTGTTGTGAAACCAAATGGCAGGTCCCTGAACTGGTCGTGATATTCTGTCATCATGGTAAGCATCCTGGAGGTTTATCAAGCACATCCAATCATTCTTTCTCTGAAGAGGTAATGTGGACTGCACTGTGACCATCTGGAACTTGCTGTTTGACGAACTGGTTCAGCTTGCTGAACTACAAAACTGCTCCAAGGACCACTGTTTTCCCTGGAACTAAAATGAACCTCAAACAAAACCCTAAGCCCATCTGGTTAGGTGGGACTTCCTGAATGACTATTTATGATCAGCTTTTGAATCTCTGGCACTGTGCAAAGGCTTTGATGGTGATGAACATCTGGGAGACATTACTGGTGAAAGTTTGGAACTCCTAAAAAGGAAATGTAATAACCTCCAAATATGACTCTCGACACCCAGGTGTCTGAGGTGATGGCCTCCCAAGCTTTCGGGTGGAGAGCTAGACAATCCCTGACTGCCTCCAGAGAAGAGCAGCCAGGCAATCCTTCAGGATCACTGAAAGGGGCCACTGGAAAAAAAACCCTGTGGAAGCCCTGATTCTACAGACAACTTCTGTCCCACGGGTGGTGTCCAGTAGGATTCCCTCCTCCTCCTAAGGAGCATCCCAGGAAGAGAACTGCAACTTTCTGAAAGAGAGACGCTTACCCCTTTCTGATTCCTAGAAAAAGTCTGCTGGGGGTAGAAAAGCATACTCCAATGTCATACAGAGTGTTCCAAGTCTTGTTCGATCCTCGTCAGAGTGTCTTTAACCTTGAGCCCAAACAAGGAGGATTTGTCAAAAAGTGCAGTTGGGTACACTTACATAAATGTAGATGTTCAAGTGTATTCACTGTTGCAGTCATCACACTTTGGTTATCTGCCTGCAGGTAGCCCTCAGTCGGCCCGAATACCAGAGACTTGGTATTTCTGCAACGGATGCTGTCGCTTCTTCCTTGATGTCAGGTTTTCAGGGGTATAAAAACAGGCAGCAGATGCCATTACATCAGTTTTTCTTGCCCCAAATGTCAGGAGCCCCCAAACAGGGAGCTAGGATATGGTGGGGAAAACACCACCAGTAAAAAGTAAATACCAATACCAATAGGGATAGCCATAGAGAGGAGAGAGAGAGAGAAAACTAGGGGGCTGGAGGGAGGGAAACCAGGACTGCAACAGTGAATACATTCGAACATCTACATTTATGGTAAGTGTACACAACTGTACTATGTTCTTAGTGTTTCACTGTTGCAGTCATCACACTTGGGTTGATTCCCAACGCCGAGGAAGGGTGGAGGCAGTCGAGAAGAGTTAGGGCTGGCTAGTAGGCCTTGCAAGACTGCTGTAGCAAAACCTGCCCTGGATTTGGAAAAGATAGGCAGGTGGTAATGCTTGGTGAAGGTGTGCACCGAACTCCAGGTAGCAGCTTCCAGGATATCCCTGGTAGGTACTCCCCTGAGAAATGCTGTAGAGGTAAATGCAGCCCTAGTGGAATGTGTTCTGACCCCTGGAGGGGTTGGTTTTCCATGGTGCTTGTAGCAGAAATGGATGCAGTGTGCTATCCATTTGGAAATGGTTTATTTTGACATGGTCTTGCCCTCTGCCCCTGTTGCAAAGCTGACTAGCAACTGGTCAGATTTTCTAAAAAGCTTAGTCCTATCAAAGTAGAATCTGAGCCATCTGTGCAAGTCCAAAGAATGCAGTATCCTTTCCCCTTTATTTTGAGGATTAGGGAAGGTTAGCAAATGGATGGATTGGTTAAGAGCCACACTGGACACCACTTCAGGCATAAAGGAAGGGTTAGTCCTGAGGGAAACCCTGTCAGCATGGAAAATAATAAAGGGTTCCACAGCCATCAGTGCTTGAAACTCAGACACACTTCTAGATGAAGTGATGGCTAGAAGCAAGGCTGTTTTCCAAGAGAGGAATTTTAACTCTGCTGAAGCAGAAGGTTCAAAAGGGGGAAGCGTGAGTTTTTCCAGTACAAAGTTAAGGTCCCAAGCAAAGGTGGGCGCTCTCCTTGGTGGCCTTAAGTTGTTTGCCCCTCTCAGGAACTGTTTGATGATAGGGTGAGACAATAGAGGTAGCTCAGTATTGTAATGAGCCGACATGGCAGAGGCATGGATCTTAATGGAGGAGAAGGATAGGCCTCTATGAAGTAGTTCTGCTAGGTAATCCAGGATTAGAGGTAAGGAGGGTAGCACTGTCTCCTTTCCTTTAGACTGAATCCAAGAACAATACCTTTTACACTTTTCAGCATAGGATTTCCTTGTACTGGACCCTCTGGCTTCAAGGACAACGTCCAGCACCGGTTTGCTTAGAGTTGCTGGTGTAGTATATAAGGAATAAGCCAGGCTGCAAGATTTAGGGTTTGCAATTGTGGATGCAAAATCAGTCTCTCCTGCTGAGAAAGCAGGGTTGGGGTCCGGTGTAGGGGCCAGGGTGGCACTGTTATCAGGCTGCGTAGGAGTGGGTACCAGTGCTGGCGTGGCCAGTCCGGGGCAATCAGAATTGTCCTTGGCCTTGGCCTGTCTTGTTTTATCTTAAGTAATACTCTTGAGAGAAGGGGCAGAGGGGAAAAGGCATAAATTGAGAGGTTTTCCCATTGAAAGGATAGGACATCCACTTTCCAGGCCTGCTGTGAGGGTTCCTGGTGCAGAATTTGCTTAGCTGGTTGTTGTAGGGGGAGGCAAAGAAATCCATCTCTGGGGTCCCCTATTTCTGAGTCAGAAGGTTGAAGGTGCTGGGCTCCAATTTCCACTTGTGTTGGTGTAGGAGATTTCTGCTTAAGTAGTGTGCCAGTGAGTTTTATTTGTCTGTCAAGAATTCAGCTTGTAGATGGACTTGGATGTCCAAGGCCGTGTTCCACAGGGCCATGGCTAACCTGCAGAGTGGGTAAAAATGGGATCCCCCCTGCTTGTTGATGTACACATAAATGTGGTGTTGTCTGTTTTTATCAGCAGCGGTCCTGGCATGAGTAGGTATCCGAAAGCTGTTAGGGCATTCTGTACAGCTAGCATCTCTTTCTGGTTGATGTGCAGATGAATTTGACTTGGGCTCCAGTGGCCCTGAATACATTTGGCAGCCATGTGAGCCCCCCATTCATAGTCTGATGCGTCTGTGGTCAGGGTCTGGGCGGCATGGGGTTGAGTAAAAGACAGTCCCTTGTTGTGGTTGCATGCTTCTGCCCACCAAAGGAACTCTGTCCTTAGACAAGGTATGATAGGAAAATGACATTATGTACTCACCATAATGTTCCATGTATGCAGTCCATCTTGAACATTATTACGTGTGGGTTCAGAGCCAATCCTCTGCTCTGACTCGGCCACTTAGAAAGCCTGAAAACTTCTGATTGGCTCATGGCCAATAGGAATCCCATGGTGCATGCGCACATTCCCCATATCTTGTTTGCTACTAATCTATCAGGATAAGATAGGAAAAAGGACAAAGGTCCGGAAGAGTAAACTGTAATAAAAGTTCCCTTGTGGTGTAAACCACTGTAGAAAAGGATCCTCCAGGAAGGGGGCTGGTGGGTGGGTTCATAATACTGTTCGGCGAGATGGACTGCATACATGGAACGTTATGGTGAGTACATAACTTCTTTATGTTATGTAGTCCTATCGCACCTCCATTATTATGTGTGGGACAGCGTCCCTAGCATCTTGAATGGGTGGCTCACTGGAAAATACTCTTGAGTACCGTGGAACCAAACGAGGCTCTACCCCTTGAAGTTAAATCCAATTTATAATGGGAAAAGAAGGTATGAGGGGTAGCCCATGTTACTGCGGCACATATATTATCAATAGGTGTCCTGGCTTGGAAAGCAGCAGAAGTAGAAAAAGACCTGGTAGAATGCGCTTTAACTTTAAAGGTAACTGCTTTCCCTGAGAACTGTAAATAAAGGAAATGCAACTAGAGATCCAGTTCGACAGTGTAACCTTGGAAACTGGTAAGCCCATTCTCGCCTCAGCAAAAGAAACCAACAGCTGTTCTGATTTTCTAAATCCTTTGGTCCTGTAGATATAGAAATGCAGTTGCCTATGCACATCCAATTGGTGGAATGTATACTCTGCTTTATTGGAGTGATTAGGGAAGAACACTGGCAATTCAATTGTTTGGTTTAAGTGAAATTGAGAACAGAATTTAGGAATAAAAGAAGGATTGGTCCGGAGAGAAACCCTGTCTTTGTGAAAAATTAAATATGGAGGTTTAATTGACAGGGCCTGTAATTCAGAAACTCGTCTGGCAGAGGTTATTGCTACCAGAAAGAGAGTCTTCCAAGACAGGAATTTCAACTGACAACAATGGGCTGGTTCAAAAGGTGGCAGAGTAAGTCTATACAGGACTAGATTCAGATCCCAAGGAGGAATGGGGTCTTGCACAGGAGGTCTTAATATCATGGAAACCCTAAGAAAAGATTTGCACAGTTTGTGAGACATAAGACTGGAATCATTAATCCCCACATGAAAATTAGATATTGCTGCTAGCTGAACTCGGAGTGTAGCAGCCTCTGAACCCTGGTGAAAGAGTTCTGAAAGGAACTCTAAAACAATAGTAATGGGAGCTGTAAATGGATCAACTTCTCTGTTGTGTGCCCATATAGAAAATCTCTTCCATTTACTGTGATACAATTTCCTAGTCACAGGCTTGTGAGAGGAGGTAATAATATGAGTTACAGCTAGACACAGATCATGAAGCCTGACTAGTGACGGAACTGGAGCAGCCATGCTGTCACTTTGAGAGTGTGGAGACTGGGGTGAAGAGAACCTGACATGTGTCAGGAGGTCTGGCACTGGGTCCAGAGTCCATGGATAGTCTAACAGGTGAGACCCGAGGAAAGGGAACCAAATCTGATGAGGCCAGTAAGGAGTGATGAGGATCATCTTGCTTCCAAACAACACTGCTTTCTGTATGACCTTGGGGATGAGTGGAAAAGGAGGAAAAGCATACAGGAGTCCCGGGGGCCAATCGTGGACTAGTGCATCTCTTGGAGACTCTACTGGAGGGGGAATGACAGAGAAAAGGGTGCTGCATTTGGTGTTGATGGGGCTGGCAAAGAGGTTGCGGCAGAGTTGTCCGCACTTGTGGAAGATCATACTGGCTATTTTCTGGTTCAAGAACAATCGTGAGGTAACAATATAGCCCTGCTTAGCTTGTCCGCTATCACGTTGGAAGTCCCCGGGATGTGCGTTGCAAGGAGAAAGCGATGGGAAGAAATCGCCCAATTCCAAACTCGTAGGGCCTCTCGACATAAGGGGTATGATCTGCTCCCCCCTTGTTTGTTTAGATACCAGACCACCATGTCATCGGTCTGGATAGCGATTGTCCCTAGAGGGAGAAAGTCGTGAAGTGCTTGCAACACTAGAAGCACCGCTCTCATCTCTAGGACACTGATATGCAGATTGGCCTCCTGATCTTGCCATGTGCCTTGGACAGTCCTGCCAAGATAATGCCCCCCCACCCTGAGAGGCATCCGTGGTCACAGTGGCAACGGGTTGGTGCAGTACAAAGGGAGTCCCTGTGGTAAGATGACCTGGTTGAATCCACCAGCATATGTCCTTTTTGCAAGAATCTGTAATCAGAATCTGATGATGTAGAGACAACTGCTGAAAAGACCACTGGGATGACAGGAGCCATTGGAGTATTCTCATATGTAGTCTTGCTAAAAGTACCAAGGTTATGGTTGATGCCATAGTTCCGAGAAGCTGCAACACCACCGTCGCTTTGACTCTTTGTAAGGGAAGTATCCTGTAAATTTGTTGCACAAGATTCTGTATTCTGTCTGTAGGTAGTCTGGCTGTCATAGCGACCGTGTCTATGTTTGCTCCTACAAAAGTTATAGACTGAGTGGGCAAAGTAGAGGATTTTTTCCCCAGTTTATCGAGATTCCCCACTGGGAACAGAGCTTGATTGTGGAATCTCTCGATTGAACTAGGTGATGCCTGGTGCTGGCGGTCAGGTAAGGAAAGACTTGGATTCCCTGACACCTCAAATGAACTGTGACTACTGCCATGCACTTGGTGAACACCCGGGGACCTGTGGTGAGACCAAAGGGCATGGTAATGATTGGCTCCCAGCCGGAAGCGTAGGTAGCTCCTTGATGCTTTATCCATCATTATGTGGTAGTAGGCATCCTGGAAATCTATTGAGCACATCCAGTTGTCTCTCCCTAACAGAGGGAGTATGGATTGTAGAGTGACCATTCAGAACTTGGACTTCTTTACATACTCGTTTAACCTGCTGAGGTCTAGGATGGGTCTCCAGTCCCCTGTTCTTTTTGGAACTAAAAAGAACCTGGAGTACGTTCCGAATCCTGTCTGGTCTGTTGGGACCTTTTGGATGACTCAATAGCAGCTTTTCTATCTCTATAGCCACTTGATTCCTGTGATTGGGTGGTACATATGGGATCCTTTTGGGAGGGCGTGGTCGAAGGGAAAAGGGTAGAGTAACCTCTGGTGAATGTCTTGTACCCACTTGTCTTGAGTGAGATTTAGCCAGGCTTCTGGGTACAAGGACAGGTGACCCCCGACCGGCTCCAGAGATGCACAGGAACGCTGATAGGGACGGTCATGAAAGGAATCGCGACCTCTGTGATGTTGTGGGCCTCCCCTGCCTCTAGGGCGACGTCTACCATTATTTCCTCCTCCCCTGCCTCTGAAGGAGGAATCACCCTGTGTGTCCTGGAAAGGTCTCTGTGATTTCTTGAACCAAATTTTGCCGCTCTTCTGACCTTTAGGGTAAGGTCTAGAAGGAATGGTAAAATGGACTCCCACAGCAGAGAGAGTCTTTCCTTCCTGCTCACACCTGGTGAGGGTATCTTTCACCTTGGGTCCAAAAAGAGAGGATCCGTCCACGGGAGCATTGGTGAATGTAGACTTGAAAGGCTCAGCAAAGTTGCATAGATGCATCCAGGAATGTCTCCTTAAGGAGACTCCTGAACCCGCCGCCCTACTCGCACCATCAGCTGCGTACGAAATCAGCCGCATGGAGGAGTTAACAATAGATGTGAGAGTAGCCAACTGAGCCGACACTGTAGATGGGACTGCTTCATTAAAGGTACTTTGAAGAGTATCTCCTAACTCCTTTAGGAGATCTCTCTGAAGTCTCATAAAATGTGATAGTTCAGCGATCGGA
Organism: Protopterus annectens; assembly: GCF_019279795.1. Lineage (NCBI taxonomy): Eukaryota > Metazoa > Chordata > Ceratodontiformes > Protopteridae > Protopterus > Protopterus annectens. The sequence goes on from NC_056744.1 coordinate 657,169,031, forward strand.
GTGTAAAAGCCACTGAAGAGAAGATACGCTTCCCATACCTATCCTTCGCTTAGGGTTCCTTATTAGGTGGCTGGATAGAAGAAATCTCGGCTAGCTCCTTCTTAATGGCTGCCACCACCACCATGGCATCAACAGGTAAAACCCTTGGATAAAAATTTTTAGGGGAGGAAAGAAATTTATTCGGCCTTCTGGGGACCGGTTCTATGGCATCAGGAGTCTGCCATGCTTTCTGACTCGCAACATCCAGTAATTCGTCAAATGGAGGAGACACCCATGAAGCCGAGGGTTGAGACCTGAAAGCCTTCAGGTACACTGACTCCTCATCGGACAGGGTAACGGTGGATCAGCCGCCTCTCTGCATGAGGATCTCCAAAATGTTTGCAAAGGAGACATCTTCCGAGGAGGACTTAGGGGACCCCCTCCAATTCATCGAGGTCAGTGTCAGATGTGACAGACTCATCAGGGAAGTCTACATGCTTCCTCTTAAATGATCTCTTCCGAGGGGGCTCCTGAGCGGGGTCTTCTGGGGAGGTCTCGGAAGATCGGGGGCCACCTAAATGGGGGTCCTGAGGCTGTGAGTCTCTGCCATCCCAGGGGAGAGAGGATGCTGAGACCGTAGTTGGCGCTTGAGGGAATATAGCATCGGTACTCCTACGTGGTACGATGAACTATCCAACATGCTCCTCATCCTCACGAAGACAGATTCCTCCGGCTCTGAACGACGGCCCGGCTCCAAAGAGAGCGTAGGTGCCGATGGCTCCAAAGGAATCAGCTCAGAGAACGATTTAGGGTCCAAGCTCACTCGGGCAGACGCACCAAGAGGAAGACTTGGCACCGAAGAGGTTCAGTTCCAAGTGTCCCCCTCGGGGCCGACCGAAGAGCTTCGGACCCTAGACACTTTGGACGGCGCCGATAGTGTCGGAGCAAAGCTCGGCTCCAAGACAACCACATAGAGTGCTGGAGCAGAGGACACCACTACAGTCGGTATGGACAGCATCAGTTCCAAAGGCCCTATCTGGGTTGGAGGAGGAAAAAGAGCAGGATCGGTAGCAGGAGTCGGCTCCAAGACAGAAATGGCCAGAGCCGATAAAAATTTTGGCAAGACCGACGACTTAAGGAGTCTGAGCACCACTCTCTCAATGTCTTCTTCAGATAAGCTCCCAGAGGATCTGGAGGACAGTGTGGGAGACCTCGCTCTCTGCAATATCGGCGATTTTAGAGTAGGGGAGACCAGTGGAAGGTCTGAAGACCGGCTCCGAAGAGGACTGCTAGTGATCGGCACCGAAGCACTTGGTGCCGATACTGCAAGGTCAGTGTCCAGACTCTCAATCGGCTCCGAAGACAGTGGAGCCGAAGAGACAGAGGCCAACTCCGATTTTGGTAACTTCTGTGGAGGTTCAGAGACAGAAGCTGAGGCTGGATAAGGCCTTTTAGAGGTCTTGCCCTTATCCTTTCTAGAAGACTGCGACCTAGCGGAGGAGGAAGAACTGGCTAGGTCTTCCTCGAAGGAAGGTTTTAACATGCCTTTTAGGATCAGCTAATTCTTCTGTTCCTGGAGCACTCTAGGGCTAAAGGAATGACAAAAGAGACAAGTTTCTTGAAGATGTATGGCCCCTAAACAGTACACACAGACGCTATTGTCCATCAGTGATGGACATTTTTTGCTAACATTTAGTACACTTTTTAAATCCTGACTGTTTATGCTCTTTATGTTCTTTGGACATAATGGCAGTAGAGAAAAACCAACACACTCATACAACAAGAGAGGAACTAGATCCTCTAACTTAAACAGATAACAAGTAATCTCCGTGGTATCCCCGAAGTCTCAAAACAACCCACTAAAGTGTAGTGGGTCTAAAAACAAAACAGTGTAAGAAACTTCTCTGTGTGGAAGATTTTCAGTCCATATATTTCTAGTTAATCACTGTATATTAATCAGATCAGACAATAATAGTAGAAGTAGCGAACGTAAACTTGTCAAGTCAAAAAGTAATAATAGAAAATATATAATTCTACAGCATTACTAAGTATTCGAAAGTAATCCAAGCAAGGCAGGCAGTCTGTTTCCAGTCGAAAATCCTTAAGTACACAGACAAGCGATCCAAGTAAAACAAATATATATATATATATATATATATCTATATATATATATATATATATATATATATCTATGTACACTTTTTATCAGGCATGGGAGTGGTTTATTGTGCTGTAAAACAAAGTGTTATTGGTACACATGTTAAATTCACATCCCTTCCCCCATCAGTGTGACATTCGAGCTGGAGAATTATTACATGACTAATTGTATTTTATTTTTTTCTACAAATTGGTTTTAAATACCATTTGAAATCATTTGAAATTTAAGTGTATATTTTGCTTCCATCATCATACATATATTTTTTTTATTTTTATTTTTTTCTGGTTCTCTTTTTTCCACTTTATTCAAAATGATGGTAATAACAATACTAACTAATTATACAATTATATAGGTTTTTAGGGTTCTTGTACACAGACCTGAAGAAGTCTAGAAGGACGAAAGCGATCTTTGTTAACAGTAAGTTATGAAAATAGAAACTGATTTTTACATGCAAAATGTATATGCATATATTTATATATAATTTTGATCGCAAAATGAACTAAGGTTGATATATTTCCAGCCATGTAGTATATTGCCTTGTATAAAATCACAGACTTAATAATCTACTTAATAATTTGGTTAAATAAGATGTACCATTAAAGTACATTAGGGCTATATAATATTATGTGTACACAGACAACCCTCCTCCTCCCACAAAACACAAATACATGCGAGAGATGCAAACTATATCGGCCAAACTGGGGGCTGAGTCTTCAACATAGAACTGGCAAGACCAGTGGGAACATAAACACACTAAGACATACTTCAAGGCTCTGATCAAAAATCGGAGAAGGTCACAGTAAGCTGCCTGTCGTAGTTAGAATCCGCCACATAAACAAGCACCAGTTCTCTTGTCCATGCTGGTGTAAAGACCTGAGAGATATACTCCTGACAGCCACGCTGCTAGCAGAGGGGGGGCACCTGTCACCCCTGGGATTGGATCGGATATTGGCTGCGTTCTGGCCAAAACTGACAATACCAAAAGAAAGGGGGGGGTATCCAGTAAAGAACTTCTCGCCGACTTTTCACACTAAAAAGACTACTGGTGTGGTCTTTAAGGCCCCCGGAAATGAAACGAAAACAGTACGCTGAATGGACTGCATGGATAAGGCAATCCCAAGCAAAAAAAAGACTTTTTACCAAAGGCAGGCAGCGCAGCTGACAGGTTCAGTGCACTTCTCCCTCCCTCCCCCAAAAAGGAGATATATCATACCCAGCCATTGCAGCCCAAACATCTCCAACAGAACTGCTCTCTCTGCTCTCAAAAAAACACAGCATGGTGTCCCCAGCTGTGTGCTCCACGAACTCAACTCAACGAGGAACCCCCCAGGGAGTGCACACTGCAACTGTGGTCCCACCATCACGGTGCCTCCACCTCACCTGACCTGAAATTATTACCGGCCCATTGGCGCTTGACAGCCTTTATCCAGCCCATGGAGGGATCATAATAGCCTACCTCGATCTGGGCGGCCCTTCGATACAATACCACTCACCCGTATCATTGAATGAGTGACAGAACCCACAGGGTCAGAGTTGCTGGGGCGCCATGTCAGACTCAAAAGTGTGTCACAAGTGGTGTACCACAGGGCTCAGTCCTGGTCCCACTGTTTTGCACTACTTTTTCAGTACAAGCAAAAACACAGGAGGGTTATGGCTGACAAAGTTTGCAGATGACTGCAAACTGGGCGCCATATAGTAAAAATCATCACAGACAGATATCCTTCAAGGAAGGTCAAGACGAAGATAACTGGGTGCCAGAGCCATAGCAAAAGTATCATGAAGGGATTCTCATCTAGATCAAGGGAGGTCATAGTCCCCTATACTCATCACAACTCCAGCTCTATTCGGTCGCCATACTTGCTCAGAGGTGACCTTGCCTAACATACACAAGGCCATGTCAAACCCAGAATTTGAATGATATTCACCACCTCAAAAAATCATCAGCAGTCAGAGCCACGGAGGGCGGGAGACTTAAACTAAACCGCGACACGCGACGTGGGGGAGGGATGGAGGGATAGACCCCACTATGCTGTGGAATAAATATAAATAAAATGAATCCCGGACATAGAGCCTTCACGGGTCTGGTTAAGAGGTATAGTTCCCCATACTAAAGGGGGGTGGCGTAAAAAAAAAAACTATGGGCTAGGCTGTAATCCCTCGCAGATAGCCTATATGACAGATACTAGGTAGGGCAGGACCAGCTCGAATGTCACACTGATGGGGGAAGGGATGTGAATTTAACATGTGTACCAACAACACTTTGTTTTACAGCACAATAAACCACTCCCCTGCCTGATAAAAAGTATATATATATTTGGAAAGCTTGTGAGGAAATTATTACTCTATTTTTGTTTTACTTGGATTGCTTGTCTGTGTACTTAATAAAGGATTTTTGACTGGAAACAGACTGCCTTGCCTTGCTTGGATTACTTTCGAATACTTAGTAATGCTGTAGAATTATATATTTTCTATTATTACTTTTTGACTTGAAAAGTTTACGTTCGCTACTTCTACTACTATTGTCTGATCTCATTAATATACAGTGATTAACTAGAAATATATGGACTGAAAATCTTCCACACAGAGAAGTTTCTTATACTGTTTTCTAACAAACAGATCTAGCCTTAACACTCATAACAAAAAATAAAAGTGGTTTTACTAGGTTCTAGAACTTAAACGAACCTAGTGCAAAGGAAATAAGAGAACAAACTAGCACCTCTAAGTTAAACAGTCTAGTCTAAAATCACACACTCACGTGAACCACACACAAAAGGCCAACAGGCCCAAGAATTTTTTTAAGCAGTAATAAGTCAAATCCGGTTAGACACACAAATCGGTATCACAATAAAGCTGTCAGCAATCAGAATAAAACTTCACATGAAGCAAAAAAACTCCTAATAAGTAGTAATACAGAACTAAATCACTTAGCCACGGCCAACCAAAAGAAGCTTCCGACTGAAGATGCGGCAAACGAAATCTGGGGAATGTGCGCATGCACCATGGGATACCTATTAGCCACAAGCCAATCAGAAGTTTTCAGGCTTTCTAAGTGGCCGAGTCAGAGCTGAGGATTGGCTCCGAACCCACACGTAATAATGGAGGCGATATAGGACTACATAACATTGACTGTTTTCTGGTCAAGAATGCTGGCACCAAAGACTTTTAAAGTACCATTGAAGTTTCCTCATATGCAGTCTTGCATATGGAATTAGCAGTATACATGAGGCCATGAACCCAAGGGCTTTCAGTATTTTTCTTGCAGATAGCTGGGTTCTGGTGGACATTTGTTTGAAGTAGTCTGTCAGATAGACCTGTTTTTCTGAAGTGGGGAATGCCATCTGGGAAGTTGTGCCCAAGCTTGCTCCCAGGAATACAATCTGTTGACTGGGTACCAGCTGTGATTTCGCTTTGCTGATGGTGTACCCCAATGAAGTGAGAAGGCTTTTTACAAATGCCAGGTGCTGAAGCAGAAATTTCTGACTGTCCGCATGAATCAGGCAGTCATCCAAGTACGGGTAAATTTGGATATTTCTCTGCCTGCAGTATGCAATAGCTGGAGCCATGCATTTTGTGAATACCCTGGGTGCAGTAGATAAACCAAAGGGAAGTGCAGAGAACTGATGATGCATAGACCCTGCCCTGAAACGTAGATACTTCCCGCATGACTCCCTTATGGAGATGTGCAGATAAGCTTCTTTTAAGTCTAGGGTGACTAACCAGGCAACCTTGGCTAACATAGGGAGAAGATGTTGCAGGGTAGACATCTTGAATTTTGGTACCACCAGGAAGGTGTTGAGAATTGAAAGATCCAGGATTGGGCGCCAAGAGCCCTCTTTAGTGGGTACCAGGAAGAGTCTGGAGTGGAATCCTTGACCCCTCTGTTCTAATGGAACAGGCTGAATAGCTCTGATATTGATCAGGGAAAGTACTTGGTTTTGAGCCACTGCCCACTGTTTTGAAGTAAGGTCTGGAAACCCGCTTAGGGTTGGAAGTGAATGGAAATAAAATTTGTACCCCTGGGATAAAATGTTGAGGACCCATCGGTCCTGAGTGATGGGCATCAAGTTTTTTGCATGAAGGGCATGTTTTCCTCCCAGAGGCACAAGCAATTTTTTCCATAAGGAAGTGGCTTACCACTCCCTGCTTTAGGGGTGGAGGCACTCGATTGCTTAGACCTCAGCATACCCTGACACTGTAGTCTAGGTGGTCTGTTTCCCCTGGGTCTTGTTTGGGAAGGCCTGGAGGGGGCTGGTAAGGACCACTGTTTAGAAGGGCAATACCTACGGAATCTAGCGGGTTGCACTTGTAGGAATTCTTTAATAGTCTGCATAGATTTAGCTTTTTCTTGCATTTTTTTAAGAATTTCTGCTTTGGTGCCAAACAAACAGTCCTTATATAAAGGAGCATCTAGCAATTTAGATTTGACATGATCTGGCAAGGTCTGCTCCTTCAGCCAAGCATGTCTTCTCAGTACAGAGCCAGTGACTGCTGCCCCGCAAGATGCTACTAGGGCATCAAAGCCACATTGCAAAGTATGCTTACTAACTTGGTTTGCAGAGTGCATAAGCTCCTGCAATTCTTTATTTTCTGCACAATCTAGAAAATATACCACTTTTTGTTTAATAAGTTCCATAATATGTTGCTGGTATTTCAGCATGTGAAACTAGCAATTCAATGCCCTGATAGCAAGAGTTGCAGAGGTATATACCTTCTTACACCATCTGTACAAAGCTCTGGAATCCCTGTCCGAAGGGCCTCAATACCTTTTGGCCCCTGGGAAATGATCTCTGGGCCATCATTAGGATTCTTGAAAATAAACTTGTGAGTATCAGGTACTCTGTAGTACCTGTCTGGTTTCCTAGGGACAGGAGGTAAAGTGTCTGGAGTAAGACTGGATTCCATGAAACCATCATCTACAACATCCAGGACAGGGAATACAGCTAAAGGCCTGTGCTGAGGCAACTCTAAAAATTCTGAGTCTCTTTTTGGACTGAGAATAGTCTTGGCATTCCCAATGGAAATGTTCTTTTAAAGTATGCAAGGTTTCACCAAAATAAAAATCCTCTGGAGGGGAGGCAGAGGGAATGGATTCCTCTGCATCTGAACCCTCATAGGCGGATAAGGGCTTGTCTTTATAATCAGAAAGGTCAGAGTCATCGGACTCCTGGTCTGTATAACCTGAAGAGGATTGGATTCTTTGTCTCTTTGCAGGAGAAGGCTGGCTTCCCCTAATCAGCATAATAAGGTCTTCAGCCATTCTAAGCTTTTGTTTTTCTGGCATGGGTGCCTGAGCATGTGCTTTGGTTGTTGGTTTTCAAGGCGTAGTGCAAACTCTGGGACTAAAAAACTCAGTACTGTTGGTTAAAAAGGAAGTCGCTGGTTTGTTTCGAACATCGGTAGAGTGAAAAACTGCCTCAGAAGCCGGTGCCTGCACAGCGGCTCCGGACACATCCAAGGTAGAAACATCGCTGGTTCCATAGTCGAAGAAGCATCTCGTGGCATACCAGACTCCAAATAGGTCTCAGCAGAGGCCTGTGAATCCACTGAAGTGGGCATAAGGGTCTGCAAAGCCACCTCACTGAGTACTGGCGGACTGATGACTAGCTTAACAGAGGCATCATTGGCAGTTTTGGACCTATGTGATCTTTCTGTCTTTATCTTTGTGTTTTTAGGGAAGATCAGTAGTTGGATGGCTTACCGAAGCCATTTCAGAATACTGAGATCGAGAGTGAAAGAATTTAGTGACAAAGAGCCTGACGATGACTAGTTCGGGCCTAAACAGGTGATGCATTAAGAATGAAAATCTCTGTGAGGTATTTGCTTTCTACAGGCAAGACAATTGTTAACTTTGTCTGACATCAGTTAGAGCAAGAAAAAAGGATCCCCAACAGGTACTTAGCTTTAGAAGACTTCAGGATTATTCAACTCGAAAATGAAAAATTCAGGTAGTGGCCGACTGGCATTTGCGAATGGCTTCTGCTTCGGGCTCCTCCTTGGCAAGAAAGACTGATGTTATGGAGTCGGCCTGCCTGTTTTTATACCCTTGACGACCTGACGTCAAGGAAGAAGAGACAGCATCCGACGCAGAAATACAAAGTCTTTGATATTCGGGCTGACTGAGGGCTACCTGCAGGCAGATAACCCAACTGTGATGATTGCAACAGTGAAACATGAAGTACAGTTGTGTACACTTACCATAAATGTAGATGTTAGAGTGTATTCACTGTTGCAGTCATTACATTTGGGTAATCTGCTGGCAGGTTGCCCTCAGTCGGCCTGATTAACAAAGTCTTGGGTCCTGCATCAGCTGCTGTCCCTTCTTCCATGATGTCAGGTCGTCATGGGTATAAAACATGCAGCCGACGCCATTACATCAGTTTTTCTTGCCCCAGATGTCAGGTGCCCCCCAAAAGGGGAGCCAAATATTTAAGTAATTAAATACAAAAAAAATACCTCCAAACAAAAGCAAATACATCAAAAAGGCTTTTAAGCATAGTAAAGGAAAGTAGAGGTATAGTAAGAGAAAAACAGGGTGTTGGAGGAAGGGTAACCAGGACTGCAACAGTGAATACACTCGAACATCTACATTTATGATAAGTGTACACAACTGTACTATCTTCTTAGTGTTTCACTGTTGCAGTCATTACATTTGGGTAGATTCCCAAAGCTGTGGTTGGGAGGATGGATTTATACAGCATTAGAACCAGCTATAGGGCTGTGCAGGACAGCAGTGGCAAAGCCAGCTCTGGATTTAGAGAAGGGTAAATGGTAATGTTTGGTGAATGTATGAACTGAGCTCCAGATAGCAGCTTCTAAAATGTCCCTGGTAGGAACACCTCTGAGAAAGGCTGTAGAAGTAGATGCAGCCCTGGTGGAATGAGATCTGATCCCTTGGGGAATATAGTTTTACCATGGTGCATATAGCAGAAATGAATACAATGGCTTCAGCAAATGCCACCAGCTGTTCAGATTTTTCTTAGAGTTTTGTCCTGTTCGTAGTAAAATCTAAGTTGTCTGTGTATATCCGGGAAAATGCAATCCCTTGTTCCCCTTGTTGGATTGGGAAGTTGGAAAAAAATGAATGGTCTGATTAAGAGTCACACTGGATACCACCTTAGGCATGAAGGATGGATTGGTCCTGAGAAACACCCTGTCTGCATGAAAAACAATGAAAGGCTCCACTGCCATAAGAGCCTGTAATTCGGAAATCGTTCTAGCTGAAGTGACTGCTAAAAGGAAAGCTGTTTTCCAGGAGAGAAATTTAAGTCTGCAGTAGCATCTGGCTCGAAAGGAGGGAGAGTGAGTTTTTCCAGTACAAAATTGAGGTCCCAGGCAGGGGTTGGAGCTCTTCTGAGTGGTCTTAAGTTTTTGACCCCTCTGAGATACTGTTTTAGCAGAGGATGAGAGAAAAGGGGAGGTTCTGTGTTGTAATGAGCTGAAATGGCTGAGGCATGGATTTTTCTGGAAGAAAAGGACAGGCCCTTGTGAAGCATCTCAGTTACGTATTGTAAAATCTAAAGAATATTGGACACTGCTGTGCTTATCCCTTGTGATTGATTCCAGGCACAGAATCTTTTCCATTTGTCAGCATAAGATTTTCTAGTGTTAGGCCTTCTTGCCTCCAAAATGACATCCATCACAAGGTTTGCTGAGGGATGCTAAGGGTGAATTTAGGTGATTAGCCACGCTGCAAGATTCAAGGTTTGGAACAGTGTGTGCAGAATTTGGTTGTTCTGCTGAGACAGTAAGTAAGGTGTCTGAGGCAGGTGCCACGGTAGAAGGTGTGACACATTGCACAGGAGTGGGTACCAGTGTTGGCAAGGCCAGTCCGGAGCAATCAAAATCAGTTTTGGTTTGTCCTGTTTGACTTTTAGTATAACTTTGGAGAGCAGAGGCAGAGGGGGAAAAGCATAGACTGAAATGATAGAGCATCCACTTTCCAGGCTTTTTTGTGATGAGTTCTTGTGCAGAATTTGTCCAACTGATAGTTCTGGGGTGAGGCAAAAAGATCTATGTCTGGACTCCCCCATTTGTTTGTCAACATGTTGAAAATCCATGGTTCCAGTTTCCATTCATGTGGGTCCATGAGATTTCTGCTTAGTTCGTCTGCCAGAGTATTCAGCTTTCCTGGCAGGAATTGAGCTTGTAGTTGTATTTCATAAGTCAAGGCAGTGTTCCACAATGCCATGGCTAGTCTGCAAAAAGGGTAGGAGTGCATCCCCCCTGCTTGTTTATGTACCACATAACGGTGGTGTTGTCTGTCTGTATCATTAATTGTCCTGGATAAAGGTAGTCCTTGAAGGCTGTCAGTGCATTCTGTACAGCTAGCATCTCTTTTTGATTGATATGAAGGTGCATTTGATTTGGGCTCCATTTGCCCTGAATGCACTTCGCTGCCAGATGAGCCCCCCCAAGCATAGACTGATGCGTCTGTAGTTAGGGTTTGGGCGGCAGGGAGTGGAGTGAATGGCAGTCTCCTGTTTGGTGGCAGGCCTCTGCCCACCATAGGAACTCTAGTTGCAGGCAAGGTACGATAGGAATAATTGTTTACAGGCTGTGACAATGTTGACTCCATAAACTTTTCAAGTACCATTGAAGTTTCCTCATATGCAGTCTTGCATTTGGAATTAGAAGAATGCAGGAGGTCATGAACCCCAAGGCTTGCAGAATTTGTCTTGCAGATAGCAGGGTTTCTGTGTCCACCTGTTTGAAGTCACCAAATGAATTTGCTTTTCTAGAGTAAGGTAAGCCATCTGGGCAGATGTATTCAAGCTTGCACCCAGGAATGTAATTTTTTGAGAGGGTACCAGATGTGATTTGGTGCTGCGGTAGCGTTGTCACCTCACAGTAAGACGCTGTCCGGTTCAATTCTCAGCTAGAGCGTCTTCTGCATGGAGACATGCGTGAATGGGCGTACCTTCGTTGAAGGTTGTGCGTCAGGGCTGGTAACTTGGCACGTAAAAATCAACTACCAATCATTAGCGGACCGGAGTTTAGCTGTGGCGACCTCTAACCTAAAAAGCCGAAAGACAACAACCACCAGATGTGATTTCTTTTCTTTTATGGTGTACCCTAGACAAGTTAGAACCCTTTTTACAAATGCCATATGTTTTGGAAGAATGTCCCTGTTTTCTGCCTGAATTAGACAATCGTCCAGGTATGGATATATTTGAATATTTCTTTGCCTGCAAAATGCAATTACTGGAGCCAGGAACTTTGTGAATACCCTGGGCGCAGTAGATAAGCCAAAGGGCAGTGCAGAGAACTGGTAATGCAAGTAGCCTGCTTTGAAGCGGAGGTATCTTCTGCAAGATTCCCTGATTGGGATATGCAGGTAAGCCTCTTAAGTCTAGAGTTACCAACCAGGCATCTTTGCCTAGCATAGGAAGCAACTGTTGAAGAGTCAGCATCTTGAATTTTGGAATGCCCAGAAATGTGTTTAGAGTAGATAAATCCAGAATCGGAAGCCATGATTTGTCTTTTCTGGGTACCAGGAAAAGTCTTGAATATAAACCTTGTCCCTTTTTCTCTTCTGGTACTGGTTGAATAGCCTCCATGTTTATGAGGGACAGTACTTGTTTTTGGGCCTCTGCCCACTGATTTGGGGGCAGGTCTGGCCATCCGTTTGGGATTGGAAACATGTGGAAATGAAATCTGTATCCCTGGGATACTACATTTAAAACCCATTTGTCCTGAGTTATAAGTTGCCAGTTTCTTGCATTAAGTGCCAGTTTTCCCCAAAAGTGGCGGCTAAAAGCTAAGTGCTTGGTGAGTGTAAAGGGAAGTCATTGAGACTGTTTACCATAGGGAGGTGCCTTGTTGTTTCCAGATTTGCAGGAGGAGGCACCCCATTGTTTTGTTCTAAAAGTCCCTTGTGACTGAAACCTAGAGCCTTTGGAATGTCTGGGTTTGATTTGAGTGGCTCTCGAAGGTAATGGAAAGGACCAGTTCTTAGTAGGCCAGTGCCTACTAAATCTTGCACTTGTAAGAAATCTTTTACAGTTTGTATAGATTTAGCTTTATCTTCCATCTTTTTAAAACTTCTTCAGTCTTATTACCAAAGAGACAGTCCTGTTGTAAAGGAGCATCCAACAATTTTCTTTAACATGATCAGGCAGAGTTTGCTCTTTGAGCCAAGCATGCCTTCTTAGCACAGACCCAGTTACAGCAGCCCTGCAAGAGGCCTCCAAAGAATCAAAACCACATTGCAAAGTATGTTTTCCAACTTGTTCAGCTGAATGCAATAAATCCTGTAAATCTTTATTTTTCACACAGTCAGAAATTAACAATTTTCTGTTTAAGCAGTCCCATGATATGCTGTTGATATTTAAGCATATGAAATTGACAGTTTAAAGCCCTGATTGCCAAGATTGCAGAAGTGTAAACCTTCTTACCCCATCTATCCAGCGCCCTGGAATCTCTATCAGAAGGAGTAGGATTTTTAGCAGTAGAGGCATTAATGCCCTTGGGACCTTGAGAAATGGTTTCAGGATCTGCATGTACGATTTTTGAAAAGGAATTTATGGGAGTCAGGAACCCTGTAGTATCTGTCTGGCTTACAAGGAGCCAGAGGCAGAGAATCAGGATCCATACTAGATTCTGAAAAATCATCAACAATGTCTAGAACAGGAGGTACAGCCAAAGGCCTATGCTGAGGAAGAAGAAGAAAATCCCCAAGTCTCTTTTTAGATTCAGAGAAATCCTGACTTTCCCAGTGGAAATGTTCCCGTAAGGTATGTAAAGTTTCCCCAAAAGAAAAATCCTCAGGGGGAGAAGCAGAAGGAATGGAATCTTCTGCATCAGAGTCCTCATAAGTAGGTATAGACAAATCCTATTCATTAGAAGAGTCAGAAGAAATAGAATCCTGTTCAGAAGATTCATAAGCAATATCTTGCCTAGGCCTCTTAGAAGGGGGGTTGGCTACCCCTGATCAGAGTAATTAAATCTTCAGCCATTTTGATAATTTGTTTTTTAGGCATAGCGGCCTGCACACGTGGCCAGGCGTCGGTTTTTTAGACACGGATTTAGATTTTGGCCTTAGTTTTGAAGATGGCGTCGGCCTAATATACAAAATCTGTAGGCCGGTGCCTCAGAAGCCGGTGCCTGCACAGAGGCTCCGGACCCATCAAAGGTAGAGACATCGGCGGGTTCCATAATTGAAGCATTTTGCGGCATACTGGACTCCGACTGGGACTCAGTAGAGGCCTGCGAATCAAAAATAGCAGGTATCAGGGGCTGCGAAAGCGCCTCACTGAGTACTAGAGAACTAGCGACTGGCTTAGGAGAAGCGTTGTCATCAGTTTTGGACTTGGACGGCCTGTCCTGTCTTTTTCTTTGCATTTTTTAGGCATTCCGGTAGTCGGATTGCTAACAGACAACATTTCTGGATAATTAAATCGTGAGCCAAAATATTTAGAAGCAAAAATATACTGACATTTAATAGTGCATTGGTTACATTTAGCACAAAACCGACAGCAAGTTACGTTGTGGTCAGGGCCTAGGCAAGGAATACAGTACAAATGAAAATCCTTATGAGGTATTTGCTTCCCACAAGTAATGCAATTATTAACTTTTACTGACATCGGTAAGGAGCAAGAAAAAGTTTCCCCAACAGGGTACTTAGCTTTTTAGTTGAAGACTTCGGTTCTGAAACTCGAAAATGAAAATTTCAGGAGTCGGCCGACTGACACTTGTGAACTGCTTCGGGCACCGAGCGGCAAAAAAGACTGATGTAATGGCGTCGGCTGCATGTTTTATACCCCTGACGACCTACCGTCATGGAAGAAGGGACAGCAACCGACGCAAGACCCAAAACTTTCTTAATCAGGCCGACTGAGGGCAACCTGCCAGCAGATTACCCAAATGTAATGACTGCAACAGTGAAACACGAAGAACATCAAGTATTGATGAAGGATGCTTTGAAACAGTCTGCAAAGTTACACAATCGCATCCAAGTGTGCAGCTACATTCCACTTCCATAGCCTGCCACTCAAGATGCTCCACTGACTACATTTGAGATTAATCTCATTGAAACGTTGGTGATAGAAGCAAAGTGCTCTCAATGCAATGGTGGATGAGGCATAGAACACTTCCTTAATCGATCTAGCACCTAAGACTTTCTGCTTGGGAGTGAATAGAGGAGCTCTCCTCAGAAATTTTCCTCAGAAATTTCCTTCTTGTTGACTGCCGCCACCACCACCACAATAGCATGACAGCTGGATCCTTACTCCAATAAGGCCGGTCTTTGGTGGGGGGCAGAGTGAGATCGTTATTAGGCTTTTTAGGAATGGGTTCCACTGTGTTGGGCTCCTTTCACACCGTCTGGGAAACCAGGTCTATAAGGGCATCCAGAAGGGGAACCAACAAAGGCATGGATTGAAGGGGCTGAGGGAAAAAGTCAGAAGGGTGGAGTTGAGGGTCATGGTGCTAGGATTAGGAGTTTTGATGCTGCCTGCCTACCTCCATGACTGGATGGAAGAAGCCACCTAAAATGGCTGAGAGGGTCTATGGGAAGAGGATCCCACATGCTGGATCCAAGCCTGAGAGGCCCTGAACTGGGGCAGAGACAGGAAAGTCTCTGGCAACCAAAAAGGAGTGCTAGCAGAAAAAGGAGAAGCCACTCAACCTGAAGGTGCCCCTTTACTAGGAAGATGCTCGGAGCTGGAGAAGCGATCTTGCTTGACTTGGGCACCAAAGGTGAATGGTTTACAGATTTTATTTATTCTGACATTGGTTAATGGGGTATGTCCGACTGAGCGATAGCCCATTTTCAGCAGAGGGCCAGGGAGAAAGCCCCATACAGAAACAATTTCAAAGACAAGTTCAAAAAACGGTTGCAAACAGAGGATAACAATTTATAGGATATTTTATATACATAGGATACAGCTTAGAAGTTTGAGTAAATCAAGCTTGACTACATGCCAAGACTACACTGCTTCCCCGACTGTATCCAGGGAGTTTCATTGCATAAACTGATTGTTGGAGGAGCTTAACAAGGTCTGTATTTCTTTCAAATATGTACAATGAAAATTAAAAAAAAAAATACTAATGGTACACCACCTACCTTAAACAGGCTACTCCACCTACAAATGTTACGCCATGTTAAAATATATTTGTGCAAGTTAAGCAATCTTCTGATTATGAATCACTTAAAAGAAACTGTTACAATGTGGAAGGAAATGTTTATTCTGCAATACAAAGTTAAAAACGAACATGAGCTATAAAATCAGTCATCAACAGACTCATAACATCTGTGCCCTGTAAAGAGTGATGTTACAGGTTCCTGAAAACATACTCGTGGAACAAAACTGCCATAGACAAAATCTGGGAGGACAGTAACCCTCCAAAAACTGAAATCAAGACATGTACAAACATTCAGATTTTGAAAGCAGGAAGCCCACATCTCCCAAATTAACATCAGAAGTTACTACTCTGCAAAAGTCTTTTATAAATATGGTTTATCAGATGATCATTTCTCAGGAATTAACAGAATTAACATTAGATTCAACTGGCATTGGAACATCTTTCCCTGCCAGGGGGCAACAGAAAATATCCAGCACTTTTGCAGATGCCTTCCAAATACAAGATACCCTGGGACAACTGATTACTATCAAATAACACCAAGAGCAGCATTCAAATCAAAGCACTCAAGTAAATTAAGTGTTACAGAAGTCAAAAAAGAGCTCTCATATGTATTCTTCATTTCCGTCCTATGGGAAGGTTGGTAATATCAAAGGAATTCCAGTGAATAATCTCAGTTTAGTACCAAAGACAGGGACCATCTACTAGAAGACAGCACAAAAATGCAACAATTTTAACAGTCAAGTGGCATAGTTTAAGGTGACCACAAGATCACAGGACTATGCATCTCTACTAAGCAATGCACCAAATGTTATCTAAAAGGATAACTGCAAGATTATAACATTGTGGATAACCATAAGGGAACAAAACACAAAGCAGAAGGTACTAAGGGAAAAATACTCCCAAGCCAAGGGTGCCTGCAGGCAGGTGCAAGGGGGTGCACTTGCACCCCCCCCCCCCGATCCGGCTGATCAGAAGATTTATTTTCTTTTAAATTTAAAAAAAACTAACAAAAAAAAAACAAAACAAAAAAAACCTTTTTTTTTTTTTTTTTTTTAAGGGCGTTCTTTAAGAACATAGGAAACATACAGCGAAGGGAAGGGAACGCCCTTTACAGCTGCAAGAGACCTGTTTTAGGACCCAATGGAGGACTCATCATGCATACGTCCGCTGCATGAGTTTTAAAACACAAGTGTGCGGGTTCCCAGTCATATCAAGCTGCATCTTATATTTCACTGCTTTTATCATAATTTGTCCACAAATTGATATATTTGCCGTATGCAGAGACCCAAAACATATAATTCAGCTGCAAAACTACAATTCTAAAAAAGTTTGGAATAAATGAAGTCTCTCTACCATGTTGAAGCAGGACAGACTAATAAGAGGTGTTCCCTGTTGCTGAAGTTATGAGCTTGTTTCTGCCAAACTCCAGAACATACTATTCTATATTTAGTAAGAAGAACTCCAGCGGGTACCATGTCCTGCACATCTGCTGCCAATGCTAATTTCAGCCATGAAACACATCCAACAGAAATTTCAGCCATGAGACATACCCTCCAGGTAGAAGCAGTATGCTGCGTCAGCTATTAGACATTCACAGCAGATGTAACTGGTGCTTCCTTTGTCTTTGGAAATACTATTTGAGCACACAACCCGGATTACCTGAGGTCAGAAGTAGCAAAGGATATAGAAAGAAACAATTCACCTGGTCATTATCCTTTTAATTCCTATCTGCACAAATTATATCAATGCTGTTCGTCACTGCTGTTTATAAGTCGCCACCCTCTTCCTAAACAGATATTTGTTTTGTAACAAAACATCTAATTTTAATATGTAGCCTAAAATGTAAGAGTTCTAATCTGCTTTCTCTTTATAAATGTTTAGATAAAGCCCAGCCATCGAACTGTATTGAAAGGATCGAATGAAAAAAATAGTCACAGACAATAACAGCATACTCCCTTACTGTCCACATCCTGAAACAAATGAACTGATTCTTGTATTCTCTCAGGAAAGTAAGGAAAACTATTTATTTTGATCCCCTTTACTTGCTACATTCCATAAGCAAACCCACAACAGCACCCACCCAATGCATGATAGCTGCCACCCAGAACTTTGATTTTATAATTTTCTCCGAGTTCGAAAAACATTTCCCCCCTTCTGCTTTGCAGTTGGATAAGAGGTATTTCTTTCCGCCAGTGGCTCCATCTCTTCTAGAAATATAGAACAACACAAAAAGCACTTCAGAACTGTATTTGCTACTTTACTGTAGCAGCAGGCAAGATGGCTTACAGTGACTCATTTCTGTCAAACAATAGCATTATATGCCTGTCTATAGGACTAAATATCCATGTATGGGATGCTATTTCCCCATTTTTACTGCAATGGTAACATAATGAGGCTATTGACATCAGTTCTCTTCCTCTTAATGAGGTACATGATGGCTGCTTATGTTAGGCTGATAAATACATCAAGAACTAAGCATATGAGATTTTGGAAACTGATTGAAAGGTGAATATTTAATACAGTAGACTGTGTGTATTTAGGAAGTAGGTAGGTAAAGGTGTGTGTGTGTGTTTGTAAGGGGGAGGGAGGGGTGTATGGTGGGGGTCATACCTTACAATTATCCAGATTTTTGCCTCATATTTTCAGATTGTTTCTCATAAAATTGTGTATTTTTCTGGCAAATCATTGAAGACTAAAGTTGAGTTTTAGACTTCATATCCTCAGAAAATGCATACTAATGCAAACAATTTTGTTCTATCCACTTTCTAAGGAGTCAGGGGATGTATGTATGTGTCATACCTCTCAACTGTACAGATTTTCACAGAGGCTGAGGTATGTGTGTTTGAGAGAGAGTGAAATGCCCTATTTAGAGTTAGCAGGTGGAATTTATTTTCAAGGAATTGTGAGCTTCAAGGGAAGAGAAGTTTACTACTGCTCATGCTACGTCTGCTTAAAATGTGCAACTGTTTTGTTTAGCAAATTGTATCACTATTGTGGTGTAGAATTTCAAAGCAGTCTTAGTAGCGCAGCAGGTAGCATACTTGCATCTTGATGTAGAGGGCTGTAGGTTCTACTCCCACCGCATGTAGATTTGTAGTTTAAGGGGGTGGAGTGTTGCAGTCCCGAGCATGTCCTCCTTTGAATGAGATGTCTAGTAACTATGAACCTGTGTTTCCACTTGCCATTTATTCCTATTGCAATATACAAGCTTAGCATTTTTTTAAATGTAACGTAGGGAATTTATTGTTTAAGGGCAGCCAGCAGGCAGTGAATTTGTAGATGAAACACTGAAATATAAAGCTGCTTTCTAGCAATGACCGATCCATTAGTTTCAGATCTCTTTAATGTGAAATTATTCAGATGACTTACTTCTGCAGAGATTGTGCATATTGACTGATATTGGTGGATTGTAATGATAAGATGTCTTAAGTGGCCTTTTATGGTTGAAATGTTCTGAATTGGGCAATTTGTCATTTTTGGTTCATATTTTTTGTTTTATTGCTTACTGGAAAAAATGTTCAAAACTATAAAACACACTAAGTGGTGGTGCTGTATTAACAAGGGATATAATTCAATTATTATATATTATAATTAATACTATCAGGAAGGTGAATCAAAAAAGCAGTTATGCATAGTTCTGAAATGTGTGCAAGGGGCCTATGATATGAAAACTGTCCAAAGGTAAACAATCTGCCACTGGCCAGATGCATTTTCTTTGAATGTGGGTTTCAAATGTAGAGACGTTTTAATGCTAAGTCTGTTTTCATTGTAAGACTATTGGTTTGTTTAAGTTTAGCAAATGTCTATCAGTGTTTGTGCTATAAAATAGGAGGTTACTAGGCTATTGGCCCCGAGGCCCTAAAATTTGAAATAAAAGTTGTAAATTAAAAATAAATATGTGTAATCATTGTAGAAGTAAAGCATAAAACAGTATGCACAGAGAGAGTTTTGAACAGTGTTTATGGTAACTGGGGAGAAATAGCCAAGTAATTAGATACTGGAATGGATGTGTGTGTTGGGGGGGGGGGGGGGTTGGGGTGGTGCTTTGAAGGGGTAGGGTTGGGGTGGTGGTCCGGGTTTGCACCCCCCTGCAAAAAATCCTGTGGGCTCTCTTGTCCCAAGCACAGCCAAAACTATCAAGTGCCTGAGCAGGAGAGTTTTTAATCACTTATGTCCAAGCCATTAAATGCATTTAAACTGTACAGTCCTCATGCATGGTACATTTTATGGCAATACTGACAGCTGTTATGGTATTAATTAAAATACAGCATATTATGTAATCTGTCCTTTTTCCAGCCAGTGTTTAGAATTTCCATCCTAACTCGTTTAACTCTCCAGCATGTACATTATCAATTCTAAACTACTTTTCTTTCTAGTATTTCTTCAACAGTTCTTATAACTGAATTTAAATACATCCTCCCTCTCCTTTCCCCACACGCCCAAAAACCATTTACAAGTAAACCAGCTTTTATCAAGTTACCTCACATCTAAGATGTCAATTTTACCTCTAACCCAACTTTTCCTCTAATTTTCACTCCATCCATTCATAGCCCCTGTTTTCCAATTTTTGCACATCATTCATTAATAACAATGTTTACCCCTGTTGTATTTTAAGATTTACTTTATTTTATTCATTCTGGCAATATATACCAAATGGTCCATTTATTTTTATCAACTTATTTACATTACGATTCCCTGCCTCTCTCCTCTTTAATCCAATCTCTTATTTCATACACTATTTCCTTTACAACCCCATACTCTTGGCTTTTCCTTGGTTTTCCATTTGCTAGTAAAACCTTTTCTGGCTACTGTCAACTGTAAACTTATCGACTCTTTCACCTGTTTAGGTTGTATAATTATTTTCCCAACTCAAGAACTGCATTTATTTTAATATTGCTTCTTCCCACCTTGTATTTCGTACATTCCTAAAACCCTTGTTTATAATCCATATTCCCCTTTTCACTGTCTCTCATCTCCAACATTTACTTTTCTATTTTGTGGACCCATCTCTATTCTTTCAGGTTCACAGAAATACATGTGGTTACATTTGTAAACCAAGTTTCCAAATTCCTTAGCTTTAGTAACTTGTTTGGGGGTCGTACCATCTCTTTATAGTTACCTGTAAGTATATTCATTACACACAATACTTTCCCATGCCTTTTTAAAGCCTTTAACCGACATTGCTTTAATCTATAATAATCTTCCGTATGACTAGGGAATTTTTTTTTTTTAACCAACTGAAATAGACCTTCTGTTCATTATGTAATCCACTATCATAGGTATGCTCTGTGCTTGAGGTCTAATCTGTAACTCTTCTCTTCCCTATAGGCCAGGCTGCCTATTCCTCAACCATTTTTTCCCTCTCATACCTTCTTTCCTGCATCTCTTCCCAAAATCTTGGACTTACACTCTCCTTTTCAAAACTGTTACTATACATTACCTTTGTGAATTTTTTTTCTTATTCCATTCATAGCCAACAGGAAAATCTTTCACTTTCCCATCAAACATGCCATTTTGTTATACCATATTTGCTATAGAATCTCAAATACAACTGTGGAAGCATTGCTCCTTAGATACTTTATTTACTGCCTTAAGTGTCTCTGTAGGCTCTCCTACCTCTAATTCCTTTTCTAATCACATACCTTTCCAATTTATGTAGTTACTTGCCTGCATCAACCACAGAAGTCTTAAATTTGTTGTTCCATGACATTCTTAGATTGTCATCCTCAACAGTCCTTGTTCAGGCATTTCTCCTTCCCAAATAAACTCTTAATTCTTTGTCTAACTTTCTCCAAATTTCTACCAGTCAGTAAAATTAAGCCCGACTCGCACATAAAATTAGAGGAACAAGAAACATTTTAACTACTTGCACCTTATTATCTAGATCCATCCCCATCATTTTCCACTTTTTTAAGCAATCATTTGCTGCAATGCAAATCTTGCCATACTTCTTACGCTGCATTGTCTACCTTTTCTTAGCCATACTCCCAAATATTTCTTATTGTGACCCCAAACAAAGGGAAAGGGCTAAACTAATCTATATGTTGGCATATAATTATTAACTATGGCCTTCGTTTTTCTTTCATTAATCTTTAAGCCTGTCAGCCTGTAGTATCTATGTAGTTTTCTCAAACATTTCTCAAAGTCTCACTCTGGTTGCTTAAAGCATTACATCATCCGCAAAAGATGACATTTTTCATTTGTGTATCCCCTTATCTCTAAATTTCTCATATCCTTTACTACGGCTAAATATAATGTGAAAAGGAAAGTACTGTTGTATACACATCATAAATGTACATGTTCGAGTGTATTCACTGTTGAAGTCATCACATTTGGGTTATCCCTGCCAGGGTAGCCCTCGGCCGGCCCGAATACCAGAGGCTTAGCATTTCTGTGCCGGCTGCTGTTGCTTCAGGACTGACATCAGGTCGTCACAGTAGAAAAAAGTAAGGCAGCCGACGCCATTACATCAGTTTTTCTTGGCCTAACCTGTCAGGAGCCCCCAAGTGGGAGCCAGCTTCTGGTGGAAGAACCCCACCAGTAGAAAGCAAATACCAATATATTCCTTGTAAGGAAAGAGAAGAAAGAAGAGGGGGATGGAGGGAGGGAAACCAGAACTGCGACAGTGAATACACTCGAGCATATACATTTACGGTAAGTGTACACAACTGTACTACGTTGTGTTTCACTGTTGCAGTCATCACACTTGGTTTGACTCCCAAAGCTGAGGAAAAGGGTGGAGGAAGTAAAGGAAACTAGGGGCTGGCTAGGATGCCCTGCAAGACTGCAGAGGCAAACCCTGCCCTGGATTTGGAGAAGATAGGCAGGTGGTAATGTTTGGTAAAGGTATGAACAGATGTCCAGGTGGCACCCTCCAGGATGTCCCTGGTGGGGACTCCTCTGAGGAAAGCTGCAGAGGTGGAGGCTGCTCTGGTAGAGTGAGTCCTGAACCCCTTGGGGGGAGGCTTTCCATGTTGTTTGTAGCAAAAATGGATGCAGTGTGCTATCCATTTGGAAATGGTTTGTTTGTAGATGGCTTTGCCCTCTGCCCCTGCAGCAAAGCTAACCTGCAATTGATCAGACTTTCTGAAGGATTTAGTCCTGTCTAGATACAATATGAGCTGTCTCTGCACATCTAGAGTGTGAAGGATCCTTTCCCCCTTGTTCTGGGGATTAGGAAAAAAAGTGGGCAAATGAATGGATTGGTTGAGAGCCACACTGGACACCACCTTGGGCATGAAGGATGGGTTAGTTCTGAGGGATACCCTGTCAGCATGGAAGATGATGAAGGGTTCCACGGCCATGTGTTTGCAGGTCGGATACCCTTCTGGCTGAAGTGATGGCCAGAAGGAAAGCTGTCTTCCAGGACAGAAATTTTAACTCTGCCGAATAGGCTGGTTCGAAGGGGGCAGGGTGAGTTTTACCAACACAAAGTTAAGGTTCCAAGCTGGGGTTGGTACTCTTACGGGTGGTCTCAAGTTGCTAACTACTTTTAGAAACTGTTTGATGAAAGGGTGTGAGAAAAGGGGCTGCTCAATGGGAAAATGAGCAGAGATTGCAGAGGCATGAATTTTAATAGAGGAAAAAGAGAGGTCACTGTGTAGCAGGTCAGCTAAGTAATCCAGGATGAGAGGGAGGGAGGGTTGTGCCGTACTGGTTCCCTTAGCCTGAATCCAGGTACAGAACCTTTTCCATTTGTCATCATAAGACTTTCCAGTGCTAGGGCGTCTGGCCTCGCGTATAACACCTAGAACCTGTTTACTGAGGTTGGCAGATTGATCAGGGGGGTTAGGGAGTAAGCCAAGCTGCCAAACTGAGTGTCTGCAATTGGGATGCAGGAATCCCCCTTCCCTCTGGGTGAGGAGGTTTGGAATCTGAGGAAGATGCCATGGTGGCAGTGGGGACAGGTTACGCAGCAAGGGGTACCAGTACTGGCGAGGCCAGTCTGGAGCTATAAGAACTGTCCTTGGTATTTCCTCCTTTAAGTTGAGCAGTACCCTGGGGATGAGAGGTAGTGGAGGAAAGGCACTGACCGACAGATTGCCCCAGGGGAAGGACAGGCCATCCACATTCCAAGCCATGCAGTGATGCTCCCTGGTGCAGAACGTGCTGAGCTTATAGTTGGTGTGGGAGGTAAAGAGGTCGACCTTTGGGGTGCCCTATTTCTGAGTTATTAGGGTGAAGGTTCTTCTGTTGAGCTACCACTCGTGTGGGTCCAGAAGACTTCTGCTCAAGTGGTTTGTCAGAGAGTTGCGAGAACCTGGTAGGAATTGTGCTGACAGGTAGAGAAGCATGGCAGAGGCTGTGCGCCCAAGGGTCAAGACAAGCCTGCATAGAGGATAGGAGTGAGTCCCTCCCTGCTTGTTGATATACCACGTCACAGTGGTGTTGTCTGTTTTGATAAGGAGAGCCCCTGGGAACAGAAGGGGCTTGAAAGATATCAAGGTGCGCTGGACAGCAATCATCTGCTTTTGGTTGATGTGCAGATGGATTTGCTGTGGGCTCCATTGGCCCTGTATGCACCTGCCATCCAGGTGTGCACCCCAGGCATAGTCTGATGCATCTGTGGCGAGGGTCTGGGTGGCGGGGGGGTGGTGAGAAAGGTAGTCCCTTGTTGTGGGAGCATACCGTTACCCACCAAAGAAAATCTTTTCTGAAGCAAGGTATTATAGGTATAAGTCTCTCCAAGTCTTCAGAGTGTTGACACCAAAGGCTTTTTAGAAACCATTGAAGTTTCCTCATATGCAGTCTGGCACAAGGAAAGAGTAGAATGCAAAATGCCATGAACCCCAGAGCTTGCAGGATTTTCCTTGCAGACAGCTGGGGTCTGGTGGCCAGTTGAGAGAAGTCAGCTGTCTGGAAAGTTTGCTTTTCTGGTGTAAGGAATGCCATCTGGGATGCTGTGTCCAGGCTTGCTCCCAGGAATATAATCCTTTGGGTGGGTAACTGTTTGGATTCCTTTTAGATGGTTGTGTACCCTAGGGAGGTTAGTAGGGACTTTACAAAGGCCAGGTATTTGAGCAGCTTTTCCTGGCTGTCTGCCTGAATTAGGCGGTCGTCTAAGTATGGATAAATAGTATAGTTGTGTACACTAACCATAAATGTAGATGTTGAAGTGTTTTCACTGTTGCAGTCCTAACAGATGGGTTATCCGGCTCCCGGTAGCCCTCATTCGGCCAGAATACCAAAGGTAAGTAAAAATGACGTTGGTTGCCGCCGGTTGTAAACGACATCAGTGTGTCCGATACAAAAGGAGGCAGCTGACATCACTTCCTCACAGTCTTTCTTGCCATAACAGTCAGGAGCACCCAGAAAATAAGGCTTAAATCAAAAAACAATTTGACAAATTAAGCCTGTACCTCAGGAAAAAAAGAATAGGAGAGGACCACAAAAAGGGGGAAGGAGGGAGGGAAACCAGGACTGCAACAGTGAATACACTCGAACATCCACATTTATGGTAAGTGTACACAACTGTACAATGTTCCTCTTGTTGCACTGTTGCAGTCCTAACAAATGGGTTGATTACCAAAGCACAGAGAAAAAAGGGGGGAGGAACGAACAGCATCAAGGGTTGGAGCCTTGCAACACCAAAGAGGCAAACCCTGACCTGGCTCTAGAAAACAGAGGAAAATTATAACGCTTTGTGAAAGTGTGAAAAGAAGACCATGTGGCAGCCTCCAAAATGTCTTTAGTACGGACACCCCTTAGAAAGGCTGCTGAAGTGGAAGCCACTCTAGTAGAGTAGGTCCTAACCCCTTGAGGCGGAGCTTTGCCATGAAAGGAATAACAAAGTAATGCAATGTGCAATATATTTAGAAATGGTCTGCTCAGAAATAGCCTTGACCTGGGCTCCAGGGGCAAAACTGACCAATAACTGTGCTGATTTCCGAAGGTCCTTAGTCCTGTCCAGGTAAAACCTGAGCTGTCTGTGCACATAAAGAGAATATAGGATCCTTTCACCTCTATTGCAAGGATTAGGAAAGAAGATAGGAAGGTGTACGGACTGATTAAGAGTCAGGCTGGAAACCATCTTAGGCATAAAGGAGGGATTAGTTCTCAGAGAGATTATCTGCAAGGAAAATAAGAAAATGCTCCACAGCCATCTTGCAGCTCCAAAACCCTCCTTGCTGAAGTTACAGCCAAGAGGAAGACGGTCTTCCAAGAGAGAAACTTTAAATCTGTAGAGGCAGCTGGCTCAAAAGGAGAAGAGTGAGTTTCTCCAGAACAAAATTAAGATCCCAGGCTGGAGTAGGTGCTCTTCTGGGAGGTTTTAAATTGCAAGCACCTCTGAGAAACATTTTCATCAGCGGATGACAGAAAATGGGCTGTTCAACAGAACAATGACCAGAGATGGCTGAAGCATGGATCTTGATAGAGGAAACAGAAAGGCCACCCTGAAGCAAATCAGCCAGGTATTCCAGGATCAGAGGAAGGGTAGGTTGAGAAGCAGACTCCCCTTCTAGCCTGCATCCATTGAGAGAATCTTTCCCATTTGCCAGCATGGGATTTCAGAGTGCTAGACTTCCTGGCCGCCCTTCAGCACGCCAACCACCTGTTGGGAAAGGGAGAAAGAAAGGGAAGGAGTCATACAATGAGCCATGTTGCCAAATGGAAAAACTGAATGAGGATGTAGAATGTTTCCCCTTTCCTGAACCAACAGATCTGGCTTCAGAGAAAGATGCCAAGGAGGAAGATGGGAGAGACTGCGAAGCAGCGGATACCAATGCTGTCTGGGCCAGTCCGAAGCTATGAGAATAGTCCTTGGACGTTCATCCCGGATCTTCACTAATACTCTGGGAGGAAGAGGAGGGAAGGCGTACACTGATAGCAACGTCCAAGGAAAGGACAGAGCAATCACTTTCCAGGCTCTGCTGTGCTGCTGTCTGGTGCAAAAGAGAGGTAGCAGATGGTTGTCTGGCGAGGAGAAAAGATCCACCTGAGGAGTGCCCCAATGTTGAATGATGCTGTAAAAGACTACTCTGTTCAGCTGCCACTCATGAAGATACAGGGTTTGCCTGCTTTACTTGTCTGCCAAAACATTGAGCCTTCCTGGAAGAAACTGAGCTAGGAGATGCAGGTCCAGGGATGCTGCCATGGACCAAAGATTCATGCTTTGCCTGCACAGGGGGTAAGCGTGAGTCCCTCCCTGCTTGTTGATGTACCACATGACAGTAGTGTTGTCTGCCCTGACAAGCAGGATCCCTGGAGAAAGAAGATGCTTGAAAGCCAGTAAGGCCTGCTGAACTGCAATCAACTCATTTAGATTTATGTGCAGGTGCATCTGCTGGGTGTTCCAACGTCCCTGTATGCATCTGCCATCCAGTTGTGCTCCCCAGGAGTGGTCCAATGCGTCTGCAGTTAGAACTTAAATGACAAGAGGTGTCCGAAAAGGCATGCCTTTGTTTTGTAGACATGCTGTTGCCCACCACAGAAACTCAGTCGGCAGAGATGGAAGCAGAGGACTCATATCCAGGTCCTCTGAGTGTCAACATTGAGATACCATTGCAATTTCCTAATGTACAGTCTTTCATATGGAATCATGAGAATACAAGATGCCATGAATCCCAGAACTTGCAAGTACTTCCTTGCAGGGAGTTAAGACAGGCTTACCAAGGCCTTGAAGTAAACTGAAAGAGTTGTCTGCTTCTCCTGGTTGAGATGCATCATCTGGGTGGCTGTGTTTAGACTCGCTCCCAGAAATGTTAACTCCTTGGAAGGTACCATTTTCGATTTTTCCACATTGAGTGTGTAACCCAGGGAAGATAGAGGAGTCTTTACAAATTCCAGATCCTTTAACTGCTGTTCCTGAGAACTTGCTTGAATCAGACAGTCGTCCAAGTATGGGTAAATCTGAATTTTCTTCTGCCTGCAAAAAGCAATGACTGGGGCCAGGCACTTTGTGAAGACTCTGGGAGCAGTAGATAAGCCAAAGAACTGCCTGCAACTTTCCCTTATAGCAATGTGCAAATAAGCCTTTGAGATCCAGGGCTACCAGCCAGGAATCCTTTTCTAGTAGTAGCAACTGATGTTGAGTGAGCATTTTGAACTTTGGAATTACTAGAAAAGAGCTCAGAATGGAAAGATCAAGTATAGGACACCAGGTGCCTTATTTTTTTGGAACTAGGAAAAGCCTGGAATAAAAGCCCTGGCCTACCTGCTGAGCAAAAGTACTGGTGACAAAATTTTTTTTCCACTTCTGCCCTTTGGTTTGGAGCAACATCCGGGAATCCCTTGGGAGCTGGAAAGGTGCAGAAAGAAAACTTGTGCCCTAGGGACACCGTTCTGGACACCCATTTGTCATCTGTGATAGTGGCCCAGACATCTGCAAAAAGAGCCAACCTTCTCCCTAAAGGGGTCTCCCGGCAAGCAAGAAACAGGCAGAAGTTGTAAAAAGTCATTGAGAGTGTTCTGAATGAGATGCAGGCTTGGAGCTTCCCCCTTTAGATGTGGAAGCCTGCCAACGCCTAGACCTTTGAGGGGTAGCCCACTGCCCCCTGGAAGATTTGTAACCTCTAGTCCTGGAACAGTTCTGTCTGCTGGTATCAGGAAAGGTCCAACTCTTGGGAGGGTAATTCTTGCTAAAGGGAGGGGGATGAACTTGCACAAAATCCTTAACAGTTTGTATGGACTTGACCTTATCCTCCATCTTTTTCAGTACCTCTTCTGCTTTGCTGCCAAAATGACTGTCTTTATGCAAAGGTACATCCTAAAGCTTAGCTTTGACAGGTTCTGGAAAAGGCTGTTCTCCGAGCCAAGCGTGCCTTCTAACAGATCCAGTAGCCGTAGCCCTGCTGGAGGCCTCAAGGATGTCAAAACCACAATGCAAAGAATGCTTATTGACCAGACTAGCTGAATTCAGTAAATCATGCATGTCTTTACTCTCTGCCTAAAGAGGAACACTTGCTATTCTAGACTTAATAACCTCCAAGGTGTGCTGCTGGTACTTCAGCATATGAAATAGACAATTGGTGGCTCTAATACCTACGGTGGCAGAGGTATAAACCTTCTTGCCCCTCATATCTGGGTTCCTAGACTCCCTGTCAGAGGGAACAGGATTCCTGTTAACAGTGGCCTTAACTCCTTTATGGCCCTGAGAAATAATCTCTGGATCCGCCAACGGATCTCTGAAAAGAAACAGATGAGAATCAGGGACTCAGTCGTACCGGTCAGGTTTCCTGGGAGCAGGAGGAACCGAATTTGGAGACCAGGAATTTTCCAGAAAAACATCATCAACAACTTCCAACACAGGGGGAATAGCAAGAGGCCTATGCAGAGGTAATTCCAGAAACTCCTTAATCCGTTTCTTGAATTGGGGATAATCCTGACTTTCCCATTAAAATGTTCTCTGAGGGTATTTAATGCATTACCAAAAGAGAAATCCTCAGGAGGAGAGGCCGAAGGGATGGACTCGTCTGCATCTGAATCCTCAAAAGGATTTGGGAGGCCTGGCAACCGCCGAAGTTGCGGCAGAGGTTGAAGGAAGAAGATTGCTGTCAGAACGCAAATCAAAGGCCTCGGACACCGAAGTCAGCTTAGAGACTCCAGCTCCAGCAGAAGAGGTGACAGGTCGGAAGGCAAAACGGAGGCTGAAGGCCTAAGGGACTCTGACTCAATCAAGGCCTGCGGTGGTACATCTGCAGACAAGTACAGCTGTGTACACTTTCCATAAATGGAGATGTTCAAGTGTATTCACTGTTGCAGTCATCACATTTGGGTAGATTCCCAAAGCTAAGGATGGGAGGAGAAATTTAGACAGCATTAGGACCAGCTATAAGGCCCTGCAAGACTGCAGTGCAAAGCCAGCTCTGGATTTAGAGAAAATTGGCAGATGGTAATGCTTGGTAAAAGTATGTACAGAACTCCAGGTAGCAGCTTCTATGATGTCCCTGGTAGGGATGCCTCTGAGAAAGGCTGTAGAGGTAGATGCAGCCCTGGTTGAGTGGGGTCTGACCCCCTGCGGGATATGTTTTCCATGGTGCTTGTAGCAGAAATTAATGCAATGGCCTATCCATTTGGAAATGGTTTGCTTTGAAATAGCCTTCCCCTCTGCCCCTGTAGCAAATGCCACCAGCAGTTGGTTAGATTTCCTTTGAGGTTTAGTCCTGTCCAAGTAGAATCTAAGTTGTCTATGCACATCTAAGGAGTGCAGTATCCATTCCCCTTTGTTCTGTGGATTAGGAAAGAAGGCTGGCAAATGAATGGACTGATTAAGGGCCACGCTGGATACCACCTTGGGCATGAAGGAGGGATCGGTCCTGAGGGACACCCTGTCCACATGAAAGATGATGAAAGGCTCCACTGCCATGAGGGCCTGTAATTCAGATACCCTTCTTGCTGAAGTGATTGCCAAATGGAAAGCTGTTTTCCAAGAAAGGAATTTTAAGTCTGCAGTAGCAGCTGGCTCGAAAGGAGGAAGAGTGAGTTTCTCCAATACAAAGTTAAGGTCCCAGGCTGGAGTTGGAGGTCTCCTGGGTGGTCTTTGATTTTTGTTCCCTCTGAGGAACTGCTTGAGCAGTGGATGAGAGAAGAGGGGAAGTTCTGTGTTATAAAGAGCTGAAATGGCTGAGGCGTGAATCTTGATGGAGGATTAAGACAGGTCCTTGTGAAGCATCTCAGTTAAGTATTGTAAAATTTGAGGTAAATTCGGCACTGCTGTGCTCATCCCTTGAGACTGGTTCCAGGCACAGAATCTTTTCCATTTTTTAGCATAAGATTTTCTAGTACTAGGCCTCCTTGCCTCTAAAATGATATCCATCACTGGTTTACTGAGGGATGGTAAAGGAGAGACTAGGTAATCAGCCAGGCTGCTAGGTTCAGCGTTTGAAGCTGAGGGTGCAGAATCAATATGGTTATCCTGCTGAGACAATAGGGTAGGAGTCTGAGGCAGGTGCCACGGGGCCAACAGTGAAACACTGCGCAAGACGGGGTACCAGTGTTGGCATGGCCAGTCTGGTGCAATCAAAATCGTCCATGGTTTGTCTTGTCTGATCTTTAGTAGTACTTTGGAGAGCAGAGGCAGAAGAGGAAAGGCATAAACTGATAGGTTTTTCCAGCTGAAGGGCAGAGCATCCACTTTCCAAGCTTGTTTGTGGGGTGTCCTTGTGTAAAATTTGTCCAATTGATGGTTCTGGGAGGAGGCAAACAGGTCTATATCTGGGCTCCCCATTTGCTTGTCAACATGTTGAAAATCCTTGGTTCCAGTTTTCACTCGTGTGGGTCCAAGAGGTTTCTGCTTAGTTCGTCTGCCAGTGTATTTAGTTTCCCTTGCAGGAATTGAGCTTGTAGATACACTTGGTAGCTCAGGGCTGTGTTCCACAATGCCATGGCTAGTCTGCAGAGGGGGTAAGAATGTCTACCCCCCTGCTTGTTTATGTACCACATAACAGTGGTTTTGTCAGTCTTTACCATTAATTGTCCTGAAAGAAAGTGGTCCTTGAAGGCTGTCAGAGCATTCTGTACAGCTAACATTTCTTTTTGATTGATATGCAGGTGCATTTGACTTTGGTTCCATTTGCCTTGAATGCACTTCCCTGCCAGGTGAGCCCCCCCCATGCATAGTCTGATGCGTCTGTTAGGGTTTGGGCCGCAAGGGGTAGTGTGAATGGTAGTCCCTTGTTTTGGTGGCAGGCCTCTTCCCACCAAAGAAACTCCAGGCGTAGGCAAGCTATAATAGGAAAGTACAGTTTTGTACCTACCATAAATGTAGATGTTCGAAGATCCACATTGCTGCAGTCCTTACACTAGGGTAGTCCGCTGTCCTCGGTCGGCCCGAATATCAAAGTATAAAAGCTCGGTCAAGGCGCATTTGACTGACATCAGGACGTCAGGGTACAAATGCGCATGACCGACGTCATATCCTCAGTCTTTTCATGCCCCAGATGTCAGAAGACCCTAAAAAATAAAGGTCAAAACCAAAAGACAGCAAACAACCAACCAACCACCCTTGCACTAACTATATGTACAATATATACAATATACACAATATGTACAACCCAACCCACACAACCAACTCTAACTGCAGAGGGAAGGAGGAGGGATTGGACTGACTGCAAAAAATGGATCTTGAACATCTACATTTATGGTAGGTACAAAACTGTACTATGTTCTTCATCTCACATTGCTGCAGTCCTTACACTTGGGTAGAATCCCAAAGCAGAGGTAAGGGAGGATGGCTAACTACAATGAAGCAGGAGCTGCCAAAATGCCCTGCAAAACAGCAGTGGCAAAACCAGCCCTGGATTTAGAGTAAAGTGGCAGGTGATAATGCCTAGAGAAAGTATGCACTGAACTCCAAGTAGCTGCCTCCAAAATATCCTTGGTTGCCACCCCTCAAAAAGCTGTTGAAGTGGCAGTAGCCCTAGTGGAATGAGGCCTAATCCCAGCTGGAACTTCCTTGCCATGATGGGAATAACAGAAAGCAATGCAAAACCCAATCCACTTAGAAATAGTTTGTTTTGACACAGGCTTGCCCTGAGAACTCAAAGCAAAAGAAACAAACAACTGCTGAGACTGCCTGAACCCTTTAGTTCTGTCCAAATAATAACTGCCTGTGTACATCTAAAGTGTGCAAAATCTTTTCCCTTTATTTTGGTGATTTGCATAAAAGTAGGCAAATGAATAGTTTGGTTTAAAGCCACACTAGAAACCACCTTAGGCATAAAGGAAGGATTAGTTAATGATACCCTATCCTTATGGAAAATCAAGAAAGGCTCAACCGCCATAAGGGCCTGTAATTCAGAAACCCTTCTTGCAGAGGTAATTGCCAACAAAAAGCAGTCTTCCATGATAAATATTTCAACTCAGAAGTAGCTGCAGGCTCAAAAGGTTGTAGAGTGA
Source organism: Protopterus annectens (assembly GCF_019279795.1). NCBI lineage: Eukaryota > Metazoa > Chordata > Ceratodontiformes > Protopteridae > Protopterus > Protopterus annectens. Next base: position 657,201,087 of record NC_056744.1, read on the forward strand.
GTTTCTCCAACACAAAATTGAGATCCCAAGCAGGAGTAGGAGCTCTTCGGGGGTCTTATATTCTTTGCCCCTCTAAGAAATTGCTTGTACAAAGGATCAGAAAACTATGGTGTGTCTCAATCATAGTGAGCGAAATTGCTGCAGCATGAACCTTAATAGAAGAGAAAGACAAACCCTTGTCCAATAACTCAGTAAGATATTGAAGAGCCAGACTCAAATTAGGCTCAGAAACATCAAAATCTTTTGCTGCACTCCAAAATAAAAATCTCTTCCATTTATCTGTACACTTTCCTTGTACTAGGCCTTCTAGCTTCCAAAATCACATTCAAAACTTGTTGGAAGTTGAGACCCTCTATGGTTCAAAACAGAATATGCCAGGCTGTTAGGTGAAGAGAGTGAAGTTTGACATTCAGCAAATGGCTGTCCTCCTGTGACAACAGGTGTGGAATCAAGGCAAAGGCCATGGAGGCTTAGACTTCTCAATAATGGGTACCAGTGCTGTCGAGGCCAATCTGGAGCTATTAAAATCATCCTTGGCTTGTCCTGTCTGACCTTTAGAAGTACCTTTGGGAGGAGAGGCAGAGGAGGAAAGGCATACACATGAAGATTGCTCCAATTGAAAGAAAGAGCATCCACTCTCCAAGCCGTGGGATGAAACCTTTTTGTGCAAAACTTTGGCAGCTGATGGTTCAGTGGAGAAGCGAACAGATCTATGTCTGGAGTTCCCCATGACACTGTCAATTTCTGAAATACATGAGGATCCAATTTCCACTCGTGGGGATCCATAATTTCTGCTCAACACATCTGCTAAGGAGTTCTGTGCTCCTGGCAGAAACCTTGCCTGAAGATTGAGCTGTAAACTGAGAGCAGTCTCCCACAAAATCATTGCTTGCCTGCATAGAGGATAAGAATCCCCTTGCTTGTTGATGTACCACATGACAGTTGTGCTGTCTGTTAGAATCAACACCTGCCCTGGAAGAAGTAATTCCTTGAAAGCTATTAATGCAAACTGGACTGCTAACATCTCCTTCATGTTGATATGTAGATGTTGTAGTCTGACAGGCCACTTGTTTTGTATCCACTTTCCATTTAGATGAGCTCCCCAAGCTTTGTCTGAGGCATCTGTCGTTAAAATCTGACTCGCCTCTGGCCGGGTCACAGAGAGTCCCTTGTTTAGGTGACATTCCTGAGCCCACCATAAAAATTCCTGTTGAATGCAGGGTATTATTTGAATGACAGTGTCCAGATCCTGGCAGTGCTGTGTCCATACATTTTTGAGATACCATTGTAGCTTCCTCATATGCAGTTTGGCATTGGGAAGCACCAGAATACAAGATGCCATGAACCCTAATGCTTGAAGGACTGTTCTTGCAGTCAGCACGGACTGATGAGATAGTTGATGAAAGTAAAGGGATAGACTCTTTGTTTGTCCGGGGTTAAAAGGCCATCTGGGATGCTGTATTCAGTCTCACACCCAGAAAGCACATGTCCTGAGAGGGTACTAGACTGGACTTTATTTCGTTCACAGAATACCCTAGGCATCTTAGCACTGCTATCACATATTCCAAATGATGAAGAAGCTCTTCCCTTCCTTGAGCCAGAATCAGGCAGTCGTCCAAATAAGGATAGATTTGTATTCCTTTTAACCTGAAGAAAGCTATCACTGGAGCCAGAACTTTCGTGAACACTCTGGGCAGTAGATAAGCCAAAGGGCAATGCAGAGAACTGATAGTGAGAAGTCCCAGGATACTTCCTGCAACTTAGTCTGATAGGAACATGAAGGTAAGTCTCCTTGAGATCCAAAGTTACCATCCAATGATCTTTGCCCAGCAGAGGTAAAAGCTGCTGCAACGTCAACATTTTGAACTTGGGAATGTCCAGATAAGTGTTGAGGATAGATAAATCCAAAATTGGTCTCCACGTGTTCCCCTTCCTTGGTACTAGGAACAGGCGAGAATAAAAACCTAGAGCCACTTCTGGCATAGGAACCGGCTGTATGGCCCCTATTTGGAGCAACAGAGAAACCTGCTTGTGCGCCTCTATTCTTTGTTGAGGAGGAACGTCTGGCATGCCTTTGAAAGGAGGCAAGGTATGGAAATAAAACCTGTAGCCGTGATGTATATCCAATACCCATCTGTCTTGGGTAATTAAACTCCAATTTTCTTTGAAAAGTGCCAACCTTCCTCCCAAAGGTGCTGCCAGACGAGAAGGCTCTGGCAGCTGAAAAGGTAGGTCATTGGGTCTGTTTACGAAAGGACTGACCCCTGCCCTCACCCGAAGACTGTGCAGGAGAACTCCCTGTTCTAGGCCTGAAAGAGCCCTGAGCTCTGCCCCTACCACGTCTAGATCTACCCCTAGACTGGGAATCATAAGAAGGATACGCCCACCTTAGTAGGCCAATTTCTACTAAACTTTGGAGGCTGGACCTGCAAAAAATCTTTAACAGTCTGCATAGACTTAGCCTTGTCCTCCATTTTCTTTAAAACTGTCTCAACAGGAGGACCAAACAACACGTCAGATTGTAAAGGAGCATCTAAAATCCTCGTTTTAACATGATCAGACAAATTTTGATCCCTTAGCCAGGCGTGCCTGCGAAGAACTGACCCAGTGGCAGCCACCCTAGACGAGGCCTGTACAGCATCAAAACCACATTGCAAAGAATGCTTACCCACCTGTTCAGAAACATGCACTAAATCTTGCAACTCTTTACAATCAATACCTACTGCCAGAGCATCAACCTTAGACTTTAATTGTGAAAGGAGATAGTTCTGGTATTTCAACATGTGAAACTGGCAATTCAAAGCCCTCATCGCCAGAGTGGAAGAAGTATAAACTTTCTTTCCCCATCTATCCAAGGCCCTAGCCTCTTTGTCTGCAGGAACCGGATTCTTAACAACAGAAGCCTTAACACCTTTAGGCCCCTGACTAACAGTTTCTGGGTCAGCCCTAGGACTCTTAAAAGATACTTATGAGCTTCAGGCACCCTGTAATACCTATCCGCTTAACAGGAGCAGGAGGCAAAGAATCAGGATTAAGAGAAGCCTCTGTAAAACATCTTCTACCACATCCAAAACAGGAGGTATAGCCAAAGGCCTATGCTGGGGTAAAACAAAAATTCCCTAAGCCTTTTCCTGGAATCAGAGAAGTCCTGACCTTCCCACTTAAAATGCTCCCTCATGGAATGAAGAGTTTCTGAAAAGAAAAATCCTCAGGAGGAGAAGCAGAAGGAGTAGAATCATCCACATCAGAATCAGAATAAGGAGAATACTCCTGCAAGTCTTCAGCCGAAGACTCTGAAACATCTGAAGCCTGCTCAAAACCCCAGCTCAGGTTCCATCCTAGTTCTCTTATCAGGAGGGGGCATAGAACCCCTAATTAAAGTAATCAAATCTTCTGCCATTTTAAGCATATGCTTCTTGGGCACAGTACCTGAAGAGCTAGGGCTAACATCAACTGAGGCCAAACCTGGCATGCACCTGGGGGAAGCGTTTGAAACAGAAGGAGAGGGGCCTAGCCACCCTAGGAAGGGAGGGAGTATAGTAACCTGAGAAGCCCCTCAGCCTGACTTGCCTCCTGAGAGGCCACATCTTGCAATAATAAGGTCTCACCTGGGAACACAAGAAACCTCCGTGGAGCCACCGCTCCACCGACACCTCTAAAGAACGTTCTTCTAGCCTAGGCTTAACTGCCTTGTCCTTGCGCTTGAGCATCCGACGGCATTTTATAATTACACCGCTTCCCAAAGACTAACCTTGCACAATCCAACCTTCTCTTTATAGTGCGTTTATTAAATCTAGCACAAGAGCGACAGCCAACAACGTCGTGCTCAGGCCCTAAGCAAGGAATACACAAAGTATGATAATCTCTATGCGGTATCTGTTTCCCACAAGAAATGCAATTATTGACTTTTTCTGACATCCGGTAAATCACTGAGGCAAGAAAAACTAAAATATTGGTACTTAGCCAACTTTGAACTCGGTCTGAAACTCAAATCGAAAAATCTCAGAACGCCAACCGCACTTGCAATGCTGCTTCTGCATCGGACCATGCGGCAAAAGACTAAGGATATGGCGTCGGTCATGCATTTGTACCCGGACGTCCTGATGTCAGTCAAATGCGCCTTGACCGACGTCAGCCTTATACTTTGATATTCGGGCCGACCGAGGACAGCGGACTACCCTAGTGTAAGGACTGCAGCAATGTGAGATGAAGAACATTCATTGCTTCTAGATCCTGAGAATGTTGACACCATAGGCTTTTTAGATACCATTGTAGTTTCCTCATATGCAGTATTGCATATGGAATTAGAAGAATGCAGGAGGCCACGAACCCCAAGGCTTGTAATATTTGCCTTGCAGATAGCAGGGTTTTTGTGGCCACTTGTTTGAAGTAGGTTGTCAAATGAATTCGTTTTTCTGGCGTGAGGAAAGACATCTGGGAAGTTGTATTCAAGCTTGCTCCCAGGAATATAATTTGTTGACAGCGTACCAGGTGTGATTTATTTTCATTTATGGTGTAAGCCCAGGCAAGTTAGCTCCCTTTGTACAAAGGCCAGATGATTCAAAAGTATCTCCTGGCTTTCTGCCTCAATTAGACAATCGTCCAGGTATAGGTATATTTGAATATTTCTTTGCCTGCAAAATGCAATGACAGGAGCTAGGAACTTTGTGAATACCCTGGGAGCAGTAGATAAGCCAAAGGGCAGTGCAGAGAACTGATAGCGTGTGTAGCCTGCTTTGAAGCGAAGGTATCGTCTTGCAAGATTCCCTGATTGGGACGTGCAGGTATGCTTCCTTTAAATCTAGTGTTGCCAACCAGGCATCTATGCCTAGCATAGGGAGCAGCTGGTGAAGAGTCAGCATCTTGAATTTTGGAATCACCAAAAAGGTGTTTAGAGTAGACTGGTCCAGGATAGGATGACATGAACTGCCTTTTCTGGGTACCAGGAAAAGTCTCGAGTAGAAACCTTGTCCCTTTTCCTCTTCTGGCACCAACTGAATAGCCCTCATGCTTAAGAAATAAAGTACTTGCTTTTGGGCCTCTGCCCACTGATTTCGGGGGTAGATCTGGCCATCCGCTTGGTGTTGGTAACATGTGAAAGTGAAATCTGTATCCCTAGGACACTATTTTAAACCCATTTGTCCTGGGTAACGAGTTCCCAGTTCTTTGCATGAAGAGAAAACTTTCCCCCCAAAGGGGCAGTCAGTTGAGAAGTGCTTGGAAGTTTTAAAAATAAGTAATTGAGACAGTTTACCATAGGGGGAGTTTTATTAATCCCTGATTTAGAAGTGGAGGCCCCCCACTGCTTAGTCTTGTGCGTACCCTGGGACTGAAGCCTGGGAGCTCTGCTGGATCTGGGTTTGGACTGAGAAGTTCTGGAAGAGGCAGGAAAGGACCAATTCTTGGAAGGCCAATGCCTACTAAATCTTGGAGGTTGTACTTGTAGGAAATCTTTAACAGTTTGCATAGATGTAGCTTTTTCCTCCATCTTTTTAAGAACAAAGTCTGCCTTGTTGCCAAGCAAGCAGTCCTGGTTTAAGGGAGCATCCAGTAATTTCACTTGAACATGATCTGGCAAGGATTGCTCCTTAAGACAAGCATGCCTTCTAAGGACAGACCCAGTTACAGCAGCCCTGCAAGATGCCTCTAGTGAATCAAAACCACATTGCAAAGTATGTTTCCCAACTTGTTCAGCTGAATGCAGTAAATCCTGTAAATCCTTATTTTCAGCACAATCAGGAATCAACATCATTTTCTGTTTAAGCAATCCAATAATATGCTGCTGATACTTTAACATATGAAACTGGCAGTTTAAAGCCCTAATGGCCAAAGTTGCAGAAGTGTATACCTTCTTACCCCATCTATCCAGTGCCCTGGAGTCTCTATCAGATGGGGTAGGATTTTTGACAGTAGCAGCTTTAATGCCCTTGGGTCCCTGTGAAATGGTCTCAGGATCTGCAGTAGGATATTTAAAAAGGAAGTTGTGAGAGTCAGGGACCCTGTAATATCTATCAGGTTTTCTGAGAGCAGGGGGTAAAGAGTCAGGGGCCAAGCTAGATTCCGAAAAGGCATCAACAATGTCTAGTACAGGAGGTATGGCTAAAGGCCTGTGCTGGTGCAGAAGTAAGAAATCCCCAAGTCTGTTTTTAGAATCAGAGAAATCCTGACTTTCCCAATGAAAATGCTCCCTGAGACTATGCAAGGTTTCACCAAAAGAGAAATCCTCTGGGGAAGAAGCAGAGGGAATAGAGTCCTCAGCATCAGAATCCTCATAGGTAGATAAGGGTAAATCGTGGTCATCAGAGGAAACAGAAAATTCAGAATCCTGGTCAGAAGTATCATAAGCAAACTCAGTCCTAGGTCTCTTAGAGGGGGAAGGCTGGCTTCCCCTGACTAAAGTAATAAGGTCTTCAGCCATTCTTATCATTTGCTTTTTAGGCATAAAGGCCTGACCATGCGGTCTGGGCATCAGTTTTCTAAGCATGGTTAGAGTTTTAGGCCTTGAAGAAGAAGATGGCGTCAGTTTAATACGAAAGTCAGTATGCCTGAATACACCCCTCAGTAGCTGGTGCCTGCACAGCGCCTCCAGACCCATGCAAGGTAGAGACATCCGCAGGTTCCACAGTTGAAGCATCTTGCAGCATACCGGACTCCGAATGGACCCAGTAGAAGCCTGCGAATCTGAAGTAGCGGGTATCAGGGGCTGCAAAAGTGCCTCACTCAGTACTGGTGAACTGGCGACTGGCTTAGGAGAAGCGCTGTCGGCAGCTTTGGACCTAGGCGGCTTGTCTCTGTCTGTCTGTGTTTTTTCGGAATGTTGGTAGTCGGATGGCTTACTGAAGACATATCAGGATAATTGAACTGAGCACCAAAATATTTAGAAGCGAAAATTTACCGATGACAGACACTTAGTGGTTTAAATAAGGCACAAAGCAAGGTATGTCGTGGTCAGGGCCTAGGCAAGGAGTACAGTACAAATGAAAATCTTTATGAGGTATATGCTTTCCACAAGTAATGCAATTATTTACTTTTACTGACATCGGTTTAGAGAAAGAAAAAGTTTCCCCAACAGGGTAATTAACTTTTAGTTGAAGACTTCTGTTCGAAACTCGAAAACGAAAATTTCAGGAGTCGGTAGACCGGCACTTGCAAACTGCTTCTGCTTCGGGCACCGCACGGCAAGAAAGATGGATGTAATGACGTTGGCTGCATGTTTTATACCCCTGACGACCTGACGTCATGGAAGATGGGACAACCGACGCAGGACCCAAGACTTTGTTAATCAGGCCGACTGAGGGCTACTGCAAGCAGATAACCCAAATGTGATGACTGCAATAGTGAAATACGAAGAACATCTGCAAAGGCGTCTCACTGGCTACTGCCTGACTTGACTACCAACTTAACCTCATCCGAGGACTTAGCTTTCTGAGGCCTGTTGCGGTCCTTATCCTTACGTTTCTTCGCAACATCCGAAGCCTGAAGACCAGCGGACGCCATACCAATAAACTTAGGCCAAACTCCAAAATGCCTAGCCAAAATCTTAGCCCGAAGACGGATAGTACGCGGATTAAAGGAGGCACAGAGATCACACTTGGGAACGTCGTAGTCAACGCCTAAACAAATAATGCAATAGGAATGAAAATCTCTATGGGGAATCTGCTTTTCCACAGGTAAGGCAATTATTAACTTTTTCTGACATTCGTTAAGGCAAGAAAAGAGGATCCCCAATGGGGTAATTAGCTGTAGTAGACTTCAACTCTTGTAGTCAGAAAACAACAAAGGTAAACTGCTGACCGGCACTCGGTTCTTGAGTAATGACCTCTGGGTCTGCAGCAAGATTTCTGTATAGGTATTTATGAGAATCCGGTACTCTGTAATACCCGTCATGTTTACGGGGAGCAGGTGGGAATGAGTCAGGGGCTAAGCTGGATTCAAGGAAAACATCATCCACCACTTCTAAAATAAGGGGGGGGATGACCAGGGGTCAGGGCTGGGGCAGGTCAGGAAACTCTCCAAGTCTTTTCTTAGGCTGGGGGAAATCCTGAGATTCCCATTAGAAATGTTCCCTGAGGGTGTGTGAAGGATTTCCCCAAAGGAATGGTCTTCTGGTGGGGAGGCATAAGGAATGGATTCCTCTGCATCTGAATCCTCATAAGCAGTCTGAGGTTTTTGTTCCTTTTCAAAATCTGAATAATCAGATTCCTCAGAATCCTGCTCTGTCAATTTCAGGAGAAGGGTGTCTTTTCCTTTTAGACGTTTTGGCCTGACTACCCCTGATAAAGGAGATGAGATTCTCTGCCGTTTTAAGCATTTGTGCTTGGGGTGGTGGAGCAGGAGCAAGATGGTGGCTAGAGGAAGATTTTCTAGGAGTGGCCTGGCTTCTAGGCCTAAGAGTATCTATCGGTCTGAGAGAAATGGTAGTCCAGTGAGAATACATCAGTTTTTGTCTAGATTTGGTAGTGCGAGAGGCCTCCTCGGAAGCCGTGCCTGCATCGAGGCACCGGACCCTACTGAGGCAAAGACAGCCAAAGACTCGGAAGACGAAGATGATTTCTGTGGCATACTGGACTCTGAAAGAGTCTCAGTAGAGGCCTGTGTAGATATCGAATAGGGCATCAGGGGTTGCGAAAGCGCCTCACTGAATTCCGGACAACTGACTAGCTGCTTAGCGGTATAGTCGTCGGAAGGCTTAGCCTTGTGTGGTCTGTCCCTATCTTTATCTCAGCGTTTTTTTGGAATGTCAATGGATTGTTGGCAGACGGACGCCATTTTGGAATGCGAAGACGGAAGATGAAAATACCTGTCTACAATAAGAGATCTACAGTGAATGGTTCTCGCGTTAAAGAGGGCACAGAACCAGCAACAAGGGACATCATGGTCTGGGCCTAAACAAGTGGCGCAGTATGAATGGAAGCCTCTGTGTGGGATCTGTTTTCCACAGGTGAGACAACTGTTAACTTTTCTGGACATCGGTTAGTGCAAGAAAAAAGGATCCTCAATGGGGTACTTAGCTTTAGACATTTTCAGCTGTAATTCAAACTCTAGTAGCGACCGACCGGCACACTTGCGAACTGCTTCTGCTACGGGCTCCACAGCAAGAAAGACTGATGTAATGCCGTCGGTTGCATTGCTTTATAGCACTGACGACCTGATGTCAGACTACAGGTGACAGCAGCCAACGCAGAAAAACCTTGACTCTGGTATTTGGGCCAGCCGCTGGGTACCACAGCACGGATAACCCACAGTTGATGACTGCAACAGTCAAACACGAAGAACATCTGTAGTTCCTGTGGTAAAGGGTTCGAATCCCTCAGCCTTAATTTGCCTACCATATGACCTTAAACAAGTCACTCAACCAGACATTGCTTCCAGGCTACCCCTGAAAAGGTACCACTTCCAGTGGGCCTAGCTAATTAACAGATATTATAGGTTTATGAGGGCCGCGGTGGTGCAATGGTTAGCATTGTCGCCTCACAGCAAGAGGTTCTCCCGTTCGATTCTCGGCTGGAGCACCTTCTGTGTGACGTCTGCATGTCCTCCCCACGTTCGAGTGATACTAAAGACATGCAGGTAGGTGCAAGCGTGAATGGGTGTGCCTTCTTTGAAGGTTGGGCATCGGACTGGTAACTCGGCACTGTAAAAATCCACTGCCAATCATGAGCGGACAGGTGTCCCGCTGTGGCGACCCCTAACCGGGAAAAGCCGAAACACTTTTATAGGAAAGTACTAGTCTAGCTGCCCTTGAGAGCCATTTTAAGCTTAGCCAATTTTCATTTTTGTGCTACAGTTAACCTATCCCATTTAGGTTAATAGGTGTGTACTAGGCTAATGGCCCTGGAGCCTTTACAAGCCTAGCCCATAGGATTACCCTGGCATTGTGCCACCCGACCTTAATTCCCAGTGCTTCAGTCGAGTAGAGTCACTGGAGTGATCCCCGGGGTGAATTTTTTTATTTCCCATCCAATCATCAAGATTTCTCTTGAAGAAGGCCAGTGAGGTGCTCTGCTTGACATGTATGGGAAGTCTATTCCATAGCATGGGCAGTCTCTGGGTTATGAACCTGTCCCTCCAGCATGTTCTTTTGATTGTGATAATGCGGTAGAGGTCTGTGGACCATGTGGTGCGGAGGGATTGGGATTTCTTTAGTTGTAGCATTTCTAACAGAGCTGGGTCAGACATGGCTTTGTAAGTCAAGCAGAGATCACCTCTAAGTAGCAGATACGAGACAGAATAGCTGGAGTTTTTTGAGTCTGTCCATATAAGACAAGTGTTTAAGGTCTAGGATCCGTTTTGTGAGGTACTTTTGTGGCCTCTCCAGTTGTTGCAGGTGTCTAGTGAGGCACATGCCAAATGGGGCATTGTACTCGATGACTGACCTAATGAGGGAAAAAAAGAGGGAGACAATGACCTCTTTCTTCCTGGATGCAAAACCCTTAACAATGAGATGTGGCACATAGGACTTTCAGACCACAGTGGCAATGTGGTGGTCAAAAGAGAGGTTGCTGTCAACCTGTGTTCCCAGATCTCTTATAACGTCTTCTGTGTTCAGTGGACTACCATTGATGTGATAATTCATGGGAACCGAGTTTTTCCCAAAGGGGATAACGATACATTTTTTGGCACTGAGCTTAAGGCCATGGTTCTGACACCAGTCGCTGGTCTCAGCGAGGCCTTTCTGTAGGATCTCAACATCACTTGGGGAATTAATAATATAGCTCCCAACTTGCAATCGCCTGCAAACTTTGTCAGCCAGAGTCCCTTTGTGTAGGCCTGGACTTCAGAGAAGTACATACCAAACAGAAGAGGACACCCAGGAACAAACCCTGTGGAACTCCAACTCATGACTGGCGGCAGTCTGACTTGGAGTCAGCTATTTTCACACTGTGGGTTGTATCTGTGAGACAGTTTGCAACTCACCTAGTGATATACAGGTTGATGCCTAGTTTAGTGAGTACTTCTGTAATTACTGAGTGGGGAATGGTAGCAAAGGCCTTGGCCAGATCAAGGTAGGCTGTATGAACCACCTTGCCTTCATCTTCAGCTCTAGTGACTGACTCAAAGAAGCTGACCAGGTTAAGCAGGCATGATTTACCCTTCACAAAAGCAAACTGTGTGGGATCCAGAGCTTGCAGATTCCCTATATCCTTGTTTATTAGGTCCATGATGATGCGTTCCATAGCTTTGCATATCAGACTCGTCAGGCTAATGGGGCGATAGTTCCCAGGGTCTGTAATCGCTCCTCCTTTGTGGAGAAGGATGGCTCTAGCAGTGCGCCATTCAGTAGGGACAAAGCCTGAGGTGAGGCTGTGGTTAAGGGCACACAGGTGAGGTGCCAGTTCACTCTGTAGTACATGTAGGACACAGCCAGAGATATTGTCAGGTCTCATAGAAGCTGTATTCTTGGCCTTGCACAGTGTTGTTTTAACCTGTGCAGTAATAATACTGGATGCCTGGCAATCTACTAGTATTGTAATAGGTCCTTTGGGGAAGGGGGGGGTAAAGTTGGCACAGAATCTGTCGGCCAGTATACTGGCAATATCTGTTGGCTTGGTATAGGAGGTACCATTGTGCAGTAGCTTACAGCAAATCTGGGTATTGCCATGTTGATTCTTTACATAACTATAGAAGGCCTTGTGTTTGTCTTTGCTATCTGCTGCAATGCTGTTTTCATAGCTAGCTTTAGAGGATTTGATGAGGCATCTCAACTTTTTGTTGAGGCTGATAAGGGAGTTTTTCCAGTCTTGGGACTTCACCTTATTCCGCATCAGTTTCCCCCTTCTGTTGTAGAGTTTGTTTATGGCAGGAGACTACCAAATTGGCTTCCTTTTTTTGGAGGAGAGGGTCTTGGTTCTATTGGGTATGGCGAGATTCATGCAGTTGTGTATGTGTTCATACAGTGCATTGGTGTATGATTCGGTGGTCATGCAGCTATTCTCCATTTGCATGGGTGCCGAGAAGTTAGCCACCTCTGTTTATGGGTGCCCAAAGTTAGCTTTGGAAAAGTTTGTCATGGTGGTTACCTTTGGGGGGGGGGTGTATTTCCAAAGTGATTAGTTTGTGGTCGGATCTAACTAGGGAGGAGTTCACTACTGGTGTAGAGCAACAGTTGCCCATGTTTGTAATGACCAGGTCAAGGATGCTGCTACCTTTAGTGGGGGTGAGAATGAGCTGGTCCAGGGCATTGGAATTAATGAATTCCAGGAAACGTTGGGCAAGTGTATTGGTACATGAGTAGTTTTCTCAGTTAATGGAGGGGTAGTTGAAGTCACCCAGTATGAGAGTGTTAGGTTGGACCCTAATACTCTCCAGGGTGCTTAGGCATGTGGAATGAGAGTCTTGGGACATGGTTGGGGACCTATAGCAGGCTACAACCTGAATCGCTGTCTTACCCAGTGTTAGCTGCACCTGAAGTATCTCTGATGCGTTATGTTGAGCTACCAGTCTGGAGGTGTGGACATCCTTTATGAATATGGAAACACCACCATCTTTGGAGCTTCGGTCCAAGTTCTGGGGCCGAAAGGTTGGAATGAGTTATAGCTAAGTAGTGCAGGGGTGCTTCTGCTGCTTTAAACCAGGTCTCTGTTACAGCACAAATGTCGATGTTCTCCATTTTGAGGAGTGCTTCAAGCATGTGCATTTTGAGACTTAGACTTGTAAGTAGCAGGATCCTCAGACTGCATTTGTTTGTAGCTATTACAGTGGTAATTTGGTCTTTGGAACACCGCCTAAAAAAGGCTCTATAGGGGTGGCAAGAGCCTTGGCCAGTATCTGGAAGCCCAGGGGTGACAGATGCAGGCCATCTCTGGCAAAGCATTGAGGTCTGTCAATCATGTTATCCCAGGCAGAGATACTGCATCCCCTTAGAATGACAGCAAAAAAATTAGCTATTTGTTGAAATAAAGAAGTTATGTACTCACCATAACGTTCCATCTGAGTAGTTCTACTTCATGTCTTCAATCTGTGGGATACCGGATCCGAGCCGGCAATCTTACTAGCATCTGCTCCGAGCTCCTCCCCTTACCCATAATATACCTCCACTACCTTCCAACCCCCAGATCGAGTTTGCTGATCCTTATATTGATACTCCAACCTGAAAAAATACTTGTGACCTATAACTGCAGCCCATAGGCTGTTCACATGACAAGGTCCAGGGGAAGGTGGAAGGGACGGCTGAAGACAAATGAAGTAGAGCTACTCAGATGTAGCATTATGATGAGTACGTAACTTCTTTATCTGAAGTAGTTTACTTCATTTGGTCTTCAATCTGTGGGACAGAGTCCCCAGCTACTAAACTCCTGGGTGGCCCTCATGGAAGGATATTCCGGAGCACAGTGGAACCAAAGGATGCTCTCCTTCTGGAAGTCAAATCCAATTTGTAATGAGAAATAAATGTATGAGATGAGGATCAAGTAACTGTAGAACAAATATCATCCAAAGAAATTCTAGACCAAAAGGCCACAGAAGTAGCCATGGACTTAGTGGATTGAACTTTGACCTGACCCACAGGAGACGTACCTCTGTTATTATAGACCTGAAGGATGCATGAAGAAAGCCACCTAGCAATAGTGACCTTGGAGACAGGTTTAACAAAAAAAGGGTTTATAGAAGGATACAAACAACTGATCAGATTTACGGAAATTTTTTGTCCTGTATAAATAGAATCGTAACTGTCTATGAACATCCGGCAGGTGGAGTTTGTATTACATCTTGTTAGCAATATTAGGAAAGAAAACTGGTAAAGTGATGGTTTGATTGATATTAACTGGTGATGCCACCTTGGGAAGAAAGGGTGGATTGGTCCGAAGGCAAACCCTATCTTTATGGAAAATCATATAAGGAACTTTTGACGGACAAGGTCTGCAGTTCTGAAACCCTTTTTGCAGAGATAATAGCCACCAGAAATGCTGTTTTCCAAGGTAAGAATTTTAGATCTGTGATTGCAGCGGGTTCAAAAGGCGGAGCGACCAGAGCTTGAAGAAACACAGTAAGGTCCCTTGGGGGAACAGGATCCTTGACAGGGGGGGCATAACAGAAAAGTCCCTTTGATAAATGCTTTACACAGTCTGGAGGAGGCTAGAGAGGCAGAATTCTCACCCACATGAAAATGAGAAATGGCAGCCAATTGAACCTTGACAGTAGAAGAACTAGCTCCATGTTGAAAAATATCAGCTAGAAAATCAAGAATGGCAGAAACGAGAGCCGTGAAGGGGTCTAAACTCCTTTGCGAGGCCTAAAAAGAAAACCGTTTCCATTTACTACGATAAACCTTCCTGGTAGAAGACTTATGAGCAGCCACCAAAATAGATAATCCAGGAGTCCTAGCGATCATGGGAACTGGAGCAGCCATGCTGTGAGCTTCAAACTGTCCAGGTTCGGATGAGGAACCCCTGATGGGTGTGAAATCAGATCCTGAATGGGAACCAAGATCCAAGGTGGAGACCGAAGATGAGACCAAAGGAAGGGAAACCATACCTGGCGAGGCCAAAACGGGGCAATGAGGATCACTTTGCTCCCCAGTTGGCAAGCGCTCTGTAGAAACCTTGGAATAAGAGGTACCAGAGGGTAAGCATACAGAAGACCGGGAGGCCAAGCATGGACTAGAGCATCTCTGTGGGGCTCTCCCAGCAGGGGGTTCAGGTCAAAAAAACGAGCTGCACGTCGGGTTGGAAGGAGATGCAAAGAGATCGCAGCAAGGCTGACCCCACCCCAGGAACATCTGCTCCGCTACTGAAAGATTCAGAGACCACTCCTAAGGCATCAGAATAGTCTGACTTAACCTGTATGTTAGAATGTTGGACTGTCCCAGAATGTGCGTTGCGATGAGACAATGACCGGTGGAGAACGCTCATTCCCACACTATCATGGCCTCGCAACAAAGGGGACAAGACCTAGTCCTACTCTGTTTGTTGACATACCAGACCACTGACATATTGTCTGACTGAATTACAATGATTCCAGGAGGAAGAAAAGGCATGAAGGGCCTGCAACACTAAAAGGACCGCCCTCATCTCCAGAACGTTTATGTGCAAGCTGGTCTCTACAGGGGACCACAGGCCTTGGACTGTCCTGCCTGAACAATGCCCCCCCACCAGAGCTGGGAGCCATCCTTGGTCACTGTGGCTTGGGTAGGGGCTGGAACAAAGTGTCGTCCCTCCAAAATGTCTGGAGAACACATCCAGCACGAGGGATGACCGACAGACTCGAATCAGTTGCACTGGATACGACAGCAGAAGTTCCAACAGGGACCATTTTACAGCTACTGTCCACTGTAGAATTCTCATATGTAACCGGGCACATGGGAGAAGCACTATGGTCGCTGGTATTGAACCTAAGTCCCTAAACACTGATTCCGCCAATGGAAGATGAGAATCGTAGATAAGAGAGACATGCATCCTCAGGTTTTGTAATCTCTCCGAGGTCAGGAAGATTTTGCACTGTAATGTATCTATCCTGCCCCAATATAATCTATCACCTGGACAGGATCTAAGAGTGATTTGGATGCATTGATTGTGATCCCCAAATGCAGCGCAAGGGTTAAGAAATAATCCCTGGTTTCAGAGAGTAGACACCTGGTGGGAGCAGTGAGGAGCCAATCGTCCAGGTACGAATAGACCTGAATCCCCTGAAGCGTCAGGTGAGCCGCTACCACCGCAATCACTTTGGTGAACACCCTGGGCTGTGGTGAGACCAAAGGATAGGGCTTGAAATTGGTAATGATTGACTCCTAGCTGGAAGCGGAGGAACATCCTGGAGCTTCTGTGCATTTTTATGTGATAGTAAGCATCCTGGCGGTCTAACTAGCACAGCCAGTCGCTCTCTTGCAGGTACAGCATGATGGACTGCAGTGTGACCATCCGGAACTTTCCTTTGGCAACTGACAGGTTCAGGGTAGATAGGTCCAGAATGGGCCTTAAGTCCCCTGTTTTCTTTGGCACCAAAGTGAACCTGGAGTAGAAGCCCGATCCGGACTGATCTGGGGGGACGGTTTTGATGGCTCGTTTTTTTAGCATCTTGGAAATTTCCTGTGCTGCTGCCTCCCTTTGCATGGGTGGTATGTCCAGGAGGTGATTGGGAGATTTGGGAGGACCAACAAAGGGGATAGAGTATCCTCTAGATATGATCAGAAGCACCCAGTAGACTGATGTTATGGACTCCCATGCTGCCAGGTGCAAGGACAATCATCCCCCGACTGCCTCCAGAGTAGGGCAGTCAGGCCACCCCTCAGGGTTTCTGTCCGGGTCTGTCAGAGAAAGGTTCTCGAGACCCAAAATTCTTCGGACCCCCTCTGCCTCTGTGCCGGCATCCATTCTGTCCCCCTCTGCCTCTGGGGGAAGAAGAAGAGCCCTGAGTGTCCCGGGAATACTGCGACTTCTGGAATCACATCTTCTTTTGCCCTCTTTGATTCCGGGAAAAGGACCTTTGAGGGTTTGAGAAGCGGATTCCAATGGCAGACAGTGTCTTCCCCTCCTTCTCACTCTGGACTAAAGTCTGTTTGACGGTCTTACCAAAGATAGTACAGCCATCATAAGGGGGCATTGGCAAAGTACACCTTGAAAGGTTACAAAAACTGACAGTCTGAGGCGTTGCACCTCATGGACACACCGCACCCAGCTGCCCTAGCTGCTCCTTCAGTAGCATGAGAAAGGAGTCGCATGAACGTGTTGGAAACTGCTTTCAAAGTGGCCATCCTCGCGGAGAACGAGTCCCTATCCTCCAGCGACATGGACTTAGGGGGAGACTCCGCCAGCTCCTTGATCAGGTCGCGTTGGAGTCCCGTGACGTGGGCCAGGTAGTTTAGTGCCCTAATAGAAAAGGTAGCTGAAGCATAAACCCACTTCCCTAAGTGGTCCATCATTGGCGAATCTCTGTCAGGAGGATGAACCGAGGAATTCTCCTAGGCTAGTTCCTTCATTGTGGCTGCTGCTACCACCACAGCATCTACGGGGGAGCCCTTGTTCCATGCTGGCCTATCCGAAGGTGGACTCGAGATCTTGTCAGGCCTTTTGGGAATTGGTTCCACGGTGTCCTGCTCCTTCCATGCCCGTGAGGTGACCAGGTCCACCAAGGAATAATGCAGGAGGGGACACCCAGGAAGTAGATAGGCCCATGCTGAAAGCCTCCAGAACACAGACTCATCAGAAGAAGGTTTGGGGGCAGACCAACTTCCCATTGGCGAAGGATTTCCATGATGTCTCCAAAGGAGACATCCTCGGGAGGTGACCAGGGGGAAACTTCCTAATCATCCAAATCCGTATCCTCTGCGAGGGACTCGGGGGTCCAAGTGCATCCTCTTACATGTATGTTTGTGAGGCACATCTCAGGTGAGGCTCTCCTCAGGGGGAACCATCTGGGGCTACTCGAGCACGGGCTGTCCCTCTGGTAAAATGATGGGATTCGTAGAAAGAGCAGAGGGGGTCGGGGTCGAGTCTGAGGGGATAGTCAGGGGTCTTGATCCAGCGGAGAGAACCCTTTCTACCACGTCGAACACCAAGGAAGAATGAACCTCCTGTGAAGCCAATAAGGAAGCCGGTCTCCCCGGGTCCGAGGAGAGAATCGGAGCCGGGCCCGAAGTGGACGGTGCTCCAAGGGAGGGAACTTGGCCCGACAAAGGCATAGCAGATGAAAAAAGTTCCACTCCCTCGGATCAGACACCCAAGCTCTGGCTCTGAGCGCAGCTCAGATCCAAGCTGGTCGGATCAGACATGCTCCAGGTAGCTGTCGGCATCGAAGAAGCAGGTACAGTCAGGGCTGACCCCCTGACTAAAGCCATCCTCGGATCAGAGTACTCCAAACCTGATGGACGGATCAGAGAAGGAGAAATCGGTTGGAAAAAAGGAAGCGAGCTCCCCCCTCCTGAAGGAGAGGGGGCTGGCAAGACCCACATCTGGATCAGAGTACGAATAAACTTGCTCATTTTATCCATGTCAACCTCCGATAAGGACCGAGTGGACCTTGACGAGGCCATGGACTCCAACCTTGCGGGTCGGGGCACTGAGGCCCTAGATGTAGAGCGCGTCTCCTCCAGCTCCGGGGAAAACCACGGTGATTGGAGCCAAGGGGAGTCACGGATCCTATGGGTCATAACAATGAAGGGAGGTCCGGAGACCGCTTACGTTTCTACGTTCTAGATTTTGGCTCTCGCTCCTTCTCTCTTCCCCTTTTCCACTCTGCTTCCACATGCTTTGAAACGGGAGGTTGAGTCCCAGCTAGGGAGGGTGGAGAAGCAAAGGCAAGAGAAGAAGGAGAGGCAGCAACAGCAGCCACTGTGACCGAAGCAGAGGATGAGGCAACTGCCTCAGAAGTGGGAAGAAGGCCTTTCAGAGCCAATTTAGCCTTCCTGTCCTTGACAGCACACGGGTTAAAACTCTCACATCTAGAGCAGTCTGTACTAAGATGGGCCACGCCAAAGCACATTACACAAAGAGTGTGGCCATCTGATGGGGACAACTTATGGCCACATTCAGTGCACCTTTTAAACATCGGCCTATCAGCCATTATACAAGAGGGAAAACAAGTACAAAAATATTATTTTCCCACTGAATAACCACTCGCCACACACACACATACAGAACACACTCAGGGGGGAGGGGAAGCAAATACACTTACTAACTACGCTAAACTAAGCTAAACAACAATAAAGATTAAACACATGATGCACCAAGCGAGGGGAGGAAAAGGGGAACCTACACTATCACTATCCTGAAGTTAGTAGAGAAAAAAGGCTTTCTAAAAGCTTTAATACCCACTTACTACTCAGAGCTCCAGAGATCATGATGCTTCAGCTAGCCGCGACAAACGAGATCTGGGGGTTGGAAGGTAGTGGGGGCGTATTATGAGTAAGGGGAGGAGTTGGAGCTCAGAGCAGATGCTAGTAAGATTGTTGGCTCAGATCCGTTACAGATGCGGTACCCCACAGGTTGAAGACCAAATGAAGTAAACTACTTCAGATCAATCATTTTCTGCTTGTACTGTGGTATCATTCTGGGTGATGGTAGGACGCTGCTCAGGGCTAGGGCCATACCAGCCTGGGCTACATAATCCAAGAGCTCCTCCATGTCTCTCTTCATGTAGTCCAGGGAGGTACATCTCAAGTCATTCACACCCACATGTACAACGACAGTCATATTTGTACCTGTTGTTGAGGGACCTGAGTATGGGGGATCCTGGCAGCTGACTGTTACTTTCTCCTTATTCAGCTTAGTGAGCGGGACCATCAGTGTTCCTCACTATCGAGTCACCTATGACTAGTGTGTTGGGCATGCTGTTTTGCCTTAGGGGCTTTGGTTAAGTGGCACACTGTTCAGGAGACTTGTGTGTCTCATGATTAGTGTTGTTTTGTGGTGGTCGAGTGCGTTTCTGCCTTGGAGGTCTCTGCTGTTTGGGTAGATTTTTATTGAGAGCCTCTGCGAAGGTGGGTGTGTGGTTTGTGATTTTATGTGAAGGCAGTGCTGGTGTGTGTTCTGGAGGGCTATGTGTTCCATGTGGTGTGGTGCAAGTGCTGATCATCTCTTCTTGAACAGCGATTCCGGTCTTGGCTGGAGAGTGCATGGCTTCCAATTTGGATATATAAGTGCATCTCGCAAGTCGGAGTGATGGAAGGTAAGAGGAGAAGGTTGTCAGTGTACATGAGGCAGTTGTGACACTGCCTCAGGATGCCCAAGTTCACTAGATTAACAGGTGAAACCACAGGGAACTGACCTTTAGACATGCCTGGAGGGGAAGGTATTAATAATAAGTACTGGAGTGGTTTCCTTGTAGAACGTTAAGCACAGGCAGCACTGTGTGTGCTACAATAACTGCTACAAGAAGTCTTGTGAAGTGCTAGACTAACAAGCTAGTAAAAGTCCAGGAGAGGACAGAACTAGCAGATCTAAGCCAAAAAAATTGAAGAGCAGATGATGGCACTGCTCAGAAGCTTACAAACAGTCCTGGATACAGGAAATCTGTACCTGGACTAGACTAGTTACAGGACAGGTGGGACAAGCGCAAATGCAGGCTTTTAAACCAGAAAGTTGAAAGAGATGGAAATACTGCCCAAAATGCCAATAAACTATACTTTCTGGGCCAGAAACGACTCCTCTTGTGGCAGATAGGCTACCTAGCGTTTACCACTCCCACTGATAAGCTAGAAGGCTTCCCTCCAACAGAGAAAGGCTAGAGGGGGGTCAGAAGCTTACAGTCCTGGATACACAGCAAATCTGTATCTGGACCAGACTAGTTACAGGACAGGTGGGAGATGACCGCAAATGCGGGCTTTTAAACCAGAAAGTTGAAAGAGAGAATTAGAGTGAATTCCTTGCTATAGTCCTACAACAACAAGTCTACTACATCTACCTTTCCCTCTCCTCTTCTACGTTTGATCTCTACACCACTGGCATTAATATTCATCCTTCTCTTTCTTTCTTCCTTTGGTCTTGTACAGTGTCCTTCCCTATTGCTCATTTAAATAAATGTCTTAGGACATCAGATTTCTCTCCTAAAGTATTATGATTCATGCCCTGGACTTTCAATATGTAGCCCAATATGTTTTCTCTTCTCCTGTAAATTAACCCTATTCACATTCCATGACAAAAAGTCAAGTACAGTCATTTCAGTGTCTCCAACTGTGTATTTTCTTGTTATTATCTTTGTGTTGTATTGTTTCTTTCCTGATTGCTGTTACCAATCCCAACATCCTGAGAGAATTCTACTAAGGCACTTGCTTCCTACTTTATATCCTGTTCATTTGGCTACTTGATAACACTGGTTCTTTATCTGGTCTTTCCTTAGTCTATCCCACCCTGTTCCCCTTTAAATCAAACCATTCATTTTGTACACTATCCATCCAGTAGGTTTCCACTCCATATTCAGAGCTTTTGCTCATTTACTGTGATCCAAGTATTCTCACAGTTGCTTTCTTATAATAATCTCCCTTTTAACTTCCTCCCCTATGAAACCTGTATTGTTTAGTTTTTTTCTTGCTCGTCATGCTAGTCTTTTCTTAAACCATTTTCTAGTTTTCAGTAAAGGTTTTTCTATGCCTTAACGTGTCAAGGATGCACAGTACCACCACAGGTCTCTTTCACCTTCTAAAACTGCACTTCCTCTGACTACTTTCCACTGCAACTTTGAAACTACCCACATCATCTAATTATCCATCTACATTTGAAACACCCCTCTTCGCAAAAGTCCAAGTCAGACTTTCTAGGTTGTCTCACCTCTAGCTACACTATATTTTATCTTACCAAAAGGCGTACAAGCAATCTGCTAGCTCAAACTACATCTCAGAGAACTCCCATTTTTTATTCCAATCAAATTTCTCTTTTACTGGACAGACTGATTTTCTCCATCTAGCCCCCCCGCCCAAGAAAGTCTGCAGCCTACCATAGACTGGTGTAACTTATATGAGGTACTTTATCTTTTTCCCAATGTGCCTTGCAGCACTTAATTTAATATATTAATGAAGATGACAAAGAAAACAGATGCCCTTTATCAGTTGATGCCTAGTCAGAGTGGAAATGAGCAAGCTGTCTAAATATGGAAACACCTGGAATCATTGTAGTCTCAAGTGAGCTGCCACAACTGCCATGCAATTGGTAACACCCTGGGGGCTGTGTTGAGACCAAATGGCAGAACTCTGAACTGGTAATGACTAGCTCCCAACCAGAAGGCTAAATACCTTCTGGATCGCCAGTTCATCTTTATGTGATATGCATCCCGAAGGTCTATGGAGCACATCCAGTCATCCTTGCCCATAAATGGGAGAATGGACTGATCCATGACCATGTGAAACTTGGTCCATCAAACGGAGATGTTTAAGGTACTGAGATCCAAAACTGGTCTCCAGTCCCATTTTCTTTGGCACTAAAAAGAACCCCATTTTCCTTGATATTGAAGGAGGAAGGAAAAATGGAATTACATAACCTCTGGATATATTCCTCTGCACCCAAGTATTGTTTCTTAATTCTAGCTAGGCTCTCTTTTGAAGAAATGATCGACCTCCATTTGCCTCCTGAGGTAGACAATCAGGCCCCCTTTCAGTTGTGCTGGTAGGGTCTGCAGAAAATATCTCTGGAGCACTGGTTTTGTGGACCACCTCTGCCATGGGGTCATTGTCATCCATTCGAGTTCCCTCCTCTGCTTCTGGAGGAACTTCCTCCAGGTGTGCCCTAGAATGGACTCTCAAACTACTTGAACCACATGTAATGACCACATGGTTGATTCCTAGAAAAGCATCATTGAGGGATCAAAAAATGTATGACCATGGCAGACAGGGTCTTTCCATCCTTTTCACACCTGGGTATGTGTCGAACTGTGGGACCAAACAGAGACATGCTGTCAAAGGAGGTATTGAGGAACGATGACTTGAAGGGCTCTGCCAAATCACATAAGCCCATCTAGGCATGCCACCTAATGGAAATGCCTGTACTCACTGCCCTTGAGGTTCGTTCACCTACATGAGAAACAAACCTCATGAAAGAATTAGAAACGGATTACAGGTAGACATCTGAGAAGTCACAGACTGAGCTTCTTCATGGAGAGGGTATTTCACAGTTCCTTAATCAAATCTATCTGAAGTCTAGTGAAATGTGCCAAGTAACTCAATGACATTAAAGTGAAGGTCACCAAAACAGACAAGCTTCCCAAATCTGTTCATTGCCCAAGAATCCCTGTTGGGGAGATGGACAGTAGAACCTTCCATGGCAAGTTCCTTCTTTGGGGCCGCTGCTATAACCATGGCATCAACAGGCACCCCCCTTTTCCCCAAAACTGTTTGCCTATAGGTGGTGCCATAATCTTATTTGGTCTCCAAGTTATGGGCTCAATGGTGTTGGGTTCCTTCCAAGCTCGCCGAGAGATCAACTCAATGAACTCATCGACAGGTGTGAGTAACCTAGGAGGTAGACAGTTCAGTATGAAAAGCCTCCAGGAAAATGGATTCCTCAGGAGAAGGGTTGCTGCTGGGCATCCAATCACCTCTATGCTTAAGGACTTCTAAGATGTTTCCGAACGAAACATCTTCAGGAGGTGACCATGGGGACCCATCACCTTCACCAAAATCTGTATCTTCTGTGATAGACTCCTCCAGTGAACCTGGGTGCTTCCTCTTGCATGTCTCCTTCTTACGGACCTCCTCAGTGGAATGCTCATGAGAGGTATCAGAAGAAGAAATAAAGCTTACTTGTATAGAAACCAGGGGTCTTGGTACTGGCTGCTCCTGTGGAAAGAGTTGGTGAGGCTCTGAGCAGACAGCAAGGTTGTAGATTCTGAATCCGAGAGGGGTGTATCCATCCGTCCATCCAATACAGAGAAAACTCTCTTTACAGCCTTGAATGCAGACTGTCCCAGAGAAAGGGAAGAGCTTGAATCCAAAAAGGCCAACTTTTGTACAGGAACCTTCCACCGCTCAGAGGGCAAAATGACTGAGGTGGAAGCCAGAGCCAAGTTAGCCAGTGCTGAGGCTCAGAGACTGCTCTGAAAGCTTCAGAGTTGACCACAACACCTCGGATCAGACAGGGAAGCTACAGCTCTGAAAGCTCTCTGGATCCGACTGGACTGGAGCACTCGCAGCAAATTTCGGATTCAAGGATAAGGCAATCCTTAGATCCAAGCCACACAGATCCAGACGGCTAGCATCCAGGGGCTCCAAAACCACTGAAGGAGTTGGAGGAGGAATTTGTAGTGGGGGTGTAGCAGAAAAATGGACCTCCTGACCCAGAGAGGTACGAGATAAAGGAACACCCATCTGTCCCTGTGCCAAGAGAATCTTCCTCACCATCCTCTCTACATCATCGTCTGTGAGACTTCTGGAAGAACGACTGGAAAGGACCAAAGGAGACCTAGGTCCTTGCAGAAAAGGGGAAGGTACTTTAAAGGGTACTGTATCATACAACGGTGAATACAGAGTCCTTGGTAAACACTTACTGAAAAAGGTCCATTAGCTTTCTGATCAGACTGGGATTGCATAGAGGCCAAAAAGTTGGGATCCGGTAATTCTCATTTGCTCGTATGCAAAGTAGATGAATCAGACATCTCTGGTTTCTTCAGATCCGAGGTTGCGGTGGGATCCTTATGAGGACTTTTCTTTGAGGAATTTGAAGCAGATGAAGGCTCCGGACACGTTTCAGTAGGTTTTTGGAGATTTATCTCTTGGTATAGCCTCCCCAAAAAAAGATGGCAAAAGGCTTTTGAGGATCAATTTATTTTTGCATTCCACTAGCGCTCTGGAATTAAACTTGTGGCAGATTGAACAGTGTTCCTGCAAATGAAGCGGCCCTAAACAGTAGACGCACAGTGTGTGGGCATCTGAAAACGGCAGCTTATGGCCACACTTAGTACACGTCTTAAATCTCTGTACAACAAACAAAAGTATAGATGAAAGAGAAGGAAAACTCTAAAGTTGACACTTTAAAAAAAATACCAATGATGGTATCAAGGGCTACACCAAATTGTAGAATTAAAGAAAAGATATTAACAGTATTGAGCAGGACACAAGTACAGGAAAGCAGAAGGTAAGGAAGAATCTATATTACCACAAATAAAACAAGACACTGAAGAAATATTAAGAACACTTATCTGACAAAATGCTCGAGTGTGTTGGCAACCACGTCTTTTGCTGAAGGCAGCAAACAAGATCTGAAGTAACTGAGGTTGGTGCATTAAGGCTAAGGGAAGAGCTCGAGAGTTCTTGGTGGCCATGAGCTTTAGCAACAGCCAAGTTGGATCTGAGGGATCAGATTCGAACCCATCTGTTGAGGACTGAATGAAAATTGACAACATCAGCTCACATATTTAAATACTTACCTTCTCAAATAGACAGGTCAAAAGCAGAGAGACTGTCTTATTTTCGGGTCTATATTAGAACATCGAAGTTTTAAAACTTTGAATGTTCTAATATCGACCCTAAAAGTGAAGCTGCAGAACACAGAATTATTTCCTAGGGAAAGAATTCGGTTGGCCGTTTCTATGGCTTTGCCATTTTCAGCACTGTGATGGAAAGTTATGAGTTGGGTTCAGGTAAGTGTGCAATTGTGTGGACGTTAGGGTTAGGGCACGGGTTAGGTGAGTTAAGGTTAGAGCGCGGGTGAGGTGAGTGTGCGATAGTGACAGACGTTAGGGTGGGGTAGGTGAGTTAGGGTGCGGGTCAGGTGAGTGTGCGATAGTGATGGACCTTAGGGTTAGGGTTTGGGTTAAGGTAACTGGCTAGATAGTAGTGTATGTACAGTTTAGTGCAGGGTAGATGTAGGATTTTAAGTGTGTGTGTGTGTGTGTGTGTGTGTGTGTGTGTGTGTGTGTGTGTGTGTGTGTGTGTGTTTCTCGGAACAGTAATTTTTTCCCAGGGAAATAATTTGCTGTTCCGGGTGTTCGAGATTTTAAGCTTTCACTTAAAAGGGGTCGATGAATTAGCGTTAACTTTTCTAAGCATTCGCTAATTTAATATAGACCCTTATTTTCTTACTGACCTATATGAGGCCTTGTGTTCTTGCTGCTGAGGTTTGCAGTATGCCAATTAAAGGGGGATGCTACAACACAGCTCCACTAAGCAGTACTATCTATTACTAATATTTAAAATTCCTCACTCAGTACTGCCCTCTGGGGCTGTGAAATAACCCAGAAAAGTAAAAATTAAGGACAAGGATGAGGAACCATTACTAATGTATTTAAGTTATGTGTTGCTCAATGAAATTCTCTCTACTAGAGATATAAATGTTTTGCTATCAACAATGCTATGCCATCTTGGTTTTCCCAACACACATACTGTTGCTTAATGCAAACTACAAATCTCTAGTAAGGCTGTTAAAATGCGCAGCTCCAGCAAAGAAAAAACATTGGCAGGTTAAAACATACCTTTCCAGTGGTAGATTCAAATCGAGCCTCCCGACCAATTCGTCCAATTAGACTCAAAAGCTTCTGGCGGACTCTGTCATTCTCTATCTCCCAAGTCTGCCAAAAAAAAAAAGAAAAACAAAATCTGAAAAATTTAACACAGTTACCTGTTAAAACAGGATGCATAAATAAAATGGACATGAATGGAAACAAAGACTTCACACCAACTACTGTCATCTAATAACCTAAGTCTCCGAATAGTGAGATTGAATGAATAAAAATGAGGAGTGACTTGCTCCGTGTCTAAGTACTTACTACCTTTTCTCCAAGTTATAGTAACAATGGAGTTAAAAGTAGTGGAAATATGCAGCCCCTGGTGGTGGTGGTGGTTTGTCTACATGCAAAATGCAAGTATAAAGAAATGTTATTGCTGGCATTCATAATTTTCCTTTAGTTTCACTATATTTTTTGTAGCTACAGAACAGTAATTAAAGGTGTCAGAATTACAACAGGGAGCCATAACACTATTTCAGGACGTTTGGATAACAGACTCGAGTCAAAGTATAAAGAAAATCAACTTTTACTGTTACTTGAACTCAGATCTCCTACACCAAACCTTTAATAGGTAACCTCCACACAGAAGTAAATGAAACAGTTTAATGGCATGATGGTAGCTTCTTGTTTTTGATTTAGAATGCCCTGGGTTTGATTCCTAGTTGTGCCAAGTTTTCCCATTTAGCCCTTATGGAAAGGGATCAAAACAATGTCAGGGCCTGGTGTTAATTCACACTGGAGTAAATCAGTGGGATAGGCTACAAATGGTCTACTGGATCAACAGCCTGTTATGAGACTATGAACCTAATCCATGCAGTATGTTCTCAAATGTTTAAAGGTGTGCTGGGAAGCTCTACATATTTCAATGAGTCATTGGGAAGCTACATCTCCAGCTTACTACTGCTCTCCTGTTTTTCCAGATTGCTCTTTCAGCCTGGGCTGTCACAAGATATTTGTACTTAGATCACCTATGACTTGTGAATATGTGCTACCATGGATATGGTGTTATTAGCTCCATCTACTCCTTGTGGCTAAATGAAACATTTTGGAGTTATGGGTTGGCATAATGGTTAAGGTGTTTACTTCACAGACACACTGTACAGGGTTTGATTCTCACCAAGGAAAGCTGGTTAAGCTTAAAATGACCCAAAAGAGCAACTAGCCTAGTACTTACCTATGACCCTATTAACAGGAGACAATCAAAAGACACTTCTTTTTTTAAGGTAGAAGCAGTAGACAACAGCATCCAATTTACATGCACAATTTGGTAAATTACAAAATCAGAAGTTACACAAAACAAAGAAAAGTGTCCATATGTACCACAGTCTTCTGACGTGTCAGAGCATCCAATTAACATCAGCAGAATATAAAAGCAAACGGTACTACAAGAAGGAATGCACATGAAAACTTCAAGCAAATGTCATAAAAGATGAAAAGATAAATACTGGATGAAAGTCCTTACAATTACTGTGCACTATAAGAAACAATTAAAGATCAATAATGTACACACAAACTGCAATAATTTCAGGTTTCTAAGACAGTAAGGATAACCTACAGGTGTAACCATGTTTTTTCCATGAATCAGCCTGATGAGGTTTAAGAAGGCAAAATCTATACTACTTACAAAGAAGTCTAACTTTATGCAAAACTAGTATTACCAATTAAAACAGGTATATGAGGTTATCAAAGTAATATAAAGGGGAATAAAAGACATGCTTAACAGTATTCCAGATTCAAGGTGTTGCTTGATCAAAGGTTATAGAACATAAAAAGTTGTTATAAGTGGGGTCTGAAATGAGGACTTAAAAGGCAATGGTATGCTGTGGGGTGCTGATGCAAAAAAAGTTATGTTCTTACCATAACATTCTGTCTGTGTTGTCGATCTTCATTCATTCTTGACAGTTGGGTTTCAGTTCCATCCTCTGAACCGACTCGGCCGATATAAGAAGCTTGCTCCAGCCAGAAGCTCTCGAGCTAAGGTTACCCATAGTGCTTCTTCTTTTCCCTTCTCTTCAGATCAAGTTTCCCCTTAAAAATAATAAAGCGGAAGTTTTGTCTGAGCAACTACCCTATCACAGAACAAGTACTAGTTCCGAACCTCCAGGAGTCTTTGGGGGGGGGGGGTAAGATGTCAAGAATGAATAAAGTTCGACAACAGAGATGGAACATTATGGTAAGAACATAACTTCTTTATCTGATGTTGTCAAACTTCATTCATTCATGACAGTTGGGACAGAGTCCCTAGCTACTTTATGTCCTGGGAGGCCCTATGGAAGGACATTCCTGAGCACCACTGAGCCAAAGGATGTTCTTCCCCTGGAGACCATGTCCAATTTGTAATGAGTGATAAAGTATGAGGGGTAGCCCAAGTAGCTGCTGCGCAAATGTCATCCATAGAGGCTCTTGAATGAAAGGCTACTGAAGTGGAAAAGTACAGTTTTGTACCTACCATAAATGTAGATGTTCGAGGAATCCATTGCTGCAGTCCTGACTATTGGGTATAGTCCGCGTCCCAGTCGGCCCGAATACCAGAGTATAAGGCTGACGTCGGTCAGGGCGCATTAGACTGACGTCAGTACGTCAGGGTACTAATGCGCATGACCGACGTCATATCCTCAGTCTTTTCTTGCCCCAGATGTCAGAAGATCCTAAAAAGACAAGTCCCAAAAAACCTGCACCAAAAACATGTACAATATATACAAAAATATAAGCATGTAAAACCCCCTACACAACCACCCCTAAATACAGAGGGGAAGGAGGGAGGGTAAATTGGACTGCAGCAATGGAATCCTCGAACATCTACATTTATGGTAGGTACAAAACTGTACTATGTTCTTCGTCTTCCATTGCTGCAGTCCTGACTATTGGGTAGAATCCCAAAGCAGAGGTAAGGAAGGCTGGCAAATTATAAAGAAGTAGGAGCTGACAACATGCCTTGCAAAACAGCAGTGGCAAAACCAGCCCTAGACTTAGAGTAGATAGGAAGGTGATAATGCTTAGAGAAAGTATGCACTGAACTCCAAGTAGCTGCTTCCAAAATATCCTTAGTTGCCACCAGCCTTAGAAATGCTGTTGAAGTGGCAGTAGCCCTAGTGGAATGAGGCCTAATCCCAGCTGGAATCTCCTTGCCATGATGGGAATAACAAAATGCAATGCAAAAGCCAATCCACCTAGAAATAGTTTGTTTTGACACAGGCTTGCCCTGAGAACTCAAAGCAAAAGAAACAAACAACTGCGAGACTGCCTAAAATCCTTAGTCCTGCTTAAATAATAACGCAATTGCCTGTGTACATCTAAAGTGTGCAAAATCTTTTCCCCTTTATTTTGAGGTTCTGCAAAAACGTAGGCAAATGAATAGTTTGGTTTAAAGCCACACTAGAAACCACCTTAGGCATAAAAGAAGGATTAGTACGTAATGATACCCTATCCTTATGCAAAATCAAAAAGGGCTCTACTGCCATAAGGGCCTGCAACTCAGACACCCTTCTTGCAGAAGTAATAGCCAGCAGAAAAGCAGTCTTCCATGACAAGTATTTCAATTCAGCAGTAGCTGCAGGCTCAAAAGGTTGTAGAGTAAGTTTTCCAACACAAAATTGAGATCCCAAGCAGGAGTAGGAGCTCTACGTGGGGTCTTATATTCTTTGCCCCTCTAAGAAACTGCTTGAACAAAGGATGCGAAAACAAAGGTGGGTCACAATCATAGTGAGCTGAAATTGCAGCAGCATGAATCTTTATGGAAGAGAAGGACAAACCTTTGTCCAACAATTCAGTAAGATATTGAAGAGCCACACTCAAATTAGGCTCAGAAATCTCCAAATGCCTTGCTGTACTCCAAAATAAAAATCTCTTCCATTTTTCTGCATACACTTTCCTTGTACTAGGTCTTCTAGCTTCCATAATCACATTTAAAACTTGTTGAGGAAGTTGAGACCTGCTGTGTTTCAACACAGAATATGCCAAGCTGTTAGATGAAGAGAGTGTAGCTTGACATTGAGCAGATGACCTTCCTTCTGAGATAACAGATGAGGAATCAGAGGTAAAGGCCATGGAGGCTTCTTTACCAGACTCCAGTAGAGGGTACCAGTGTTGCCGAGGCCAATCTGGAGCTATCAAAATCATCCTTGGCCTGTCTTGTCTGACCTTTAACAGTACCTTTGGAAGAAGAGGTAGAGGTGGAAAGGCATACACATGAAGGTTTTTCCAACTGAAAGACAGAGCATCCACTTTCCAAGCCGTGTGATGAAACCCCTTTGTGCAATACTTTGGCAGCTGATGGTTTAGTGGAGAAGCGAACAGATCTATGTCTGGAGTTCCCCATGACACTGTCAGTTTCTGAAATACATGAAGATCCAGTTTCCACTCGTGGGGATCCATGATTTGTCTGCTTAACACATCTGCTAAGGAGTTCTGTGCTCCTGGCAGAAACCTTGCCTGAAGAGTTAGTTGCAGGCTTAGCGCAGTCTCCCATAAAATCATTGCTTGCCTGCATAGAGGATAAGAATGTGTTCCCCTTGCTTGTTGATGTACCACATGACAGTTGTGTTGTCTGTTAGAATCAACACCTGCCCTGGAAGAAGTAACTCCTTGAAAGCCATTAATGCAAACTGGACTGCTAACATCTCTTTCATGTTGATATGTAGATGCTGTAGTCTGGCAGGCCACTTGTCTTGTATCCACTTTCCATTTAGATGAGCTCCCCAAGCAATGTCCGAGGCATCTGTCGTCAAGATCTGACTTGCCTCTGGCGGGTCACAGAGAGTCCCTTGTTTAGGTGACATTCCTGAGCCCACCACAAGAATTCTTTTGAAGGCAAGGTATTATTTGAATGACAGTGTCCAAATCCTGGCAGTGCTGTGTCCATACATTTTGAGATACCATTGTAACTTCCTCATATGCAGTTTGGCATTGGGAAGCACCAGAATACAAGATGCCATGAACCCTAATGCTTGAAGGACTGTCCTTGCAGTCAGCACGGACTGAAGAGATAGTTGATGGAAGTAAAGTGACAGACTCTTTTGTTTGTCCGGGGTTAAAAAGGCCATCTGGGCTGCTGTATTCAGTCTTACACCCAGAAAGCACATGTCTTGAGAGGGTACTAGACTGGACTTTATTTCGTTCACAGAATACCCTAGGCATCTTAGCACTGCGATAACATATTCCAGGTGCTGTAGAAGAACTTCCCTTTCTTGAGCCAGAATCAGGCAGTCGTCCAAGTAAGGATAGATTTGAATTCCTTGAAGCCTGAAGTAAGCTATCACTGGAGCCAGAACCTTT
The DNA here is from genome assembly GCF_019279795.1 of Protopterus annectens. Classification (NCBI taxonomy): domain Eukaryota; kingdom Metazoa; phylum Chordata; order Ceratodontiformes; family Protopteridae; genus Protopterus; species Protopterus annectens. The sequence continues at coordinate 657,232,221 of NC_056744.1, forward strand.
GTGAACACTCTGGGCAGTAGATAAGCCAAAGGGCAATGCAGAGAACTGATAATGAGAATTTCCAGTTCGAAACCTCAGATATTTCCTGCAACTTAGCCTTATAGGCACATGAAGGTAAGCTTCTTTGAGATCTAAAGTTACCATCCAGTGATTTTTGCCCAGCAGAGGTAAAAGCTGTTGTAACGTCAACATCTTGAACTTGGGAATGTCCAGATAAGTGTTGAGGATAGATAAATCCAAAATTGGTCTCCACGTGTTTCCCTTCTTTGGTACAAGGAACAGGCGAGAATAAAATCCTAGGCCCCTTTCTGATACAGGGACAGGCTGGATGGCCCCTATGTGAAGTAACTGTAAAACTTGCTTGTGAGCCTCTTTTCTTTGTTGAGGAGGAACGTCTGGCATGCCTTTGAAAGGGGCATTGTATGGAAATAAAATCTGTAACCGTGGTGAATGATATCCAACACCCATTTGTCTTGAGTAATTAAATCCCAGTTTTCTTTGAAAAGAGACAGTCTTCCTCCCAAAGGAGCTGCCAAACGTGAATCTGCTGGCAGCTGAAAAGACAGGTCATTGGGTCTGTTTACTGAAAGGACTGACCCCTGCCCTCACCAGAAGTCTGAGCAGGTGAACTCCTGTTCTAGGCCTAAAAGAACCTTGAGCCCTGCCCTACCACGTCTAGACCTACCCCTAGACTGAGAATCATAAGCAGGATATGTCCACCCCTTAGCAGGCCAATTTCTACTAAACTTGGTGGCTGCACCTGCAAAAATCTTTAACAGTTTGCATACTCTTAGGTTTGTCCTCCATTTTCTTTAAAACTGCTTCCACAGGCGAACCAAACAACACATCAGACTGTAAAGGAGCATCCAAAATCCTTGTCTTAACATGCTCAGCTAAATTCTGATCCTTCAACCAGGCATGCCTGCGAAGAACAGAACTGGTAGCAGCCACCCTCGAGGAGGCCTGTACAGCATCAAAACCACATTGCAAAGAATGCTTACCCACTTGTTCAGACACATGAACCAAATCCAGCAACTCTTTACACTCAATACCTTCCGCCAAAGCATCCACCTTAGATTTCAATTGTGAAAGGAGATAATTCTGATATTTTAGCATGTGAAACTGACAATTCAAAGCTCTCATGGCTAGAGTGGAAGAAGTATACACTTTCTTTCCCCACCTATCCAAAGCCCTTGCCTCTTTATCAGTGGGAACAGGATTTTTAACCACAGAAGCCTTTACACCCTTAGGCCCTTGAGAAATAGTTTCTGGGTCGCCCTAGGACTCTTAAACAAATATTTATGAGCTTCGGGCACCCTATAATACCTATCAGGCTTAACAGGAGCGGGAGGAAAAGGGGCAGGGTTCGGGAAGCCTCTGCAAAACATCTTCCACCACATTCAACACAGGAGGAATAGCTAAAGGCCTATGCTGGGGTAAAAACAAGAACTCCCTAAGCCTTTTCCTGGAGTCAGAGTAATCCTGGCCTTCCCATTTAAAGTGCTCCCTCATGGAATGCAAAGTCTCTGAAAATGAGAAATCCTCAGGTGGAGAAGCTGTAGGGGTGGAATCATCCACATCAGAATCAGAATAAGTAGGATACTCCTGCATATCTTCCACAGAAGATTCTGAAGCCTCTGAACACTGTTCAAAACTATCAAACTCCGGTTCCACCCTAGGCCTCTTATCAGGCGGGGGCATAGAACCCCTAATCATAGTAATCAAATCTTCTGCCATTTTAAGCATATGTTTCTTAGGAACAGAACCCGAAATGCTAGGAGAAGCCCCCACTGAAGCTGAAGTAGTCCTACCTCTCAAAGAAGTTTTGGCAACAGAAGGAGAGGCTCTAACTACCTTGGGAAGAGAGGGAAGAACAGTCACCTGAGAAGCCCCCTCAGCCTGGCCTACCTCCTGAGAAGGCACATCCTGTAAGAGTAAAGTTTCTGCCTGGGACTCTATGGAAACTCCTGGCAAAACCTCCGGCTCCACTGAGCCTGCTAAAGAACCGACGTCCAGGACTGCCGGTTCCTCAACCCTAGGCTTCACTGTTTTATCCTTGCGCTTCTTGGAGGAAGCGGGCGTCGGAGCATCCGACGGCATTTTATAATTGCAACGCTTCCCAAACACTAACCTGGCACAGTCTAACCTCCTCTTAATAGTGCGTTTGTTAAACCTAGCACAAGAGCGGCAACCAACAACGTCGTGCTCAGGCCCTAAACAAGGTATACACAAGGTATGATAATCCCTATGAGGTATCTGTTTCCCACAAGAAATACAGTTATTCACTTTTTCTGACATCCGGTAAAATACTGAGGCAAGAAAAAAACCAAAATGTTCCCCAACGGGTACTTAGCCAACTCTGTTTCGGTCTGAAACTCCGGTTTGAAATATTTCAGTCGCCAACCTGCACTCGCAAAACTGCTTCTGCATCGGACCATGCGGCAAAAAAGACTGAGGATATGTCGTCGGTCATGCGCATTAGTACCCTGACGTACTGACGTCAGTCTAATGCGCCCTGACCGACGTCAGCCTTATACTCTGGTATTCGGGCCGACTGGGACGCGGACTATACCCAATAGTCAGGACTGCAGCAATGGAAGACGAAGAACATCTGATCTGATGGAGTGAACTTTGACTTTAGCTGATAGACTCATTTTATTTTGTAGATGAACAAAGGTGATGCAATCTCTCAACCATTTTGACAGTGACTTTGAAAACTAGGTTGCCTAATCTTGGACCTGAAAAAGACAGGAACAGTTGATCTGATTTTCTGAAAGATTAGTCCTAAGTAATAGTGCAATTGTCTATGCACATCCAACAAATGCAAACAATATTCGCCTTTGTTTGAAAAGTTTGGGAAGATAACAGACGGGTCAATGGACTGGTTAATATTTAAATATGAGACTACTTTGGGTTGAAAAGAGGGGTTAGTCCAAAGGAATACTCTCTGTGAAAAATGATGTATGGGCGCTTCACACACAAAGCTTGTAATTCTGATATTCACCTGGCTGAGGTGATGGCTACCAGGAATAAGGTTTTCCTAGACAAAAATTTTATATCACAGGTGGCTGCTGGCTCAAAGGGTTGACAAATCAAAGTTTAAGACTTAAGGTCAAACTCCATGGTTCAATAGGTTCTTTAAAGGGTGATTTTAAATGCATGATTCCCTTTAAGAAGGTTTTGCAGAGACAGTGAGATATCAAGGAAAACCCATTGAAGCCATTATGGAAATTTGAGATAGCTGCTAAATGCACTCTTATGGTAGAAGCTGAGGCTCCTGATTGGAGCAAAGTTGACAAATATTCTAAGACTTTATGAATCGGGAACAAGTCTTTGTTCTTGAGACCAGATCACAAATCTGTTCAATTTACTATGATAGAGTTTCCTGGTGGATGGTTTATGGGAAGCCAGAAGTAACTTTTTTTTACTGGGGAAGATAGATTATTTTGCCTGGCAATTATCAGAAGTGGAGGTACCAAGCGGTCAGCTTGAGACTCGGTATTTTGGGATGGATCAGCCCCTGTGGAAGAGACAGCAGTCCCAGGTTTAGGTCCAGAGTCCACGGACAATGAACTAGGTGAGATCAAAGAAAGGGGAACCAGACTTGACAGGGCCAATAGAGTGCAATGAGGATTACTATGGTTCTTAACCACTGCGCTTTCTTTAAAAACTGTGGTATCAGGGGAAAAGGAGAAAAAGCATAAAGCAGTCCCAGGGACCATGATCACAGCATCCCTCAGTGACTCCCCATGTGGGGGTTAGGGCAAAGTAGCTGCTGCATTTGTGGTTCATGGGAGATGCAAACAGATCGCAGCAAGGCTGACCCCAACAATGAAAAATCTCCCTTGCTACTATGGGATTGAGAGACCACTCGTGAGAGGCAGGAGGATGTTTCTGCTCAGTTTATTTGTAATCATGTTGGAATTCCAGGAAATGTGCATTGCTATCAGAAAGAGGTTGGAAGCTATCACTCACTGCCATACTCTCAGGGCTTCCCGACATAAGGAATAGGCTCTGGTTCCTCCATTTGTTGATGTACCAGATAACAGACATGTTTGTCTGCTTGGATGCCAATTGTCCCCACTGAAAGGGCAGATTGGAATGCTTGCAATGCTAGAAGCACCGCCCTCAGTTTTAGGGCACTGATGTGCAGATTGGCCTCTAAGTGGGACCAAGTGTCTTGGACTGTTTTTCTCTGAAAATGTTCCCCACCCCCTCAGGCATGCATCTGTGGTCACTATGGTCTTGGGTTAAGGGGGTGAAAAAGGGTGACTCCATAACTTTTAGTTATGTACTCACCATAACTTCAGATGTTTGGGATCCATCTCGCCTACATTCTGACTGATGGGTTCGGAGCCAATCCCTCGGCTCCGACTCGGCACGCTTATGCCAAAGAGCGAAGTCTCTTATTGGCTGAGCTTACTATATCCCAGGATGCACCACTACCAGTCCCCCAGATCTAGTTTGTCCGCATACATGCACACATGCACGCACTGCTTATATAACATCGTCAGATGAAACAAGATAAAACAGTAGAACTCAAAACCGTTCAATCTCTTCTGATCTCCAAGGCCGGGGGAAGGAGGGTGGGTATTAGGAATGTGGCGAGATGGATCCCAAACATCTGAAGTTATGGTGAGTACATAACTAAAAGATGTTATGTGATCCTATCTCGCCTACATTCTGACTGATGGGACAGCGTCCCTAGCACCTGAATCCTGGGTGGCTCACTGGAAAACACTCCTGAGTACCGTGGAACCAAATGATGCTCGCCCTTTAGATGCCACATCCAATTTATAGTGGGAAATGAAAGTGTGCGGGTTGGACCAAGTAGCCGCAGCACAAATCTCAGAAATAGCGAACTTGGAATGAAATGCAATAGAGGTAGCCATAGCTCTAGTAGAGTGAGCTTTGACAGATGTTGTAAGTTGCTTATTTGAAGAGGAATAAGCCTGAGTTATGCAATCTCTAATCCATTTGGAGATAGTAGCTTTTGTGATGGTTTTACCCAATTTATTGTCTGAAAAAGCACACAAACAACTGGTCTGATTTACGAATTTGCTGAGTCCTGTCTAGATAGAAGCGCAATTGCCTGTGAACATCCAATTTATGGAGAGTGTACTCTGCTTCGTTGGAGAATTTTGGAAAGAAAACTGGTAGCTCTAGAGATTGTTGGAGACAGAGATTAGAACAAACCTTTGGGACAAAAGATGGGTTAGGCCTAAGTGATACTCTATCCTTGTGAAAAATCAAGTACGGTGGTTTGATAGATAGGGCTTGAAGCTCTGAAACCCTTCTTGCAGAGGTAATTGCAACTAAGAAGGCAGTTTTCCAAGACAGATATTTTAACTCACATGTAGCAGCCGGTTCGAAGGGGAAGATGTTAAGGCACGAAGCACCAAATCAAGATCCCACGGAGGCGCAGGATGAAAAACTGGGGGTCTTAACAGCCCGCACCTTTAATGAAAGTTTTGCATAATCTGCTGCTCATCAACGGTGGATCCATGAATTCGTGAAATTTAGAGATAGCTGCAAGTTGGACTTTAATAGTAGAGACTGAAGATCCTTGATTAAACAAGGATGTTAAAAATTTCAAAACCTCTGGAATCGGGCAGTGATAGGGTCTAAGCCCTGAGTTGAGCCCAGATAGCAAACCTCTTCCACTTACTGAGGTACAATTTCTTAGTGGTGGGTTTGTGGGCGAAGATAAAATGTGAATAACTTCCGGGTCTAAGGTGTGATTTCTGACTAACGTCGGAAGTGGAGGAGCCAAGCTGTCAACTTCAACGTGCGAAGGGACTGGTGTTGTCGTCCCGACTGATGAATTAGCAGATCCGGGGTTAGATCCAAAAACCAAGGATCGTCCACGCCTGTTTCTTCAGGGAGGGGAACCATACCTGACAAGCCCAGTATGGAGCAATTAGTATCATTGTGGACCCCAATTGAGAAGCTTTCTGAATGACTTTGGGGAGAAGTGGAACCGGAGGAAAAGCATAAAGTAGCCCTGTTGGCCAAGGTTGTGCTAGAGCATCCATAGCTGCCTCCCCCTGATGTGGAGTCAAGGAGAAGAACCTTTTGCACTTTGTGTTTTGTGGTGTTGCAAACAGGTGCAGCACGCGTCCCCATCTTCTGAAAACCTGAGCTGCTACTGTTTCGTTCAGGGACCACTCGTGAGGAGAGAGAATTGTCCTGCTTAATCTGTCTGCCAATATATTGGATTTCTCTGGAATGTGGGTCGCTACCAAGAAGCGGTTGGTAGCTACAGCCCATTCCACACCCTCATGGCCTCTCTGCAAAGGGGGTAAGATCTGGTCCCTCCTTGTTTGTTTAGATACCAGACCACCGACATGTTGTCTGTGTGGATAGCGATAATGCCTTGAGGGAGAAACTTGTGGAGCCTGTAGGGACAGAAGTACAGCCCTCATCTCCAACACATTGATGTGGAGAAAGGTTTCGTCTGGAAGCCAGGAACCCTGAACTAACCTGCCCAGACAATGCCCCCCCCCACCCTGTCTGGGAGGCATCCGTCGTCAGGGTGGCCACGGAGGGATAACAAAAGGTCTTCCTGATTCAGATTGGACGGGTGAAGCCACCAGCGGAGGTCCCGTTTGCACGTTTCTGTAATCATAATGGGGTGATTGAGGGGAAGATTCTGAAAGGACCATTGAGTCGATAATAGCCACTGAAGAATCCTCATGTGCAATCTTGCCAGAGGAACTAGGAGAACCGTGGCAGACATTGAACCTAAAAGTTGCAGGACCATCCTGGCTGGGGCTTTGGATCTTGAAAGCAGGGCTTGAACTTGACCTTGTAAAGTTAGAATCCTTTCGTAGGAAGAAAGGCGCATCAATTTTGAGTCTATCTCTGTTCCTATGAACCTTATGCGCTGAGAGGGCAGCAAGACAGACTTTGACCAATTGAATGTAATTCCCAGGGTAGCACCCAGGGAAAAGGTGGCTTTGAGGTTGTCCATTAGTAGATGCCTGGTGTTGGCAGTCAGGAGCCAGTCGTCCAGATAGGGAAACACTTGGAATCCAAGACTCCTCAGGTGAGCAGTCACTACTGCCAAACACTTGGTGAACACCCTGGGGTCTGTGGTGAGACCAAAGGGCAGTGCACAAAATTGGAAATGACTGTCTCCCAAGCTGAAGCGCAGATACTTCCTGGACGCCCGATGTATCGGTATGTGATAATAGGCGTCCTTGAGATCTATGGAGCACATCCAAACATCCTTCTCCAACAATGGGAGAATGGATTGTAACGTGACCATTCGGAATTTGGATTTCGTGACGGATTGGTTTAGTCTGCTGAGATCCAATATTGGTCTCAGGTCCCCTGTCTTTTTTGGCACTAAAGAACCTTGAGTAATTTCCGGATCCGATCTGGTCTGTGGGGACCGGTTGGATGACTCTTTTTCTAGCAGCTTTAACGCTTCTGCGGCTGCAATTTCCCTTTGACTGGGTGGTGGGTCCGGGATTTTTTTTGGACGGTGGGGGTGAGTGTGTGAAGGGAATGGTGTAACCTCCGGCAATAATCCGAAGCACCCATCTGTCCTGAGTGATAGACTCCCAGGCTTTTAGGTGCTTGGCAAAACGGCACCCAACTGGCTCGAGCAGCACAGCCGGGCAATCCCTCATGAAGTGTGGGAGGCTGAAGAGCCATGAAAGGACTCGCGGTCTCCAGAATTGCGGGGCCCTCTGCTGCCTCTGGGACGGCGTCTCCCAGAAAAATTTCCCATCCTCTGCCTCTGGAAGGGAATCTTCCTGCTGTTGAGGAAAAACTTACGTGATTTACGGAACCACATCTTCCCTCCTCCTTTAGCCTTGGGATAAGGCCGAAGGGAGTGGAATAACGTGCACCTCTGACAGATAAAGTTTTTCCCTCTTGCTCACAGCGGGTAAGAGTGTCTTTAACCTTAGGTCCAAACAAAGAGGACCCATCAAAGGGAGCGTCGGCGAAGGAAGACTTAAAGGCCTCCATAAAATGACACAAACGGAGCCAGGCTTGTCTCCGTAGAGCCACGCCTGTGCCTGCCGCTCTACCCGCCCCTTCGACCGCATATGAAATGAGCCTCATGGACGAGTTAGAAACTGAAGTAAGGATAGCCAACTGAGAGCTAACCGACTGGGCTAGCTGCTCAGGTAGGTTACCCGAGAGGGAATCGACAGCGCCTTGACCAGATCCCTCTGTAGCCTGGTAAAATGTGCCAAATAATTCAGGGACCTTAAAGTAAAGGCCGCTGAAGTCAGGGTGCGCTTCCCATCGTCCATGCTCCTAGACTCCTTATTAGGAGGATGGACGGACGTTGAAGCCTCTGCCACGTCCTGTTGTGTAGCAGATGCCACCACCATGGCATCTACAGCCACGCCTTTAGTCAGGAACTCCTTCTCGGGTGGGGCAGACAAAAATTTGTTAGGACGAGAAGGCACTGGTTCCACGGTATCTGGATGTTCCCACGCCCTCCGACAAACCAAATCCAGGAGCTCGTCGAGGCGGAGACACCCAGGAGGCAGAGGGCTGAGCCCCAAAGGCCTTGAGAAGCACTGACTCATCAGCAGAGGGGGGTTTGGACACCCAGCCGCCTCGTTGTTTGAGGATCTCTAAAATGTCTGCAAATGAGACATCATCCGAGGGCGACTTTGGGGACCCCTCCGCATCATCAAGATCAGTGTCCGATGTAAGAGACTCGGGAGTCCACGTGCTTCCTCTTGCACAATCTCTTCCTTGGGGCTCCTCTGAAGACAACTCGAAGAACCCTCAGGAGGAGGAACCCCAGAGGGGTAACCTCAGGCCCGGGGCTCCGCTGCCTAAGGACAGGGAACTGCCAAAGACCCAGTCTCCACGCCCAGGAAGGTGCGGTAAAGCCGGAGAGATGGCGAAGAAGACTTGGCCAAGGCACTCCTCATAGCTCTGAAAGCTGGACCCCAGAATCCTGGGAGTGTCCGGTCCCATGATAGCAGACGGAAGTCCCAGAGCACGAGAGGGAGGCTCGGAACCGACAACATAGGTCCCGAACGTCACCCCGGGTCCAGCCGAAGAAGTCCGTGTGCCAAACTCGGACCCAAGGCCGTGGTTGGAGTAAGGGTCGGGCCGACCCTAAGACCTCCACCGGCTCCAACAGCACCTGCTCCGGAGCAAGCGGTCGGAGGAGGAATGGCAATGACATGGGCATGGGCTGTCCGAAGCCAACTGGGTCAGAGCGAAACAAATTTTTGAAAGACTGGAGACTGGAACAGTCTTTGGAGCACCCTGTCTATGTCCGAATCTGACATCCTCGATGACCTAGAGGATACTGAACGGGTTCGAGATGGCCTCTCCAACGGCCCCAAGGGCTAGGGGACCGGCTCGAGGCGACTCGATGACTATCGGCCAAGGAATACCCAAACAGCTTCCATCGGCGCCAGGAGGACTTAGGCGCCGAGAAGGAAGTGTCTGGCGGACAACCTTCATCTCCGAGACCAGTGGAGCCGAAGGTGACCGCCTCGATGCCCCAGCCATCGGCTCGAAGCCAGAGGAGTCGAGACTGGTGGCATCGAGGCAGACTGTTCGCCCTCGGCTCCAAGTCCTTGGAGCCAAGGAGAAGCCTGCCTATGTCTTTTGGCGGTCGGATCCGACGGACTGGTCGGAGCAGACGCCTTTTCTTTTAGCAGGAGAAGGAGAGGATGCTAAAGCTTCTTCAAAGGAGGGTTTTATAAGGCCTTTTAATATAAGCTTATATTTCCTCTCTTGGAGGACCCTCGAGGAAAAAGCGTGACACACGCTGCAGGACTCCTGCAAATGTTTTGCACCCAAACAATAAACACAGAGAGAGTGGTCATCTGTTATAGACATTTTAAAGTTGCACTTGGTGCACTTTTTAAAGCCTGAAGGCCTAGGAACCGGAGACATTCGGTAAATTATTCAGTGAACTATCCTAACTCAGTACAAACTCTGTATCTATGACAGAAAAAAGAAATTTTCTCTGCTTTGTCCTTCTTTTTAAAGAAAGAGAAACTTACACCAGTATAAAGGATCCGAGATCCCTAAATAGAACAGAAGTCACCTAACAACCAAAAAGACCGGGAAAGGCCTTTCCACACAAGAGGTAGTTCTAGTCAAACAACACTCACAACACAGGAATTTACCAAGTAAATTTCTCCAAACGCACTCAAAACACAAGATAGCTGTTAAAACAGCTTTTAGTTGAAGTATAAAGAAATTCCTGACAGGAAGTTAGTGAAAATAATCACTACTTAGCTCAGCCAGCTCGAGACCACGTCTTCACTTGTTAGCGGCAAACGAGATCTGGGGGACTGGTAGTGGTGCATCCTGGGATATAGTAAGCTCAGCCAATAATAAGACTTGGCTCTTTGGCATAAGCGTGCCGAGTCGGAGCCAAGGGATCGGCTCCGAACCCATCAGTCAGAATGTAGGCGAGATAGGATCACATAACATCTTCTGTTCTGGACTCATCCACCAATTCAGACCTTGTTTGCAGTGGTTTGTTATGCAGATTGGGTAAGACATAGGGTGTGTTAAGACAGACCACTGTGACGCTAGGAGCCATTGAAGCAGCCTCATGTGGAACCTTGCCAGGGGAACTAGGGTGATTGTCGCTGCCACTGACCCTAGTAGTTGCAAGACTAACCGAGCTGGGACTATGTCTTGAGAAAGTACCGCTTTGAGCTGGGACCTTAACCTTTGTAATATGTGATGAGGTAGAGCAACCAGACAGGATCTTGTGCTGAATGTTGCTCCAATGAATTCTAAGTTTTGAGTGGGTGCCAGTTCTGACTTGGTTTATTGAGATGCCCCAGATTCTCTGCCAGTTCTAGTGTGTACTGTAAGCTATGAAGCAGTAGACGCTTGGTGGAGGCGTAAGGAGCCAATCGTCTAAATATGGAAACACCCAGAATCCTTGCAGTCTCAAGTTAGCTGTTACTACTGCCATACATTTGGTGAACACCATGGGGGCTGTGGTTAGACCAAAGAGCAGTGCCCGAAATTGGTAATGACTGGCTCCCAGCTGGAAGCAGAAATGTCTTCTGGAGCATTTGTCCATTTTTATGTGGCAATACGCATCTTGAAGATTTCTCAAGCACATCCAATTGTCTTTTTTCAGAAATGGAAGGACAGACTGAAACGTGACCATCTGGAATTTTGCCTGCCTGAGAAACTTGTTCAAGATACTGAGGTCCAAAATTGGTCCTCGGTCCCCTGTCTTTTTGGCACCAAAAAGAAACTAGAGTAAAATCCAGATCCTAGTTGGTCTGGTGGGACTGTTTGGATGACTCTCTTTTCGAGCAGCTTTAGAATTTCTTGAGCTGCTGCCTTCCTCTGACTGGGTGGAAAGTCATAGATTCCCCTTTGCGGCTTTGGAAAAAGATTAAAGAGGATATGGTAACCTCTGGTAATTATAGTCTGGACCCAGGAATCTGAGGTTATTGAATGCCACGCTAAGTGGTGCAGACAGAATTGTCCCCCCGACTACTTCCAGAGGCAAGCAACCAGGCTGCTCTTCAGAAGCACTGATAGGGCTTCCCAGAGAAGGAATCCCTGGAGCCCTGGTTATGCAGGTCCCCTCAGCCATGGGAGGGGAAGTCTTCCTGATGAGATCCCCCCCTCTGCCCCAGGGGGAAAACTCACCATGTGTGTCACAAAAAGGTCTTCTGAGCCACATCTTTTCACTTCTTCCTGGTATAGGATCATTGAGGAGTGGAAAAACATACACGCACTCAGACAGGATCTTTCTGTCCTCCTCACACCTGGCTTGTGGATCTAACTTTTGAGCCAAACAGAGAAGAAGCATCAAGAAGCATCAATGGGAGCGTAGACGAAGGAAGACTTGAAATGGTCTGCGAAGTTGCACAAGCGCATCCAGGCTTGACGTCTCATGACAATGCCTGCACCCACTGCTCTGGCTGCCCCTTCAGTTGTATGTGCAATCGACCGCATGGACGAGTTAGAGATGGATTCTAGGGAGGCAAGTTGGAAGGCAATTTTGTCACCTTGTCGCATATCTCATCAGACACTGCTCCTGCTAAAGTTCCTGAGAATTCAGTGATCAGGTCCCTCTGATCTGTGCCAAATAATTCAACGACGATATGGCAAAGGTCGATGAAGCATAAACCCACTTCCCTAATCTGTCCAACATCCAAGACTGTTTGGAGGATGGATGGTAGGACTCTCCTCAGAGTTTTTTCGTGGCCGCTGCCACCACCACAGCATCTACTACCAAACCCATGCACTAGTGGCATTGACCCTTGGGGGGGGGGGGGTAGTATTTTGTCAGATCTCTCGGGGATTGGCTTAATGGTGTCAGGGGCCTTCCAAGCATGCTGCACCATGAGCTTGACTAACTCATTTGCAGGAGGGGTCACCCAGAAAGTAGAGGGTCAGGCATGGAAAGCCGGCAAGAAGAGAGATTCCTCAGAGGAAGGGTTGGTGGGCTTTGTCACCCCCACCTGTTTTAAGATCTCTAGTATATCTCCAAAGGAGACATCTTCAGGGGGAGACTGTGGGGACCCTTCCCCTTCATCATAATCCATATCTTTGTTGAGAGATTCTTCTGGTGAATCAATGCACTTCCTCTTGCATGATCTCTTACACGGTGACTCATCGGGGGGAGTGCCTGAAGAGGACTCTGAAAAGAGGGTACCCTGCAGTAGGGTGTCTTGCTGCTCCCGTGCCTGTTGCCCCAGTGTAGTAGACTGACATCTGCGAGCCAGGGGATACATATATATGACATTCCGGTGGAGAGGGTGCCAACTGTGGGCCTGCTGAGGTGAGTGCTCTCTCCTTGATGTGGAAGGCAGGCCCGCCTGAAGAGGGATGAGAGCCCAGAACCAAGAAAGACAACCTTGGAACCAGGGTCACACCCCACTCAGAGTATAGAGAAGGAACCATGAGATGACTCAAAGCTGTCAAAGAAACTGGAACCGCAGATGGCGCCATGGAACAAAATCTGTGCCATACTAGGGATTCCAGTGCCAGCAGCGAAGTCATAGTCCCATGGGTGGGTCGGCTCCATCTGAGCCAAGGTCCACAGAGTAGGTTCCAGAAACTCAGTGAGATCCACCAAAAGTACCTAAGAAGCTGGCACGGGAGGGCCATCAGCATCCAGGGCTCCAAATCCTGCAGGGAGGTTGAAGGAGGAAGATAAGTTGGAGTCTGTGGAGAAAAGACCTTGGCTCCTGGTAGGAAGGAGGTCCTAGATGGGTTTAGAGTTCCTCTGGCCGCTAAGAGCTGACCCACAAGTCTTACTACATCAAGCTCTGAAAGGCTCCTGGTGAAACGAATGGACATACCAAATGGAGATTCTGGTTGGTCAAAGGGAATGAGCTGTTGTCCAACAACGGGGTCAACAGACAGGGAATATAGAGTCCTGGCAAGGGTTTCGACCTTCGGCACCATGGTCGAATGACCAGAAGGTTGGGATGGAGGGAAGTGACCAATTTCAATGGGGAAGATATTGCTGGTGCCGAGAGGGTCTGCGGTACCGTGGAATGGGTCAGTACCGTGGCGATTGTAGTAGTCAGTTCTGTAGTCAAGGATGGCATCGTAGAGGGGGGTCTTAGGCCCCGGTGCAGAGACAGATGATGCCAATTTAGGTCATTTAGTCATCGGTTCAGTATGAAGTTGGCCTTTACAAGTTTTCAGTTCCTGTGAATGAGATGACGCTGGGACCGAATGGCTCCTCTGTTTCTTTCTTAGCAGGTTTTGACACCTCGCCTCAAAGGCTCCGACAAAGTTTTTAATAAACCCTTTAAAATCAACTTATTCTTATGTTCTGCTAGGGTACGGGCACTAAAGCCCTTACAAAGGTCACACGGAGGTTGGACCTGTAGGTGTGGCAGTCCTAAACAATATACATAGGAAAGATGCCCATCGGAGTTAGGCATCTTCCTGCCACATTTGTCACACTGTTTAAAACCTGTGGTACCTTTTTTGTCAGCCATATCAAAAAAAATTACCAGACTGAAAGTCTTTCACGTGATCACCCACACATACACACAGTGATAGAGAGAACAGCAAAGCAAGCAAAAGATTTTTGGTTTTTGTTTTTAGATACAAACAATGGTAACGCAAAAATGCCCAGAAGGGTAGAAAAGGAAGAAAAGGGGAAGTATATCAGTAATGGTATGAGGGAATTACCAGAGGTAAGGGAGAAGGGAGGGACCAATACCAACTATGGTAAGAACGTAATACCGAAAACGGGTAGATAAACAGCGCTCACACACTAGTTTAATATATATGTAAACAAATAGAAATAAAGTTTAAGATAGAAAAATTAGCAAAACAGTGAAAAAATATCAACATTTAACTTAAGAGCAGGCCTGACGCATCCTGAAACTCTATGCGGCAAACAAGATCTGAAGAAAAGGAAAGAGAGACACTATGGATAACCTTAGCTCAAGAGTTTCTGGCTGTCATGAGCTTGTTATATCGGCCGAGTCAGTTCTGAGGAAGGAACTGAAACCCAACTGCTACAAATGAATGAAGACTGACAACATGAGATCTAATGTTAGACAGTGGCTCAGGAGTCATATTCTGAATTCTGTGCTCTATGAATAACACAGGAAAGTCCAATACCTATGTAAAAGAGACATTTTATTCTGGGCATGAGTTGCATCAATCAATAGCCTGGGTGGAGAGAGGGCAACACAAAAAATGCCGCTGTGATTCCTCATTTCAGAAATATAGAGGGTCTGCACTAAGAAATGCAAAAAGACCATAGATGAGGAAAGGCAGCAATGTATCTCAAGCAACAGCCAGTTCTGACTTGTCGTGTAACAAATCTAGAACAAATCACTGCCAGGATTAAGATTCTTACAACTTTTCTGTGAAGGCCATCCCAGACAGCAAAATGATTTAACAAGCTGCACTAGAACAAGGTATCATCAGTGAAGTGTTTTAAACCTGGGAGATCCATACAGTATAGTACTAGTTTCACCAACATGAATTAAGATTTTTAATGTCACAGTGGTGAAAGTAGCTGTCTTGCACTGCACGGTTCTCTAGTTCAGTTTTCAGTTGGAGCCCAGGTTCTGCATGACCTGCCCAAGTAGGTTTCTACCATCTGCTCCAGGTTCCTTCCATATGTCAATGACATGCAGGATATGAAGTACGTGAACATATGATACTCCACAATGTGCCAGAGATGTGTATGCCATAAATGTGCACATCTGGTGGTAGACTGGTGTCCTGTCCAGGATTAGTGTCTCTGCCCTGTGCCAATTAAGTACTGGAATAGGCTCTGGTTCCCCTGCAACCCTGAAGTAAATAAAATCTGAAATGAATAATTTAGTCAAGCAAAGGAGACAGCAAAGTTATTAGGAAGGGGCAGTATTTAATTTACTGACAATAAATGCGATTTGCTTGTGATCATATTAAAGAAAGTAGCAAAAAAAAACAAGGACCAAGACAGCTAAAACCATAAATTTAATTGTAAAACATAAAAGATGAGCACTTTTGGACAATTCCTTCATCAGATCAATAAAAAAAAGAGTGTCTGACTACTTTAAATAACACTTGACCAATCACAGACTCGTAACTGCACCACACCTCTTTCCTCTTTGTCAGAGCTCTTGCTTATAGTAAGTTAACCATTTCAGTGGCTGAGCTTACGTTCTCTTAAAATGGGTTTTAAGGGAAGATATCCATTCAAACCCAAGGGGCTATCAAGGTTGTATATCTGCTATCCAACTGGCTTTCGCCACTTCTATTCGATTGCGTACATCGCCCCCCTCTTTTATTTGGGTCACATAATTGCAATGCCATAAAAGTAAAATTGTGTTCAAGTTTATTTAACTTCTGCTGATATAAAGCACTGGTATTTTTACCAAGTCTGATATCACTTATATACGGTCTTTTAATCTTCTTTTCATTTTACCTACATAAAACGAAGTACAGGACCCACATTTGACAAGATATACCACACTGCAAGAGCAATAGTCAGCATAAAGTTTAGGTTGGTATCTCACCCCTGTAATTGGGTGTGTAAACATGTTACTTTTAAATATTTCTTTGCAAGCCTTACATCGCCGGGAACAACAAGTCCCGATCCTTTCACTAACGGGCAACTTTGTATTGAGACTAGTAGTTGTTTTGTGCAGACGTTGCATGAAGATTTTTATTCCTTTTATACACAAACTTAGGAAAGTTGCCCACAATCGATCTAAGTTCATCACTGTTGGCCAAGATTTTCCAACTGTTTCTCACGATATTGCAAATGTCTTTTGTAGGTTTGATGACATCTTTTCTTTGTAAAAGTGATGCAATAGAACTTCTACAGTTTGTCTTATGCTTGGAAAGTATCACCTGTTTTTTATGGTTTACCTTGAATTACTCAGACAAAAAGATTGAATTCCTGTATGTTCAGGTTTTTATAGATGAGAAAGGTCAAATGGGGACTACATTACACAGGAAATTATGCTGGAAGAACACATTGCTTAGTTTTGACAGCATGCATCCACGACATACGTTCGCCAATATAGTAAAAGGACAAGCATTGAGAACATCCAGACTAATCACTGATGATATAAAACTTCACAGTGAGTTAGAAAGTACAGTTTTGTACCTACCATAAATGTAGATGTTCGAGTGTTCACCCTGCTGCAGTCATCACACTTGGGTTATCCTGCCGTCAGGCAGTCCCGCAGTCGGCCCGAATTCCAAAGTCTTGGTCAGGCGTCAGTTGATGTCGCTTCTTCCCTTACGTCAGTGCGCCAGGGGTATATAAGAGGCATCTGACGCCATTTTCTTCAGTTTTTCTTGCCCCAGATGTCAGGTGTCCCCAATAGGTAGGCAAAAAAAAAAAATATATATATATATATATATATATATATATATATATATATACATATACATATAGCTATATAAAAATAAAACAAAACCCTTAGGCACAAGCAAATACACCACAGAGGTAGCATAGGATATAGTGGTAGAGATAAGTTCAGCTAGTTCAGAGGGGATGGAGGGAGGGTAACCTGGACTGCAGCAGGGTGAACACTCGAACATCTACATTTATGGTAGGTACAAAACTGTACTATGTTCATCGTGTTACCCTGCTGCAGTCATCACACTTGGGTTGAATCCCAAAGCTTAGGATGGGAGGTGGAGTCAAACAGGGTTAGAAGAAGCTAGTAAGACCTGCAGAACTGCAGTGGCAAAACCAGCTCTAGTCTTAGAGTACTCCAAGTAGTGGTTGGCACTTCCCTGAGAAATGCTGCTGATGTAGCTGTAGCCCTGGTGGAGTGGGACCTAATGTTAGCAGGTACTGGTTTCCCATGATGTGTGTAGCAGAAATGTATGCAATGCCCTATCCATTTAGAAATGGTCTGTTTTGAGATAGCTTTTCCTTGTGATCCTGTAGCATAGACTACAAAAAGCTGGTCAGTTTTCCTGAAAGCCTTAGTTTTATCCAAGTAGTAACGTAATTGCCTGTGAATGTCCAAAGAGTGCAGGAGTCTTTCTCCTTTGTTCTGGGGATTTGGGAAGAAGGTGGGCAAGTGAATGGCTTGGTTTAGGGCCACACTGGATACCACCTTTGGCATAAAGGAAGGATTAGTTCGTAGAGAGACTCTGTCTTGATGAAAAATGAGGAAAGGTTCCACTGCCATTAGTGCCTGTAGCTCTGAGACTCTTCTAGCTGAGGTTATTGGTAGTAGTAGGGCAGTTTTCCATGAAAGAAATTTTAAATCAGCTGAAAAAGCTGGTTCAAACGGCGGCAATGTAAGCTTTTCCAGAACAAAGTTGAGATCCCAAATAGGTGTTGGAGCTCTCCTTGGCGGTCTTAAGTTCTTAGTCCCTCTGAAGTACTGTCTTAAGAGTGGATGTGAGAATAAAGGAGGATCCGTGCTGTAATGAGCTGAAACTGCTGAGGCGTGGATCTTAATAGATGAAAAGGAATGTCCTTTGTGTAACATCTCAGTTAAATATTGTAGAATCTGAGGGATGTTTGGATCAAGGGGATTTAGGCCTTTAGCCTGGTTCCGGGCGCAAAATCTTTTCCATTTGTCTGAATATGTTTTCCTGGTGCTGGGCCTCCTGGCCTCCAGAATGACATCCATAACCGCTTTGGATAAAGGTGTTGGCTGGTTGTTTAGGTAATTTGCCATGCAGCCAGGTTTAAAGTCTTGAGCTGGCTGTGTAGAATCTGATTGTCTCGCTGGGTGAGCAGATGAGGAATTTGTGGCAAAATCCATGGTGGGCCGTGGGCCATGTTCCTTACAATTGGATACCAATGCTGGCGTGGCCAGTCTGGTGCAACGAGTATCATTTGTGGCCTCTCTAATCTGACTTTCAGCAGTACCTTTGCTAGAAGAGGCAGTGGAGGGAAGGCATACACTGCTAATGTTTTCCAACTGAATGAGAGGGAGTCCACTTTCCAAGCTAGTGGATGGAAGGTCCTTGTGCAAAATTTTTGAAGTTGGTGGTTGTGGGGGCTTGCAAACAGATCTATGTCTGGGCGTCCCCATTTTTGAGCTATCATTGTAAATACTTGTGGATCTAGTTTCCATTCATGTGGATCCATGATGTTTCTGCTTAGGTCATCTGCCAATGTGTTTTTCTTTCCTGGCAGGAATTGTGCTTGTAATTGAACCTGGTAAGACAGTGCAGTGTTCCACAAGGTCATTGCTTGCCTGCATAGAGGGTAGGAATGTGTGCCCCCTTGCTTGTTTATCTACCACATGACTGTGGTATTGTCCGTCTTTATTATTAGTTGTCCTGGGTGTAGAAGGTCCTTGAAAGCAGTTAGGGCATTCTGTACTGCTAGCATTTCTTTTTGATTGATATGCAGATGCCTCTGATCTGTAGTCCATTTGCCCTGAATACACTGTCCTGCCATGTGTACTCCCCAGGCATAGTCCTGCATCTGTTGTCATAGTTTGCCTGGCTGTGGGTAAGGTGAAAGGCTGACCCTTGTTGAGGTGACATGCCTGTGCCCACCATAGAAACTCCTGTTGAAGGCAGGGAATGAGTGGTATCATTGTTTCCAAGCTGTGGCTGTGCTGAGTCCATACACTTTTCAGGTACCACTGTAATTTCCGCATATGCAGTTTTGCAAATGGTATTAGTAGTATGCAAGATGCCATGAATCCCAAGGCCTGCAGAATTTTTCTTGCAGGGAGTTGGGTCTTTTTTGCCATTATTTTGAAATATTGAAACAGCTGTTGTTGCTTGTCTGGCATGAGATAAGCCATCTGGGCCGTTGTATTCAAGCTGGCACCCAGGAATATTATGTTTTGTGAGGGCACTAGTTTTGATTTCTTTTCGTTTACTGTGTACCCTAGGCAACTTAGAAGGTGTTTGACAAATGCCAGATGCTTTAAAAGAATGTCCTTGCTTTCTGCTTGAATAAGGCAGTCATCCAGGTATGGGTATATTTGAATTCCTCTTTGTCCGCAGTATGCAATTACTGGTGCCAGGCATTTTGTGAAGACCCTGAGCGCGTTGAACCTGCAATGAAGCTGAGGTATCTTCTGCAATTTTGTCTGATAGGGACATGCAGGTATGCCTCCTTGAGGTCCAAAGTGACTAGCCAAGCATTCTTGCCCAGCATGGGAAGAAGCTGCTGTAGTGTTAGCATCTTGAATTTTGGTAATTGCAGATAGGTGTTCAGAACTGAAAGATCCAGAATGGGTCTCCATGCTTTGTCCTTTCTTGGGACTAGAAAGAGTCTTGAGTAAAATCCTTGTCCTTGCTCCTGTGTAGGTACCTGTTGAACGGCTCTCATGTTCATGAGAGCTGTAATTTGTTTTTGTGCCTCTGCCCATTGATTTGGTGGCAGGTTTGGCATTCCTTTGATCCTTGGTAAGGTATGAAAGTGGAATCTGTATCCTTGAGAGACAATCTTTAGAACCCATTTGTCTTTTGTGATGATGTGCCAGTTGTCTGCAAAAAATGCTAGTTTTCCTCCCAAGGGAGTTGCCAGGAGAGATTTGCTTGGTAGTTTGAGGAAAGAGTCATTGTGTTTGTCTTCTGCTAGCTTTGGGCCTGTCTTCTCCTCCTTTCTGGATAGCAGAACCCCATTGGCAAGGTTTGTAAGGGCCCTGTGACTGACCTCTGCCCCTTGGGCGTCTGTATTTGCCCCTCTGTGATCTGTCTGAAGCTGGAAAGGACCAGTTTTTTGTTGGCCAATTTCTGCTGAAACGAGGGGGTTGTACCTGTAAAAACATCCTTGACCGTTTGCATAGACTTTACCTTATCCTCCATTTTCTTTAAAACCTCTTCTGCTTTGACACTAAATAATACATCCTGCTGTAAAGGTGCATCCAATAATTTTGCTTTAACATGGTCAGGGAGGGTTTGTTCTTTTAACGAAGCATGTCTACGTATGACAGAGCCAGTAACAGCTGCTCTACAGGAAGCTTCCAATGAATCAAATCCACATTGTAAAGTATGTTTGCCCACCTGTTCAGTTGCATGCAACAGATCCTGCATTTCCTTGAATTCAGGCTGTTCTGAATGTGTGCTCATTTTTTGTTTTAACTGAGACATTAGGAATTGTTGATATTTCAACATGTGAAACTGGCAATTTAATGCTCTCATAGCCAGAGTTGCTGAGGTGTATATTTTCTTTCCCCATCTGTCTAGGGCTCTGGAATCCCTTTCAGAGGGCACAGGATTTTTAGCCATAGAAGCTTTTGCTCCCTTAGGACCATGGGAAATTGCTTCTGGGTCAGCTACAGGGCTTTTATAAAGGAATTTGTGTGAGTCAGGTACTCTGTAGTATCTGTCTGGTTTGGCTGGAGCAGGAGGTAGAGAGTCTGGATTTAAACTAGACTCCAAGTAAACATCATCCACAATATCTAAAACAGGAGGGATAGCAAGAGGTCTGTGCTGGGGTAGTAAAAGGAACTCTCGGAGCCTTTTCTTAGAATCTGAGTAATCCTGGCCTTCCCAGTGGAAATGTTCCCTCATGGTATGTAAAGTTTCCCCAAAAGAATAGTCTTTAGGGGGAGATGCTGTGGGAATAGAGTCTAAAGCATCAGAATCTTCATAAGGTAGAAAAGTGTAATCCTGTTCCAGAAGAATCTGAGGAGAGAGAAACTTGGTCAGAGGATGCATAATCCTCCTCTTGTCTTGGTCTTTTATCAGGAGGGGGATGGGAACCCCTGATAAGGGTAATCAAATCTTCAGCCATCTTAAGCATCTGTTTCTTAGGCATGGGGCCCTTGAACTGTAGACTGATGTACAGTTTTCTTAGGTTTTAAAGGAGTTTTAAGCTAAGCATGAGATTTAATGGCAAGTGTAGTCGGTCTGAAGACACCTTCTGCAACCGAAGGTGTTTCCACTGCACCAGTGTCTAGTTCTGCTCCGGTGTCGGTAGATGGCTGCGTCGGCCTAGTAGACTCTGCTTGGGAATCCGCAGCAGTCTGGGGCTCCAGTTCTGCGGTCGTCAGGGGCTGCATAGGCGCCTCACTGAAAACCGAAGAACCGGCGACAGGCCCAGCTGAGGCCTCTGGGCCTGGCTTATTCCTAAGCTGCCTGTCCTTATCCTTGCGTTTATGAATAGCGGTCGTCGGCTGCTCCGACGGCATGATATAATTAAATTTCCTACTAAAAGTAATGCCATGCGAAGTCAAAACAGCGTTTGATAGTTCGTTTATTAAACCTAGCGCAAAACGGACAACCTGTGACATCATGGTCTGGGCCTAGGCAAGGAATACAATAGGAATGGAAGTCCTTATGAGGTATTTGCTTCCCACAAGAAATGCAATCAACTTTTTCTGACATCGGACTGAGGCAAGAAAATGTTCCCCAATGGGGTACTTAGCTTTACTGAAGACTTCGGGCTGAAATTCAAATCGAAAATCTTAGGTGTCGGCCGACCAGCACTTGCGAACTGCTTCTGCTTGCACCGCGCGGCAAGAAAGACTGAAGAAAATGGTGTCGGATGCCTCTTATATACCCCTGGCGCACTGACGTCAGGGAAGAAGCGACAGCAACCGACGACGGACCAAGACTTTGGAATTCGGGCCGACTGTGGGACCGCCTGATGGCAGGATAACCCAAGCGTGATGACTGCAGCAGGGTAACACGATGAACATCTATTATCTGATAATTTTAAACAAAGTGGTTATAATAGACAGTAAGTGACATTGTATGTGATGTTAAAAAGATGAGGAGAACAAAAGGCAAAGCATGGTTTAGCAATAAAGGCATGGCACTGGAAAAAGTGAGTAATGAAAGCAATGATCTGAATGTTAAGAGTGCCAATGAAATTCAGCAGTGACATAAAAGGCATTTGCAATATTGTGAACAATTGGAAAATCTTGGCCAACAATGATGAACTTAGATCGATAGTGGGCAACTTTCCTGTTTGTGTATAAAAAATAAAAATGTCAAGCAACTTCTGCACAAAACAACTACTAGTCTCAATACAAAGTTGCCTGTTAGTGAAAGGATCAGGACTTATTGTTGCTGGTGATGGCAAGGCTCGCAAAGAAATATCTAAAAGTAACATGTATATATCTTGCCAAATGTGGACCCTGTACTTCATTTCATGTAGGTAAAATGAACAGAGGACTAAAAGACCATATACTGCAGCACCAAAGTGATATCAGACTTGGCAAAAATACCAGTGCTTTATATCAGCACAAGTTAAATAAACTCTACTACAATTTCACTTATATGGTATTGCAGTTGTGTGAACCAAATAAAAGAGGGGGTGATATATGCAATCGAACAGAAGTGGCAGAAGCCTGTTGGATAGCAGATTTTACAAGCTGATAAACCCCAGGTTTTAATGGATATCTTCCCTTAAAACCCATTCTGACAGAACATAAGCTCAAGCACTGAAATGGCTAACTTACTACAAGCAAGAGGTCTGACAAAGAGGTAGAGGTGTGGTGCAGTTACAAGTCTGTAATAGATCAAGTGTTATTTAAAGTAGTCAAACATACTCCGCTCATTGATCTGATAAAGGAATTGTCCGAAGCACTTATCTTTTATGTTTTACAATTAAATTTATGGTTTTAGCTGTCTTGGTCCTTCTTGTTTTTTTTCTGCTTACATTTGGGACTGGTTTGAACCAAGGTGAACTTTTATCCTTTTTTTGCTGGGTTTTCTCTATTTACCATATTAAAGAACATTAGCAACATAATGTAAGGTTAGGCAATTTACACTGACATTTCCGGAGAAAAATGAAAAGTCCAAAAGATGGACTCCCACAAACCTCAAACTGACAAAAACATAGGTTATATAATAGGCTTCTCTGGTCTCGGTCTAGTCTCTGGAGATGGACGACTGTTGCCTTTGGTGCCCAATACTGATGGCGGAAAACTCCTCAACTCAAGCACTTCCCTACCCAAAATTCTTTCCTCCTGCTGCTTCAGCATCCAGCTATGGTCCCTCAAAGATCCCTCAGAAATGACAATTTTGCAGGGAAGGAAGGTGGATTGTTCCAGTAGCCAAACAGTGATCAGAGAAATCTAACATTATGTTAAGTAGATAGCTTACATATGTCTTCTGGTCTGATGGGTCCTCTTGGATTGCTATTTTCTGAAGGAGTAGTTGAACCTCTCTCAAAGCTGCTTCCCTTTGTCTGGGTGGCTGAGATGGAGGTTAAAAAGTCTGAATCAGGGGGTTTGCAGAAAAGGGACCAAAGTAGCCTCTGGATACAATTCTATTGGCAGCAACTGGATGAGGATTATCCCCTGCCCTAGGGACCTCTGTCCCTGCTGACCTCTATGATGGGGCTGCTGGGACTTACAAAACTACAGGGTTCTTGCCCCTTTCTGATTCTGCAGTGGTCTGTCACCCTGCAAAGACTTAACTCCCACATCGCTGACAGTTTTCACCTCCTGATCACAGGTAGACACCCTCTCTAACTTGCTGCCCATATAGCATATTACCATCAAAGGGGACACGTGATGGCCATTTTGAAGTGGTCCAGAGTCAGAGTCACAACCACACCAGTCTCCTCAGTCATGCCTGACTCTGCTATTCTATTTACCCCATCAGTAGTGTTATGTACAAGATGCATGGACAGAGAATATAGTACTCATCATGGCCACACAGGTACCCAGTTGAGATTGGAGTCCACAGATTGGCAGTCATTTCAGATTCCTAGATGCTTTCAGGTCTTTCTCTTTCTATAAAACAACTATATGCACCACCATAGTTTAAAGCCCTGACCATAAATATACTGAATGCATACATTTGCTTCCCTAGCCTATTCATCATCCATGAATCCTTATTACGGGGGTGGAGATTAGTGGGATGTATAGCTTGGGTGTCCATTAGGACATCATTCTTAGTAGCTGCAGCTAGCACAATGGTGTCAACAAGAAGTGTCAGTTATGCAACAGGTATCACACTTGCCTTTGGTGCAAAACGCTGAGAGTTCTATTCTCATACCAGGTAGATCAATTACTGACATAGCAGCGCAGCATAAGGGGAGTGTTGCACTGTGTGTTATCCTTTGGATGAGATGTTAAACCAAAGTCTCATCTGCTTGAGTTGGTGGGCAGCTCAAGTGCATGCAAAAGGTCTCACAGCACCTATCGAAAAGAGTATGGGAAGATCTCTGATGCCCTGGCCAAATTTTCACTAAAAGTATAAATACCACCTTGGGTCCCCATGAAAACAGGCTACTCACCTAGTAGGACTAACTCAGGTCAACAAAAGATATATATCAAATAACAGGAGTTCCTTTACCACTCTGGTAGCGTGAGGGATAAAGCCCGAACTACAGTTCAGTTGACCCAAGTTCAATTAGTGGTTCTTGCAACTGACTAAGAAGCATGGAAGAATGAGTGTGTGCATCCCAGGCAAGAGGGCATTCACCAATGATGCTCCCTTAGTGGAAGGCATGGTTCAATAAGGAGTGTGAGATGCGGAGCAGGGAAAAGGTAGGTCATGGAACATCCCCCTCCTAAATGGAAGGAGAAACAGCCAAGCCCCCAGGATGCCCTCAACATCCACAACCAGCTTTAGTGAGACTGGAATAAGCCGGGGGGGGGGGGGGGTCAGTGACAAGCTGGTAGATGGAGTGGATATGGGGGACTGAGGGCCAGACTGGAGTAATAATATCCCAAGGGGACCCCAGAAAAAAATTAAACAAGACACCCTTTGCTCCAATAAAGCCAGTCTCTGAATGTAAAGAGAACTATCTGGCTTTCTTGGAAAGGGCTCAACCACATCCAGTTCCTTCTCCATTTTGCTACAGTCCACCTCCACAGGTTCATCTGGGGGAGGCACTATTCATGCTCCTGGGGGTGGGAGGGAGAGGAGGTACAGGATTCCTGCAAAATCTGCTCCTCAGGGAAGGGGGTTAATGAACCACAATCCCCTTTCATTTCCAAAATCTCACTAAAGGAAGGATTCGCCAGTGGGAATTTCAAGGAACCTTTCCTCTCATCCAGAGCAGTATCCAGACTGGGAGACCCCCAGTGCCTTCTCTTGCACACCCCTCTTCCTTGGGGAGGTGGTGATTGTAATGGGAGTCCTGGTCTTGCTCTCACCAGTCCTGACCTAGAACTCCTGCAGTCCTGATGGAGTCTAGATGTTCAACTGAAGTTCCGATCTTCAATGTTACCATGAGGTGGAATGGGCGTCTCTGACAAGACAGGCACAGAGTAGCTAAGAGTAGCTCCCTTCTGCATCAAGAAATCTACCAAAGTATTTGTGACCAGAACCACTGTTGTCAAAGCATCGGTGCTGAACTAGTAAGTTAAGTGTCAAATGCGTGCAACAAGGCCTCTTGGGATGACATCAAATCTGGGATCTTCGGTCCCAAGGTGTTGAACACAGAATGCTCTGCCACAGAGAATGACACTGATGCTATCGGTGTCACCCCCCTTGGTGCTGAAGACTACAAGAAACTTAGTAACAGGTGGTGACAAAGGGTACAGTATCAATGTTAAAAATGCTAAAGCCATTGGTGCAGGCGAATTAAGATCTACCTGCATTAAGGGGCACAACTTGACATTCTGTGCCAATTCAATCTCTACAGGAGCCAAAACCAGGCCAGAGGAGGGATGGAAGTAGTGGTGACAAGTGAAAGCTAGGAACTGGTGGTGCTCGAAACAATATCATATCAAAGATGGGCCTTGACAAAGGGCAACATTATATACTCCCTATGAATGTGGGTTAGACTCCTGTTCGATCTGTGAGACTTAAGAGAAGCTAACAAAGGATATCTGGAAGACATCAACTTGGAATGTTTCCTCTCCAAAGAAAAACTGTCAGCATGCCCTTCTCAGACACTAAGCCCTCTGTAATGCCTGAAGACTCCTGTACACGGAGTAGGAAAACTTAGAAGGGGTGGATAGGCTTGCAATTTCTAGGGGAAGAAACTACATGGGTTTTTGAATGCAGGTAGCTTCTCCAAAAAAGGATGATCCTCAGACTTTTTTCTGAAACAGGACCAAAGACAGACTAAGTACAGAGGCTATAGGAACAATGCCCTTTGCTGCTATTTTTTTTTTCTGGTACTCCACCAAAATCCTGGAACTATTTTTTTTCCTAAACACAAGGCAGGGTCTGAGAGCTGAGCCTGTCTCAACTCTCTCCTTGTAACCCTTCCCAGCATCCTCTGACAGTGATGCCTCACTGTCAGCCTGGGTACTACTACTCACCTCTACCTTTGCAGTCACTCTGTCTAAGGGACCATCAGTACCCACAAGCAGCTGTGGATCACCTTCAGTTTTGTTGCTACAGAGTAACTCTCTCCCTGAAGTAACCACCTCACCAGTCCTGGCTGCAAGTATGTGGTCTGGCTGGAGCAGGAGGTAGAGAGTCTGGATTTAAACTAGACTCCAAGTAAACATCATCCACAATATCTAAAACAGGAGGGATAGCAAGAGGTCTGTGCTGGGGTAGTAAAAGGAACTCTCGGAGCCTTTTCTTAGAATCTGAGTAATCCTGGCCTTCCCAGTGGAAATGTTCCCTCATGGTATGTAAAGTTTCCCCAAAAGAATAGTCTTTAGGGGGAGATGCTGTGGGAATAGAGTCTAAAGCATCAGAATCTTCATAAGGTAGAAAAGTGTAATCCTGTTCCAGAAGAATCTGAGGAGAGAGAAACTTGGTCAGAGGATGCATAATCCTCCTCTTGTCTTGGTCTTTTATTAGGAGGGGGATGGGAACCCCTGATAAGGGTAATCAAATCTTCAGCTATCTTAAGCATCTGTTTCTTAGGCATGGGGCCCTTGAACTGTAGACTGATGTACAGTTTTCTTAGGTTTTAAAGGAGTTTTAAGCTAAGCATGAGATTTAATGGCGAGTGTAGTCAGTCTGAAGACACCTTCTGCAACCGAAGGTGTTTCCACTGCACCAGTGTCTAGTTCTGCTCCGGTGTCGGTAGATGGCTGCGTCGGCCTAGTAGACTCCACTTGGGAATCCGCAGCAGTCTGGGGTTCCAGTTCTGCGGTCGTCAGGGGCTGCATAGGCGCCTCACTGAAAACCGGAGAACCGGCGACAGGGCCCAGCTGAGGCCTCGGGGCCTGGCTTATTCCTAAGCTGCCTGTCCTTATCCTTGCGTTTATGAATAGCGGTCGTCGGCTGCTCCGACGGCATGATATAATTAAATTTCCTACTAAAAGTAATGCCATGCGAAGTCAAAACAGCGTTTGATAGTTCGTTTATTAAACCTAGCGCAAAACTGACAACCTGTGACATCATGGTCTGGGCCTAGGCAAGGAATACAATAGGAATGGAAGTCCTTATGAGGTATTTGCTTCCCACAAGAAATGCAATCAACTTTTTCTGACATCGGACTGAGGCAAGAAAATGTTCCCCAACGGGGTACTTAGCTTTACTGAAGACTTCGGGCTGAAATTCAAATCGAAAATCTTAGGTGTCGGCCGACCAGCACTTGCGAACTGCTTCTGCTTCGGGCACCGCGCGGCAAGAAAGACTGAAGAAAATGGTGTCAGATGCCTCTTATATACCCCTGGCGCACTGACGTCAGGGAAGAAGCGACAGCAACCGACAACGGACCAAGACTTTGGAATTCGGGCCGACTGTGGGACCGCCTGATGGCAGGATAACCCAAGCATGATGACTGCAGCAGGGTAACACGATGAACATCTATTATCTGATAATTTTAAACAAAGTGGTTATAATAAACAGTAAGTGACATTGTATGTGATGTTAAAAAGATGAGGAGAACAAAAGGCAAAGCATGGTTTAGCAATAAAGGCATGGCACTGGAAAAAGTGAGTAATGAAAGCAATGATCTGAATGTTAAGAGTGTCAATGAAATTCAGCAGTGACATAAAAGGCATTTGCAATATCGTGAACAATTGGAAAATCTTGGCCAACAATGATGAACTTAGATCGATAGTGGGCAACTTTCCTGTTTGTGTATAAAAAATAAAAATGTCAAGCAACTTCTGCACAAAACAACTACTAGTCTCAATACAAAGTTGCCTGTTAGTGAAAGGATCAGGACTTATTGTTGCTGGTGATGG
The DNA here is from genome assembly GCF_019279795.1 of Protopterus annectens. NCBI lineage: Eukaryota > Metazoa > Chordata > Ceratodontiformes > Protopteridae > Protopterus > Protopterus annectens. Next base: position 657,260,621 of record NC_056744.1, read on the forward strand.
CAAGGCTCGCAAAGAAATATCTAAAAGTAACATGTATATATCTTGCCAAATGTGGACCCTGTACTTCATTTCATGTAGGTAAAATGAACAGAGGACTAAAAGACCATATACTGCAGCACCAAAGTGATATCAGACTTGGCAAAAATACCAGTGCTTTATATCAGCACAAGTTAAATAAACTCTACTACAATTTCACTTATATGGTATTGCAGTTGTGTGAACCAAATAAAAGAGGGGGTGATATATGCAATCGAACAGAAGTGGCAGAAGCCTGTTGGATAGCAGATTTTACAAGCTGATAAACCCCCAGGTTTTAATGGATATCTTCCCTTAAAACCCATTCTGACAGAACATAAGCTCAAGCACTGAAATGGCTAACTTACTACAAGCAAGAGGTCTGACAAAGAGGTAGAGGTGTGGTGCAGTTACAAGTCTGTAATAGATCAAGTGTTATTTAAAGTAGTCAAACATACTCCGCTCATTGATCTGATAAAGGAATTGTCCGAAAGCACTTATCTTTTATGTTTTACAATTAAATTTATGGTTTTAGCTGTCTTGGTCCTTCTTGTTTTTTTTCTGCTTACATTTGGGACTGGTTTGAACCAAGGTGAACTTTTATCCTTTTTTTGCTGGGTTTTCTCTATTTACCATATTAAAGAACATTAGCAACATAATGTAAGGTTAGGCAATTTACACTGACATTTCCGGAGAAAAATGAAAAGTCCAAAAGATGGACTCCCACAAACCTCAAACTGACAAAAACATAGGTTATATAATAGGCTTCTCTGGTCTCGGTCTAGTCTCTGGAGATGGACGACTGTTGCCTTTGGTGCCCAATACTGATGGCAGCAAACTCCTCAACTCAAGCACTTCCCTACCCAAAATTCTTTCCTCCTGCTGCTTCAGCATCCAACTATGGTCCCTCAAAGATCCCTCAGAAATGACAATTTTGCAGGGAAGAAGGTGGATTGTTCCAGTAGCCAAACAGTGATCAGAGAAATCTAACATTATGTTAAGTAGATAGCTTACATATGTCTTCTGGTCTGATGGGTCCTCTTGGATTGCTATTTTCTGAAGGAGTAGTTGAACCTCTCTCAAAGCTGCTTCCCTTTGTCTGGGTGGCTGAGATGGAGGTTAAGAAGTCTGAATCAGGGGGTTTGCAGAAAAGGGACCAAAGTAGCCTCTGGATACAATTCTATTGGCAGCAACTGGATGAGGATTATCCCCTGCCCTAGGGACCTCTGTCCCTGCTGACCTCTATGATGGGGCTGCTGGGACTTACAAAACTACAGGGTTCTTGCCAATTTCTGATTCTGCAGTGGTCTGTCACCCTGCAAAAGACTTAACTCCCACATCGCTGACAGTTTTCACCTCCTGATCACAGGTAGACACCCTCTCTAACTTGCTGCCCATATAGCATATTACCATCAAAGGGGACACGTGATGGCCATTTTGAAGTGGTCCAGAGTCAGAGTCACAACCACACCAGTCTCCTCAGTCATGCCTGACTCTGCTATTCTATTTACCCCATCAGTAGTGTTATGTACAAGATGCATGGACAGAGAATATAGTACTCATCATGGCCACACAGGTACCCAGTTGAGATTGGAGTCCACAGATTGGCAGTCATTTCAGATTCCTAGATGCTTTCAGGTCTTTCTCTTTCTATAAAACAACTATATGCACCACTATAGTTTAAAGCCCTGACCATAAATATACTGAATGCATACATTTGCTTCCCTAGCCTATTCATCATCCATGAATCCTTATTACGGGGGTGGAGATTAGTGGGATGTATAGCTTGGGTGTCCATTAGGACATCATTCTTAGTAGCTGCAGCTAGCACAATGGTGTCAACAAGAAGTGTCAGTTATGCAACAGGTATCACACTTGCCTTTGGTGCAAAACGCTGAGAGTTCTATTCTCATACCAGGTAGATCAATTACTGACATAGCAGCGCAGCATAAGGGGAGTGTTGCACTCGTGTGTTATCCTTTGGATGAGATGTTAAACCAAAGTCTCATCTGCTTGAGTTGGTGGGCAGCTCAAGTGCATGCAAAAGGTCTCACAGCACCTATCGAAAAGAGTATGGGAAGATCTCTGATGCCCTGGCCAAATTTTCACTAAAAGTATAAATACCACCTTGGGTCCCCATGAAAACAGGCTACTCACCTAGTAGGACTAACTCAGGTCAACAAAAGATATATATCAAATAACAGGAGTTCCTTTACCACTCTGGTAGCGTAGAGGGATAAAGCCCGAACTACAGTTCAGTTGACCCAAGTTCAATTAGTGGTTCTTGCAACTGACTAAGAAGCATGGAAGAATGAGTGTGTGCATCCCAGGCAAGAGGGCATTCACCAATGATGCTCCCTTAGTGGAAGGCATGGTTCAATAAGGAGTGTGAGATGCGGAGCAGGGAAAAGGTAGGTCATGGAACATCTCCCTCCTAAATGGAAGGAGAAACAGCCAAGCCCCCAGGATGCCCTCAACATCCACAACCAGCTTTAGTGAGACTGGAATAAGCCGGGAGGGGGGGGGGTCAGTGACAAGCTGGTAGATGGAGTGGATATGGGGGACTGAGGGCCAGACTGGAGTAATAATATCCCAAGGGGACCCCAGAAAAAAATTAGACAAGACACCCTTTGCTCCAATAAAGCCAGTCTTTGAATGTAAAGAGAACTATCTGGCTTTCTTGGAAAGGGCTCAACTACATCCAGTTCCTTCTCCATTTTGCTACAGTCCACCTCCACAGGTTGGGGAGGCACTATTCATGCTCCTGGGGGTGGGAGGGAGAGGAGGTACAGGATTCCTGCAAAATCTGCTCCTCAGGGAAGGGGGTTAATGAACCACAATCCCCTTTCATTTCCAAAATCTCACTAAAGGAAGGATTCGCCAGTGGTAATTTCAAGGAACCTTTCCTCTCATCCAGAGCAGTATCCAGACTGGGAGACCCCCGGTGCCTTCTCTTGCACACCCCTCTTCCTTGGGGAGGTGGTGATTGTAATGGGAGTCCTGGTCTTGCTCTCACCAGTCCTGACCTAGAACTCCTGCAGTCCTGATGGAGTCTAGATGTTCAACTGAAGTTCCGATCTTCAATGTTACCATGAGGTGGAATGGGCGTCTCTGACAAGACAGGCACAGAGTAGCTAAGAGTAGCTCCCTTCTGCATCAAGAAATCTACCAAAGTATTTGTGACCAGAACCACTGTTGTCAAAGCATCGGTGCTGAACTAGTAAGTTAAGTGTCAAATGTGTGCAATAAGGCCTCTTGGGATGACATCAAATCTGGGATCTTCGGTCCCAAGGTGTTGAACACAGAATGCTCTGCCACAGAGAATGACACTGATGCTATCGGTGTCATCCCCCTTGGTGCTGAAGACTACAAGAAACTTAGTAACAGGTGGTGACAAAGGGTACACTATCAATGTTAAAAATGCTAAAGCCATTGGTGCAGGCGAATTAAGGTCTACCTGCATTAAGGGGCACAACTTGACATTCTGTGCCAATTCAATCTCTACAGGAGCCAAAACCAGGCCAGCGGAGGGATGGAAGTAGTGGTGACAAGTGAAACCTCAGCCAGAGCTAGGAACTGGTGGTGCTCGAAACAATATCATATCAAAGATGGGCCTTGACAAAGGGCAACATTATATACTCCCTATGAATGTGGGTTAGACTCCTGTTCGATCTGTGAGACTTAAGAGAAGCTAACAAAGGATATCTGGAAGACATCAACTTGGAATGTTTCCTCTCCAAAGAAAAACTGTCAGCATGCCCTTCTCAGACACTAAGCCCTCTGTAATGCCTGAAGACTCCTGTACACGGAGTAGGAAAACTTAGAAGGGGTGGATAGGCTTGCAGTTTCTAGGGGAAGAAACTACATGGGTTTTTGAATGCAGGTAGCTTCTCCAAAAAAGGATGATCCTCAGACTTTTTTCTGAAACAGGACCCAAGACAGACTAAGTACAGAGGCTACAGGAACAATGCCCTTTGCTGCTATTTTTTTTTCTGGTACTCCACCAAAATCCTGGAACTATTTTTTTTCCTAAACACAAGGCACAGTTGCTGGTAAAATCTGAAGCCCCTAAACATATTGTGCACAAATCATACAGATTAGCGATAAGGATTTTATGGCTGCAGGACTTGCACTTCTTGCACCCAGGTTTGCTTTAGTTATCCATGGGTATTAAACACAAATAAAAGTTCTAATTAAGCAACAGTACCAGAAAAACAAATTTTCAAGTATGATGGCAGAGCAAAATCCTTGCTCTGCCATCAGTAAAGGAAAAGTAGAAGGAATTCAAATACCATGTAGGCCAAAACCCAAGAAATGATTGTTTAAGGAGGGTCGTGCAAGGAAAACAGGCAAGAAATCTGAGGGTGTGATGCCCATGCCCTGGCCCAGCAATCAAGAAACCTCAATCCTCACCACTAACACCAGAGAGGGCATCTCATATATGAGGAAATGATAACAAATACACACAGTAAAGTTGTCTGGCTGGCTCTGTTTAACCATCTTAGAGGGTTGTGATCTGTCATAACAGTGACTTTCCTTCCATACAGATAAGGCTGAAGTTTCTGCCGTGCCCACACTATGGCTAGACATTCCTCTTCTACAGCTGCATAGCATTCCTCCTGGGGTTGGAGCCTACAACTGAGATAAACCACTGGGTGCTCTTCCCCCTCTGAAGAAATCTGTCGAAGTACAGCCCCCACCCCATAGTTCGAAGCATCCACCTGCACAACAGATTCTTTGCTGTAATCTGGACTGGCTAACACAGGGGGTCCTCCCAAAGCTTCTGGAATGCCTGCTCACATGCTGGGATCCACACTACCTTATCTGGCCTGTTTTTCCTTCAGTTCTGTGAGGGGAGCAGCTATGGTACTATAACTGGGGACAAACTTTCTGTAGTACCCTGCAGTCCCTAAAAATGCCCTCACCTGCTTTTTAGTAACAGGTGCAGGCCATGCCTGAATAGCTTTCACTTTGTCAGGTTCTTGCCTTATCTTACCACTCCCCACTCTATGTCCTAGGTAGGAGACCTCTGCCATACCCACCTGACATTTGTTCGGCTTAACGTCAACCCTGCCTTCTGTAGTCTGCCCAGCACCTCCCTGACATGCTGAAGGTGCTCTGGTCAGGAATGGCTGTAGATGGCAATATCATCTAGGCAAGCAAGGGCAAACCCTTCTGCTCCTGCTAGGATACAATCTACCAGCATCTGGAAAGTCACTGGGGCATTCTTCATCCCAAAGGGCATCTTTGTGAACTCATACAAGACAAAAGGAGTCACAAAGGTTGACTTCTCTCTAGCACCGGGAGTCAAGGGCACCTGCCAGTAACTCTTGGTAAGATCAATGGTTGTAAGACACTTGGCCCTGCCCAGCTGCTCTAGGGCCACATCTGTCCTAGGCATGGGGTAAGCATCAGACTGTGTGACTATTTAAATTTCCTATAGTCCACACAGAACCTGGTGCTGCCATCCCTCTTTGGCACCAGCACCACTGGAGAGGCCCAGGGACTGTTGGGACACTTGAATCACCCCTAGTTCCAACATCTCCTGTACCTCCTCCCTCAGGGTCTGTCCGACTCTCTCAGGTACCCTATAAGGGGCCTGCCTAATAGGCCTTTGGGGTCCTGTATCCACCTGGTGCTGCACTAGGTGGGTGCACCCTGGTATCCCAGTGACCATATCCCCAAATTCCTGCAACACTGGCCGGGTTCCTCGAACCTGGGTAGGAGATAGCTGCTGGGACATTGCTACCCCTTCCACTGAGGTGTCAGCCCGAGCCTCACTCAGGAGATCAGTCCCCAAATCTCCCTCAGACTCCTCCTGCAATCCACTGCAAATGCTCAGCACAAGGGACTCCCTATCATGATAAGGTTTCATCATGTTAACATGGTACAATTTGTGCCCTTGCCATTTGCCTAGCAGTTCCACCATGTAGTTAACATTACTTACCTTTCTTACCACCTTGTAGGGTCCCTCCATTACCTGCTGCCCCGCAGCATACTCTCTAGCTCGAGCATTCCTGTCATACCACACCTTTTTCTGTTGTCGGGTTTCTGCCAGGTTTTCCTGGGCCAAGCCTATGAGTCCCCAGAGCCTTGTCCTGAGGTTTAGGATGTATGCCACAACAGACTCCTTGTGAGACTCTCACTCACCTTTCCACTCATCTCGAATTAAATCTAGAGGTCCCCTCACCCTATGCCCATACAGCAACTCAAAGGGTGAAAAACCTGTGGATTCCTGGGGAACCTCTCTGTAAGCAAAGAGATGGGGCAAATATTTGTCCCACTCCCTCTTAAACTGATCTGCAAATGCCAGTAGCATGGGCTTAATTGTAGAGTTTACCTCTCAACAAGACCATTAGTCTGGGGATGGTACGGGGTGGTCTTCAAGTGCTTCAGCCCACAGGACTTCCACAGACAAGCCAGCAGGTCTGACATGAAATTGGCACCTCTGTCGGTCAGTATTTCTTTTGGAAACCTACCCTGCTGAAAATCTCTAACAAAGCATTTGCCAGCTTCTCTGCCTCAATGGAGGACATAGCCACTGCCTCAGGGTATTGTGTAGCATAATCCACTACCACTAGGATATACGTTTTTCCTGTGGAACTTGGGGTACTCAGAGGATCCAAAATATCCATAGCTACCCTCTGAAATGGCTCCTCAATCACAGGCAAAGGCATCAAAGGAGCTCTCACCTTGTCTCCTGCCTTGCCTACCTTTTGGCACTGCTCACAGGTCCTGCAGTACCCTGTTACATCTCTGGAAATTCCAGGTCAATAGAAGTTCTGCATAATATGCCTCTCTGTACGTTTCATGCCCATATGACCTGCAAAGGGAATATCATGGGCTATGGCTAGAAGCGCCAGTTGGTAGGCTCTAGGCACTACCAACTACTGTACCCTTTCACCCTCTAGCCCTCCCTCAGGGGTCCACTCTCTGTATAGTAACCCCTTTGTCCCACTATACAGATCCCCCCTTTCCTTGAGAATCAGGTGCCTACCTAACTACCTGCCTCAGGCCTTGCAATGCAGGGTCTGAGAGCTGAGCCTGTCTCAACTCTCTCCTTGTAACCCTTCCCAGCATCCTCTGACAGTGATGCCTCACTGTCAGCCTGGGTACTACTAATCACCTCTACCTTTGCAGTCACTCTGTCTAAGGGACCATCAGTACCCACAAGCAGCTGTGGATCACCTTCAGTTTTGTTGCTACAGAGTAACTCTCTCCCTGAAGTAACCACCTCACCAGTCCTGGCTGCAAGTATGTGGTCTGTCTGGGTCTCCCCCAGGCTACCAGACCCACATGCTTGTTTCCTAGCCTGACTGCGTGTAACTGCATAAGTACATGGTACTGCCTCATCCAAATCCCTCTCTCTCAGGACATCTGCAGGATGGCAGTTTAGGACCCCTGTTGTCTCAAGACAACCAACTATTGGCATATTGTCTTTCCCACTTACTGGCTCCTTCACCTTTGGTTCCCTGTATGCCACACAGCCCCACTGGTTGCATTCAAGACATTTATTCCTAGCTCCTGGATGTGTACCTGGACTAGTGGCTTCCCCTGCTACTGGCAGATTCTGCTGGGGCAGTCTGTGCTGCCCACCATGGGTTCCTTTAAACCCGTGAGCAGTACTGGGGGTCCCCTTCCTGTGCAAGGCTGCCCTGCTTGCCAGGTACAGGTCTCTCTTCTTCCCCAACTCCTCTGAAGTAGCACTCTGTCTATCAGCTAACCAGATCCTCATGTCCTCAGGCAAAGTGCTAAGGGCTTGTTCCCTCACCAAAAGGTCTGCCAGCCCTTCAAAAGTGGTGACCTGAAATCCACTCAATCACCTATGAAAATACATACTCAATTCAGCAACATATTCACGCACACTTTCATCTGCCTTGTGTCTATGCTCACAAAACGTTTTCCTATACGTTTCAGGTGTTAGCTTAAAAAACTCTTAACAGGCAATTTTTACAGCAGTATAATCAAAACATGCAACATCAGACATTTTAGATAAAACAGTTACAGCGTTACCATGGAGTAAGGGGGTCAGAACCGTACCTAGAGCCCTTGGTCAACTTCATACTGTTTACATACCCGCTCAAACATATGAATGAAACTATCAAAATTATCCCCCCTCTTTAAACTGCGGAAGAAATTTACTGACCTTTTGTGCTTCTGGGGTCCAGTTACTCCCTTCCCCATTACCTCCATGACTCTGGCAAAGAGTCAGCATCTCCTTCTCATGCTGTCTCTGCTTCTCTTTTTCTTCAGCTTCTAGGCATAACAGTTTCTCATTCTCCACACACTCTAGACGCCTCAGTCCCTCAGCTGCTTCTAATTCCACACACCTGGCTTCCAACTCAAGTCTCTTTAGCTCCAGCTAGATTTTTAAGTCCACGGCAGAAAGGTTGAGCTGTCCATTCTCCGAGGGTATTATATCTCCACTGCCAGTCTGATTATCCTCCTGGTTGCGGTTTTCTGATGCAACTGTAACCAAGGCTGCAATCAGGTCTGCCTTAGTCAGGTTTCCATGCACCAGTCCTCTAGCCTCGCACATCTCAGCCAGCTGGGCTCCTTGTCAGCTTTCTATACTCCTCTGCTGACATGCTGCCTGCTCACCCTGACTAACTAAGCTAACAAAAGAAATAAAACAATTGTGATCTGAACTCTGAGTATTCACTGTGTGGCTGTTTTAGAGTACAAAACACCTTCAAAGCTCACTGTACACAAGCTACAGGATTCACTCTACCCACACCACTACAAGCCAATTAGCATTTGCCACCTAATTAATATGTGGATATCCCACCACTGCCACCAATTAATATGCGACGCCCGTGCCCTGGCCCAGCAATCAAGGAGCCACAATCCTCACCACTAACACCACAGAGGGCATCTCATATATGAGGAAAGGATAACAAATACACACAGTAAAGTGCAATTTCCCTTAAGAGCACAAGAGATCACAGTCAGTCCAGGGCTGGTCACTCCCTTGCTCTCCAGGTCCCCAATAAGACTCCCCACTGTCACAGCTATAGAGTTCAGAGCTCAGCCTAATGGACAAGCTAAAACCTCTAGCACCCCTTCTGTCCAATCCATGCTTCGTGTCCCTGCCCAAGTAGATTTCACACACACACACACACACACACACACACACACACACACACACACACACACACACACACACACACACTCTCACTCTCATGTACTTTGAGAAGAGTTTATACAACCACACAGACACTCCTGGGGAAGGCTGGCACAGTTTCTCCAGCTGTGCCCCTTTCTCCCAGACTATACGGTAGTTCCACTTGCCACCACCCACTAATACTTATCAGCTACTCAAAAGCTCTTAAAAGTGTGTCCAATTATTACTGTGCAATACTATTAGCTAATTGGTAGTTGTGACCAAACAGTCAAGGATTATTTAGAGTGACTTGGACAGTAAAATCTATAAATATGCAATGTACTCTAGAGCTTAAAGTATCTCTACACAAAACACCCACAGTTGAAAGGTTTTAAAATATTTAATAATAAATAATTAAAACCACAAGACAATACTTTCTACTACACAGTGCTAGTCAAGAGTTCAGACAGAAAACCGCAGTCTAATCTTTCTAGCTCCTAGCTATGTCTAAAAGAAAACACAAGTCTAAGATAACTTGCATATGAGCAAGACAGTGCTGTGAGTTGGATGATCAAGGCAAAAATGCTTAATGCCTTCTGATTCTCTCTGTTTAAATTGCTATTGCAGTCCTGATTCCCATTACATCATTTTTTTTACACTTTCCTGCTGTTCACAGGCGGACAGAAACTGCATTTACATTCTTTTATACCCAGGCAGAAAGAAGAGCAATAAAGGACATTCCACATGTAAATTCTGGTCTTTAACTTTAGCCTTAAAACAATAGGCAGGAAGCCTTCATCTAGCCTGGCAAGAGCCGAATTGTAAACATCAAAGACGGTCATGAAATTTATTTATTTTACATTTGTTGACGGGATAGTCCAACTGGATTAATTTCCATTTTCAGTGGAGGCCCGGGGAGAAAAGCTCCAAGGTAAACAGATAAGTAATAAAGACGACATATTACAGATGAGATATTTACAAATGACATAAGCAGCCATGAAACAGACAGTATCACAAGTTCGAGTTACCCCTGGTAACAGTCAGAGGAAACAACAGTAATTTGATTAATAGATTATATACATTCATGGTGAGAGTTGACCAGGCTTGTTGAAATAATTTCAATTTCAAAGGACAGACAAGAAATGCGTGACTTAGCTTTCTTTACAGCAGAGGGCAATGTTGCTACATTGTTCTGAGTTCAACATTTCACAGCATATTCTTTCATTTAAGAAAACAAGCCTGTATTTCATTTATATTTACAAATGACAGAATTATCTGCACAATTCTATCTGGCTAGGCTAGCAGCCTTCACAGAAGGTAAGACCATTCCGACTGCTGACAAACAATATTAATTAGAATAAGAAAAAAAAAAATCAAACTTAGCCGCACCAATTATTATTAAATACACTCCCAAATCCTCAGGCTGATTGGGATGTCATCATCTTAATGGTGGCAATGAGGTCTGGAGAAGGCAGCAACAACAAGGAAATATGGGTAGGGAGAAGCTGAGTTGTGAAGAGTTCACTGGTGCTGCTAGAGGGCACCAAAGGCACCAGTCCTACAGTTCCAATGTCCAGTCAGGACCCAAGAAAGCTAACAGTGCTTTTTTAGTACTCAACTTGTGAGTGATGATAGATAATTATTTAACCAGGAAGGGGTTGAACGAGATATGTCTAAGGAATTTTGTCTACAGAAGACAGCTGTATGACTGACACGATTAAAAAAACTTGAACAGCAAACAAATGCACAGTAATCGAAAATCAGTCACTGGCCACAGCCAGTGGTTAAGATAACAGTACTGCCTTTCAGCCAGTGATATGCATTTACAGAAAGGCAAATTGGAAATGGCATCATCTTATCCAGTGTGGCTGAGGGTGAATTTTCCTTGGAAGAGTGGTGACCTACTTAACACAGGATGTGGAAAAGAAACTGAAGTAACTGGCCAAAATCCAGAAATTTTCTCTAAATTCCATGCATGCATACATACTGTTAACAGATCTTGGTAATTTAAGGGAGGATCACCAAAATGCAGAAAATACTATTAGCATCTTTCCCACTTTTTCAAAGGAGGCTACAGAAAAAGCAAAAGTCAGGGCACAAAGGCAGCTGAGTTCTGAGTAAATGAATGCCGGCACATACAAGCTTCCGCTCTCACTTCTCAAAAGAGAGTATGTTAACACACAAGAAGAGAATATTACTTCTGTTTTTTCCTTGTTCCACAAGTATCATTATGCTTTAAACTAAAATTAAATGTGTAAACTGCCTTAGTCTTTAACATCTTTTATTACTGTATTATAGTGTGAGGATTTAATACACTTTCCATTGTTATTTTCATGCAGTATACATGTCTTTTAAAACAATTTTCATTTATTCCAACATTACATAACCTGCTCTGTTCTTGCCATTCCTTTAACCTCACCCCTCTTCCTTGACACAGTTTTGCATATATTGTTCCCACAAGTTCCATTTTTTTAAATGAAATGTGCTCCTTTCTAAAAATCCTACATCCCATTCTATCTCCTTTAAAATTTTCAAGACTTCAATTATACTTGGCTTAAATCTTTATTTCCATTTCCTAGTATATTTTTTTGGCAGCCAGTAACATTTAGATGAATCTTACTATGTCTAGACAATTCCAAATGATCATTTCCTTGGTTACAACCATTTGCTTCCCCAAAATTTCTGCCAAATAATTATTTTTTAAATCCAACTAGCTACATTCCCAAACAACATGTTCCCAATTAACCACTTTCTTCCCCATCACACATCCAGCATTAGTTACCTACCTGAGAAAAAAATCCTCTGAAGTCTAACTGAGGTACAAAAATATTAAATGGAGGTCCTACCTGCTTGAGTTGGTGGTAACTCAAGAGATGTAAAAGATCCCAAGGCCCTATCAAAGGGCATGGGAAGTTTTCCAATACCTTGGCCAAATTTCCCAAAGTAATATAAAATACCACCTCGGGTCTCTCCTGAAGAGAGGACACTAGCTTAGTGGGACTAACCCAGTCAAAGATGGACGGATAGATAGAATTACATCCATGCAAAAATCATAAACCCTCCAGAGTTTGCTGACATTTGGAAGCCTTATAAATTGTTTTCCATTGGTACTTTGTAAATTGCCTTTCCATTCCCTTTTCCCAATCATTTCTAGCCTCCTCAGACTGATCTTATAACTATTGCGCAATGTTTTATACACCCTGCAAATTATGTTTTTTAATAGCAGCTTCTGCTTTAAACAACTAAAAAGTCTACCACAGCAGGTCTTTCACTTAGCATTCCCATGTTCCTTTCTCTGTGCCTGTAGTCAATTATCAATCCCCGATTAAAAAAAAAAAAAAAAAAAAGGCAGTTTCTAACCTGCAGTACTAATTTCTATTTAACCTCATCTCACTTTAACTTTCCCTTCAGAGTTACTTGCTCCCAATACAGTAGTACCTTTGCTTATTTTCTCGTGTAAATTCCAGCCTCCCCTTGTCTATTTTCTATACCATACAACTAGACATGTTTACTGGTAAAACTTCCTCTGTCCATTCACACACTGGATTAGTTTTTAGAATGTTCTCTGCTACTTTATAAATACAGTATTGCGAATAAATGTTATTTTCCTTATGAATTTGCATCCAAAATCCTAATCTCTCTCTTGAACTTCCCTCTACCCACCATTTCATCAGCAGCCTTTTATACTTCAATGTATAACCTTCTGCCATAGCTTTACACACACACACACACACACACACACACACACACACACACACACACACACACACACACACACACACACACACACCTTAACTGCGCAGCTTTAAAACACCCCATCAAATCATGTAACCCTAAACCACCATGTTTTATGGCGAGACGTCCACTTATCCCTCTTAACTCTTGTCCTCTTCTCACTTTTAAGCATTAAAAGAATTTGAGCATGTCTCACCTGCATACAAGACTAAGGGGACTAAAAACATTTTCACTGTTTGTATCTTACTATGTTCATAACCATGAGTTTCCATTTCTCAATTTCTGTTTTATATTTTTTTTTAGTTTTTTCCACACATATCATTAACTGCCATAACAATCCTTTTAACCCATACACCTAAATACTTAATTTTGTCATATCCCATAATTATTGCTGAACCACTGCATGCCTGTCTACATAGTTTACTGCTACAGGCTTTGTTCTGTCCTGAAAAAAAATTGAAACTGTCTTAAAATGTTCCGCATAACTGAAACACCCCCTTCTGGCTATATCAAGTACAAAATAATATCTGCAAATAAAGTTCACTTTTCTTGAGGACAATCCAAGTTATATCTTTGAATTTGCAAAATCTTATCTTCTATGTCAGATATAAATATAAAACAAAGAGCAATAAAGACATTACTACCTGGTTTCTCTGTTTAAAGATGAGTGTCAGACAGGAACCCTCCCCCTTAATTCTCACTTATGACCCTGCATATATCCTCCTGATTAACCATATTATTCATAGGTTCATAGGTTCATAGGTTTATACTAGGCTATCTGCCCTAAGGCATTTATAAGCCTAGCCCAAATTATTGTGGCTTATGCCACCCCTTATATGAAAAAATACTGTGCCCATTAGTTTGTTGTGCCTCTGTCCAGCAGTGACCCAGAGATGATTCCCGGGGTAAACCTACGATCTCCCATCCACAGGTCTAGATTTCTCTTGAACAGAGTCAGCAAGGTGCTCTGCCTCACATGGACCGGGATTTTATTCCACAGCATAGGGAGTCTCTGAGTGATAAATCTATCCCTCCAGCACGTCCTATTTATATCCGTGCTAAGGTTTAAGTCGCTTGCTCTAGTGGTTTTGGTGGATTTGGATTTTTGAGGTGGAGCATGTCCATTAATTCGGGTTGGACATGGCCTTGTATGTCAGGCACATGTCACCTCTGAGCAGACGGTATGCGACTGAATAGAGCTGGAGTTTCTTCAATCTAGCAGCATATGACAGATTTTGGAGTCCCTTTATCCTTTTGGTGAGGAACTTTTGGGGTCTCTCCAATTGCTGCAGATGTCGGGTGAGATACATCCCGAATGGGGCATTGTACTCGATCATTGGTCTGATAAGTGAAGAGTACAGGGGAACAATGACCTCACTAGATCTGGATGTGAATCCCTTCATGATCAGGTGGGCAATGTAGAAGGTCTTTCTAACCACTTTAGCAATGTGAGTGTCAAAAGAAAGGCCACTGTCAACCTGGGTCCCCAGGTCCCTGATAACCTCTTCTGTGCTTAGTGGATTGCCACCTATATGGTAGCTTGGGGTTACCTTGTTTTTCCCGAAGGGTATGACTATACATTTTTTGGCGTTTAACTTCAGGCCATGGCTCAGGCCATGGCTCTGGCACCAGCTATCTGTTTCCGTGAGTCCCTTCTGAAGGATATCCGTGTCCGATGCACTTTCCACTATGGCGCCCAGTTTGCAGTCATCTGCAAACTTTGTCAGCCAAAGTCCTCCCATGTTGGCCTGTACTTCTGAGAAGTAGATGCCAAACAATAGGGGGCCAAGGACAGAGCCCTGTGGGACACCACTTGTGACCGGCTTGGAGTCTGACACAGCGCCAGCAACTCTAACCCTGTGGGTTCTGTCCTTAAGCCAGTTTGCAACCCATCTTGTGACATATGGGTTTACATTTAAGCTGGTAAGTTTTTCTACAATACCGAGTGGGGTATTGTGTCGAAAGCCTTGCAAGGTCAAGGTAGGCTGTATGGACTGCCTTTCCCTCATCAATGGCCTTGGTGACTATTTCGAAGAAGTCGACCAAGTTCAAAAGGCATGATCTTCCCTTGACAAAGCCAAACTGGGTCGGGTCCAATGTCTGCAAGTCCCCTATATCTTTGTTTATGAGCTCCATTATGATCCTCTCCATAGCTTTGCAGACTAGACTTGTTAAGCTTATGGGGCGGTAATTACCAGGGTCCGTAGCGGCGCCACCTTTGTGGAGTGGGACCACAGTTACCGTACGCCACTCCTTGGGCACGTATCCTGTGGTAAGGCTGAGATTAAACAGCTGCCTTATGTGCGGGTTTAATTCCTCATTTAGCTCGTCTAGCACACAGCCGGGGACACCATCCGGTCCCATTGATGCTGTGTTTTTAGCTTTAGAGAGAGCAGCTTTCACCTGCGCATTTCAGATGTCCGGGAGGCTACACTCGGCTGGGATAGTTATCTCTCCTTTAGGGGAGAGGGGTGAAGTTTGCACTGAACCTGTCTGCCAGTATGTTGGCAATGTCTGTGGGTTCAGTGATTTTTGTATCATTTTGGACTAATTCTGAGCATATCTGTGAGTTTCCACCCAGGTTCCTAACATAGCTGAAAAAGGCCTTATGATTGTCCTTTGAATCCATGGCAATTTTTCTCTCAAAATTGGCCTTAGTTGATTTTATGAGTGCTCGTATTTTTTTACTAATAATGATCAGCCGTGACT
Organism: Protopterus annectens; assembly: GCF_019279795.1. NCBI lineage: Eukaryota > Metazoa > Chordata > Ceratodontiformes > Protopteridae > Protopterus > Protopterus annectens. The sequence continues at coordinate 657,276,183 of NC_056744.1, forward strand.
TCCCTTTTATGGATTTTGTTCTATCATGTAATAGCTTTCTCCTCCTATTGTAAAGTTTGTTAATGGCTGGGGTCCACCAGACTGGACGCTTGCCCTTTGTGGAAAGAGTCTTGGTTTTATTTGGGATTGCCTGATCCATGCAGTCCTGGAGGTGTTCATAGAAGGCATTTGTAAGGGCTTCCGCAGCTTGGGTTGTGGTTTCCTCTGACTCAGGGGCCTTGAAGGATACCACACCAGTCTTGAGTAGTGTGAAGTTTGCTTTAGAGAAGTTCTTCACTATGGTCTTTTTCGCTTGGGGTGCGGCCTCGATGTGGATTTCCTGTGAGATTAGTTTATGATCAGATCTCACCAATGAGGGATATACTTCCGGTGTGGAGCATTTTGTCCCCATGTTTGTGACAATGAGATCTAGTATATTTTCTCCTCTCGTGGGAACAGTGACTAGCTGTTCCATGGCATTTGAATTTATGAACTCCAGGAACCGTTGGGCTAGAAAGTTAGGGCTTGAGTAATGTTCCCAGTCTATATTCGGGTAGTTGAAGTCACCCAATATGATGGTGTTTGGAGATACATTTATACCCTCCAGTGTCTTCAGGAAGGCTGTGTGGGGTTCCTGAGTTTGAGAGGGTGGCCTGTAGCATGCTACAATTTGTAGAGCAGTTTTGCCTATTGTTAGTTGCACCTGGATGGTTTCAAGCTTCATGCGTTGCCACCAACCTGGAGGTGTGAATATCCTTTAGGAATATGGATACAGCCCCTTCTTTTGTGGAGTGGTCCGGGTTTTGGGGCGGAACGCATGATATGAGGTAAAACCTAATAGTGCCGGGTGCTCTCAGGAGCCTTCAACCAGGTTTCAGTTTCAGCACAGACATCGATGTTCTCCATACTGAGAAGGGCCTCGAGTGCGTGCATTTTGAGATTTAGACTTCTGGCATTGAGCAGCATTACCCTCAATTTCTTCCCATTTTTGTTTTCTAGGGTGGTAGGTTTAGAATTTGAGCCTTGCCTAAAAAGGCACTATGGGGTGGCAAGAGCCTTAGCCAATATCCGAATCCCAGGGGTGACAGGTGCAAGCCGTCCCTTCGAAGCAGCGTGGCTTGTCAAGCATGTCATCCCAGGCAGACAGACACTGGATCCCCTTTGAATGACACCAGACATTAAGCCAATTGTTAAAGCTGATCATCTTGTCTCTATATTGTGGCATCATTCTTGGTGAAGGAAGGATACTGCTCAGGGTTAGGGTCATACCTGCCTGGGCTACATAATCAGAGAGCTCCTCTATGTCTCTTTTCATGCAGTCCAGGGAGGTACGTCTCAGGTCATTCACACCAGCATGGACAATGACTGTGTCATATTTGTACTTGCTGTGGAGTGACCAGTGCTTGTGTTATGTGGCGGATTCTAGCGCCCGATAGGCAGCTTACTGTGACCCTCTCCTTGTTCAGCCTGGTGAGTGGGACGTCAGTGTGTCTGACTATGGAGTCATCTATGACAAGTATGTTTGGTGTTGTATTTGGCCTTAAGGGCTGTGACTGCTTTGCACACTGCTTTTGTGGTTTATGTGCTGCTTGTGGGGTGTCTTGAGGTAGCAGTTGTTTGGGTGTCTGCTTTGGAGGCCTCTGCTGTTTAGGTAAATTTTACTCAGAGCCTCCAGTATGTCTTTGTGTGTTTATGTGTTTGATTCAGTGGAGTGGTAGCATTATGTGAGGCTGGTTTTGTGGTGTGTGTAGTTGCCTTCTCCTCCTGTCTGGTCTTGCCAGTCCTGAGTTGAGAGAGCTCAGCCTCCAGTTTGGCTAAATAGCTGCATCTCTCAAGTATTTGTGTTATGTGGGAGGAGGAGAGGGTTGTCTGTGTACATGAGGCAGTTATAACATTGCCTCAAGATTCCCAGATTCACCAGCTGGACCGGAGAGGAGATTGACAACTGACCTTTGGACATGCTAGAATAATATTGGGAAATCCTTAATTGAAAACAAGGGCCAGTGGGGAGTGAGGGTGTAGTGCTTTTAATTTTTAGTGCTGACTTATATAATTGCTTTAGTGAGCAAGTGCCAGGTAACTTGAGTGCAATGTGATAAAAGTAACTAAATGCAAAACGACAAACAGTAACTTTCTTTCAAGTGAAACAAGGAAATAAGTACAGTAAGCAATGCAGATATCACTAGTGATCCACAGAAGCTGAGAAGTTGCGTATTAGGTGAATTAGCTTCCAGGGAAATAACAAGCAAACAAACAACAAGTATATAAACAAAGCTAGATTCAGTAGGCCTGGATCTAGTCTATGCTAGAGCAAACAAGGTGAACCAATTTCAGTAAGATACAGTTCAAATATTCAGGCACTATAAACCTTTAACCAGAAAATTCCCAGCTCAGAAGGGCAGAGTCCAGCCTCTTCTCCCACAAGAGTGCAGACCACGAACCTTCTTAATGTAAAATAACTGGCCTGAAGCCCAAGTGCCTAAACCAGAACTAATACACTTGGACACTGGGCTCTCAATCAGCAGTTCCCAACTTAGAAGGATGAAAGCTACCTGTCCTGCCACCACAGTGCTTGCCACAAACCTTCCTAATGTAAAACAACTGGTCTGAAGCCCAAGTGCTTAATCCAAAAGACTTGAATGATAGCTACACTTTAATCAAGTTACAACCAAGCAGTAATAAATACCATTGAATACTTTAGAGAATGTCTGGATTAGTGCTCAAGTTACACAAACAAAGCTAGATCCAGCAGGCCCGAATCCAGTCTATGCCACAGCAAACAAGGCACCAACTTCAGTAAGAAACAGTTCAGATATGCATGCACTATAAGCCTTTAACCAGAAATTCCCAGCTCAGAAGGGCAGAGTCCAGCCTCTCCTCCCACAAGAGTGCAGACCACGAACCCTCTTAATGTAAAATAACTGGCTTGAAAGCCCAAGTGCTTAAACCAGAATTAATACACTTTTAGAATAACAGACACTGAGCCCTCAATCAGCAGTTCTCAACCTAGAAGGATGTAAGCTACCTGTTCTGCCACAACAGTGCAGACCACAAACCTCTCAGTGCAAAACAACTAACTGGTCCGAAGCCCAAGTGTTTAAACCAAAAGGCTTAGAATGAGTTACACCAAGCAGTAATAAATACAATTGAGTATTTTAAGATGATGCAAAAGTAAAAAGAAGTAGGTAAAAACACAAGTACAGTAAAAGCAGATGAAATTTTTTTTTTTTTTTTTTTTTTTTTTTTTTTTTCTGAACAAGTGCTGAGATCAAAGAAACAGATTTGAGTGCTGAAACTAGAAAACTGGCTAGTTATAAGAAATAAACAAGCTAGAAGGCTTCCCTCAAACACAGAAGGGCTTGGGGGCTCAGAAGCCTACAAATAGTCTGTACCACTTAACAAGAAAGGCAGGAAATAAGCTTAATTTTTTTTCTATTTCCCAGATGCTCTCTTTGTACACAGTAGGAGTGCCTGAAATCAGAATATGATCTCACTGCACTCAGTTGAGTGAGCAAATGAGATGGGCCCAGAGGCAGGCTGAGGGGCGGGCAGTTTCAATGCCACTAAGATTAACACCAAAACAAAAACAGGGCGGGTGGGTGGGAATAACTGAAGAGCAGAATAACCAGTTAAAAATTCCTTCAACACTCCTTCATACACAGTTTAAATCAATTTAAATACTGTATTTTTAAAAAAAAAAAAGTGCATAAAAAGGTACTTAAATTCTCTTATACGTCCAGTTGAATATAACGAAGTTCTTAGCTTGCCAAGCTGAAGTTTTAAAGCAGGAATTATTTCACATGCACCAGTTTAAATATGCAAGGACAGGAAATCAATGAATGTGGCTACCCCCACACCTGTAATTACTAGCAAATAACAAAATTCAGCCAACACTAGCTTTTAGTTCAAGTTACTGAAGAGCAGAATAACCAGTTAAAATTCCTTCAACACTCCTTCATACACAGTTTAAATCAATTTACATACTGTATTTTTAAAAAAAGTGCATAAAAGGTACTTAAATTCTCTTATCGTCCAGTTGAATATAACCAAGTTCTTAGCTTGCCAAGCTGAAGTTTTAAAGCAGGAATTATTTCACATGCACCAGTTTAAATATGCAAGGACAGGAAATCAATGAATGTGGCTACCCCACACCTGTAATTACTAGCAAATAACAAAATTCAGCCAACACTAGCTTTTAGTTCAAGTTACTGAAGAGCAGAATAACCAGTTAAAAATTCCTTCAACACTCCTTCATACACAGTTTAAATCAATTTAAATACTGTATTTTTAAAAAAAAGTGCATAAAAGGTACTTAAATTCTCTTATCGTCCAGTTGAATATAACCAAGTTCTTAGCTTGCCAAGCTGAAGTTTTAAAGCAGGAATTATTTCACATGCACCAGTTTAAATATGCAAGGACAGGAAATCAATGAATGTGGCTACCCCCACACCTGTAATTACTAGCAAATAACAAAATTCAGCCAACACTAGCTTTTAGTTCAAGTTACTGAAGAGCAGAATAACCAGTTAAAAATTCCTTCAACACTCCTTCATACACAGTTTAAATCAATTTAAATACTGTATTTTTAAAAAAAGTGCATAAAAGGTACTTAAATTCTCTTATACGTCCAGTTGAATATAACCAAGTTCTTAGCTTGCCAAGCTGAAGTTTTAAAGCAGGAATTATTTCACATGCACCAGTTTAAATATGCAAGGACAGGAAATCAATTAATGTGGCTACCCTCACACCTGTAATTACTAGCAAATAACAAAATTCAGCCAACACTAGCTTTTAGTTCAAGTTACTGAAGAGCAGAATAACCAGTTAAAAATTCCTTCAACACTCCTTCATACACAGTTTAAATCAATTTAAATACTGTATTTTTAAAAAAAAGTGCATAAAAGGTACTTAAATTCTCTTATACGTCCAGTTGAATATAACCAAGTTCTTAGCTTGCCAAGCTGAAGTTTTAAAGCAGGAATTATTTCACATGCACCAGTTTAAATATGCAAGGACAGGAAATCAATGAATGTGGCTACCCCACACCTGTAATTACTAGCAAATAACAAAATTCAGCCAACACTAGCTTTTAGTTCAAGTTACTGAAGAGCAGAATAACCAGTTAAAAATTCCTTCAACACTCCTTCATACACAGTTTAAATCAATTTAAATACTGTATTTTTAAAAAAGTGCATAAAAAGGTACTTAAATTCTCTTATACGTCCAGTTGAATATAACCAAGTTCTTAGCTTGCCAAGCTGAAGTTTTAAAGCAGGAATTATTTCACATGCACCAGTTTAAATATGCAAGGACAGGAAATCAATGAATGTGGCTACCCCCACACCTGTAATTACTAACAAATAACAAAATTCAGCCAACACTAGCTTTTAGTTCAAGTTACTGAAGAGCAGAATAACCAGTTAAAAATTCCTTCAACACTCCTTCATACACAGTTTAAATCAATTTAAATACTGTATTTTATAAAAATTAAAGTGCATAAAAAGGTACTTAAATTCTCTTATACGTCCAGTTGAATATAACCAAGTTCTTAGCTTGCCAAGCTGAAGTTTTAAAGCAGGAATCATTTCACATGCACCAGTTTAAATATGCAAGGACAGGAAATCAATGAATGTGGCTACCCCCACACCTGTAATTACTAGCAAATAACAAAATTCAGCCAACACTAGCTTTTAGTTCAAGTTACTGAAGAGCAGAATAACCAGTTAAAAATTACTTCAACACTCCTTCATACACAGTTTAAATCAATTTAAATACTGTATTTTTTAAAAAGTGCATAAAAAGGTACTTAAATTCTCTTATACGTCCAGTTGAATATAACCAAGTTCTTAGCTTGCCAAGCTGAAGTTTTAAAGCAGGAATTATTTCACATGCACCAGTTTAAATATGCAAGGACAGGAAATCAATGAATGTGGCTACCCCCACACCTGTAATTACTAGCAAATAACAAAATTCAGCCAACACTAGCTTTTAGTTCAAGTTACTGAAGAGCAGAATAACCAGTTAAAAATTCCTTCAACACTCCTTCATACACAGTTTAAATCAATTTAAATACTGTATTTTTTAAAAAAAAAAGTGCATAAAAAGGTACTTAAATTCTCTTATACGTCCAGTTGAATATAACCAAGTTCTTAGCTTGCCAAGCTGAAGTTGCAAATACAAATCATTTCTTAAACTGCAAAATCCAAGATACCTACTGAATGCCTTCTCTGCATCAACTCAATAAAACTTGTGTTTTCCTACACTTTGCAACTCCCAGGATAATCACTGTTTTGTTAATATTATCAAATGTTTGCCAACCCCCCTCCCCTCCCCCCCGGACACACACACAAAACCACAATGATCCATATCTATCAACATTATTAACACCTTTGCCATATTCTTAACTAGTTTAGACAAATTTTATAATCACAGTTTAAAATTTAAATGCATTTAAATGAAGCCAGAGCTGAGGAATCTTTACCCTCTATGGGAAATGTTTTTATTCCTCTGATCGACATAAATTTTCATAAAACTGCTGAAATCTCCAATATTTCTACAGGATCCCTGGTTATTTGCCTTCTCCCAGTCCCCATGTTTAACTGGGTCTATATTAGAATCACAAAAGCTTACGTTCGCGAATACAAAGTAAACGACATATAAATGTCGAAGTCCTAAAACAGCAAAGAGCGAAAAAAGCAAATTCGGAATTTTTTTGGACAGCAGGCTGATTGTGGGGAATGAGGAAATAAATCCTTTTCCCCACTGTAGTGCGGTCTCGGAGATGGTATATTTAAGCAGGGGGGTGCGGGGGGGGGCTTGCCCCCCCCCTGCAAAAACGTTTTAAAAAGTGTTCTGCCTTAGGTTTGTTCCGTTAGGTTTACCTTACCTGTATAGTGCTGTTGCTTCCGGGAATACGTTCAACTTTGACATTTTCGCTTTTTTCGCTCTTCGCTGTTTTTGGATTTTGACAGTTATGAGTTGATTACTTTGTATTCGCGAAAGTAAGCTTTTGCGATTTTAATATAGACCTGTTTAGCTACAATTCTTTCTGCTTTCTGATGCCCAAGCCATTAACACTTAAAAATCATGCATATTACCCAAATATAATTCCTTATTCTCTCTCTTTAGCATACCACAGCTGTTCTTATTCTGTGAAATTCCCCTTCTTCTGCAAAACTTTAATCAGCACTCCAAATTCCTATTACCTCTTTCCCATCTCTCTCTCTCTCATTTCTACCATGTTTTTAAACCCCATTTTCATTTTATACCACTCACTAGCTATCCCTTCTGAACTTCCATCTTATCTAATAACTTGAATCACATCCACTACCCATTCCTTATAAATCCTCTATTAACAGATAAGCAGGAAAGCACCAGTGTCTAATCCATCATTACCTTACATTCTCTTGTTTTTTACTGGTGCATGATCTTACAGAGATTCTGGAGAGAACTCAAAGCTTTCAATTAAATGCACATACTTATTTGAAATACAGTTATATCCAAATCAGCTGTTTTGGGAATTAACGCAAACTTTGTCTGAATTCCAACTATTAAGTTCATATCTTACATGCCAAATATTCTCATCTACTTCTTGGCAAGATAATCTTATATGTAAGATGCTTTTTGTCATCTCCATTTGAACCCATGTCATATTTACTCAGATTTTCTGCTTCATTAAAAACACTCCAGAAACAAAATACAAATACATTTGAAACAGCTTTCAACACACACCACACACACACAAAACTACATGCACTTTCCAAAAAGGGAGTTTACCTGCACAGAAGTAGTTGTCGCAAATAGACAGCTGGACCACCAGCTAAATTAAGGTTGTTCATGCTGAAAGCATGTGACAGAGCCTGTATTCCCAATTACTCAGATTGCTAGCCAGTCAACCTATCTCGTCTCTTCCCAGCTGTGAAAAATAACCTGCATCATGCTCTCAGCAAACTTCCTTCTAACTTTTAGTCTTTAGAAAAAGTTTAGTTATATTTAATGCATTTCTGACATCCCTCCTCTGAACCAGTGATCAAGGAGTCTCAATGCTCACCACGGACACTGATGAGGGACATCCACTTGGAACAAAAGTAGACACAATTTCCAAATGCAGCTCTCTACACCAAGCACAATTTCCCTTAACAGCACACAGGGAACACAAACCCGTCCTGGGGCTGGGTTTCCCTCTCTCTCGACAGACCCCAAATTAAGACTCCCCACTGACACAGCTGTAGAGTTGAGTCCTCAGCAGAGCGTAACAGGCCAAGTCCTCCACTATCCTCTCTGTGAAACTAGTGCTGTGTGTGTCCCTACTCCAAGTAACTGACAATCACACACACGCACACAGATTTGGTTTTCTCACACACATGTACGCCACAAACATATGCCACACACCCACACCCAGGAAAGGCTGTAACAGGTTTACCAGCTAGACACACTCTGCCCAGTCTATAATGTAGACACTGCCACCAGAACACTCCAAAGCCAGCTACTCTAATGCTCTTACAAGGGTACTCAATTATACTGAGTAAAATTAATACTAATACCAATAATACTGTTCGATCAATGCAGCAAGGAACGGCCACAGTGTCACCAAATAAATAGAAGTACTCTCAAATATTCTCTAAAAGACCATCCACAATGAAAATTTTAAATATATTTAATAATAATAAAAAACATGAAAATACTAAATATGTATGTACAATAAACACCAGAGTTTCACTCATAGGAAATATTGAAAATAACATTGACAGAAAGATTCACACAGATACAGAAAAACAATACTTAATTAATCTCACTATATTTTACTGACGGATATAAAGAATTACCATCCCCTAGTTCACTTAGTAGAGGAAGGCAAGCTGAAGTGGGTGGAATGGTCTTCCTTCTTTGTCAGATTTCACAACAGACTGCTGAGAGCTAACTGACATCTCTCACTACTATCTAAATATCATTTCAGTGCTGGCTACATAATGACACCACATCTGGTCATCTGACTCTGGTTCCTACACTACCTTCTTTAAAAGAAAGTAAATCAGAATCTAGCACATGTATCACCATATACACAGATAGAGCTTTGCTAAGATGTGTTATAGCATCTGAAAGCTATAAAACCACTTCAAAAACTTCCACCCTTCCAGGGCAGCAATTACGTCACCCGTAAGGACGATACAGCAGGATTCCTAGTCCTGGTTTTCACAGACATTTTGTCTTTGGCTGCAATCAGAATTGTAAGATTGAATCTTTATGGCCTAAACCAGGTAATTTAATTTCAGACTATTTTTCAAAGTTAGCTGGACTGAGATTAACCTCCTCTCTTCCAGTATCCTCTGTTACAATATATGCATTTCAACAGTTACAATACAGTCTGACATGCAGGTGTATTTCTGTTCTGTCCAGCAGGACCCACTGTTGGTACATTTAACACTACAATTCACCTTTACAAATATATTTTCAACACAAGCACTTGTACAAACCAGTTTGATATACAAATGACATAATTCTTTACAGAACTTCAGTTGGCTATACTGGCATGTTACATATCACATGCCCTACTCTCTTTGGCACAACTGGCACTATTTCATATCACAGCATTCGAGTTGTAAGACTGCTGGGGGGCACTGCTACCCCAGTTCTCCAATTTACTTTTTCAATGTGTTTTTGGTCTTCATCCAGATCCACGAAGAGTTTCAAACTTCATCTATTTCAACTGAACTGCTTGACAGTAGCTGATCATAACATTCCTTGTACATGTCACTCAAAACACACTTTTCAGACTGTCATGATCAACTGCTTGCCCATGAAGACTCATCTCCAAATAAAAAGGATTTCCTAATGCTGATCATGCAAAAGACCACATAAGGGTCCCTAGACATGAAGCACTGTAACTCTGATATCCTTCTAGCTGAAGTGACAGTTACCAGGAACAATGTCTGCAGGACACAAACATGAAAGCCTTTGAGAAGCCTGGATCAAAAAGGCTCAGGCCTAGTTTTGCAATTACAATGTTACAATTCCAGAAGGGAGATTAGAGGTCTCCTGGGCAAAATAAGATGCAATGTTTACTTCTGGAACTGCACTAAAGATTGCAAGGAGAAGGGGGGGCGGTCAAAACATAGACATGCAGCAATGATTTAGAGATGCATCACAATGTATATAACAAAGGCAAACAGCTAAGAGTTCTGTCAAGTGCTGCAGGACTTCCACTTCTCTGCACCACTTTTAATGAGGTCCACATAGAAAATGCTTCTATTTAGCTAAACAAGACTTCCTTGTCCTAGGCTTTCTGGTCTCTCTTGCAAGATTCTCATCACATACTCTTAACGGCTCATCCTTGAAAGATATCAGGCAGGAAAGATCTATTAAATCAGCCTCAGGCTCTTTAGAATGAGGTGCACCAGAGCTTCCTCACCTTGTGTGAGGATAATACATTGCTGCCGTTGCAGAAGATTATCTGCTCTTGTCTTCTGAACAATTTATGATAACCATGGCTGTCCGAGACAAAGAAGTAATTGAAATAATTTTAGACCCATCTATCCTGATATTCTGCAGAACACTTAACAACCGCTTCTACTTTTTTGTGAAGACATAACACGGGCTTTCTGCCCAGGGTATCAAATGCATCCACTGCACAAGCTTTCCTGCATGGGAATCTGGCAAAATATATTTCCAGTCTGTAGTTTCTCTGTCCCATGACAAGTCCATCACTATCAGACAGCATCTTCATGCAAATGGAAGACCATGGGAAGTAGCTCTTCTATTCAGTTATTTACACATCTACCACTACAATGGTGGCTGAAAGGGATGCAAGGGGGCTTTTAAGTGCAATCCTAGTGAGATTGCCAGTTGTCATACAAAGGTAACGGACACAGCTGCCAAAAATTAGTGTCTCCTTGTTTGCTTGTATATCACATCACAAAATGCTAGCTATCCCCACCCTTAGAGGGATGCAGTCATTAACAGCAAGAGTATACTAACTGAAAGAGTTTGTATAAAGAAAAAAAATTATGAAGCATTTATAGTGATTAGACTACTCATTGCAGAACACATGAAATACCACTCAGTGTGGAGATGTACTAAGGGTGCACACAGACTCATGTTATGGTGGTGATAAAGGAACCATGACAAGGACGGCTGCTACAGACTTAACCTGGGTTGCCAGTAGACAGAAGTGACAACACAGATATTGGAACAGTTTCCTTATATAGCAACACTGCATGAAATCCTCCAGTTAAATGCTGCAGGCAAGAAGAAAAGGTTTACATAAAAAAAAAAAAAATAAAAACTGAGTTTGGGGATAGTGAAGGAGGAGGTAACGGTGGGAAAAAAGTTTTGAATCATAAGACTGGTGCTGTGGAGGCACCCTCCTTTTCTTTCATGTGGGGAAGGGCTGCTGTTACAGAATGCTGTGGTGCTGATGGATTTATTCACTGCAAGGCTGTGACAGATACTCCATTAGGTCTTGCAGTCAAAGGACATCTCAGACAGTACAAATAGGGTTACCACCTGGGCCACAGGCATATAGCTTACTTTGCTGGGGGTATCAATACTTCTCCACCTGGGTGTAATACTAAACTTACTGAAAAGACCCGACTTTTTTTCCAAAAAAATATCTTTATTAAATTATCACATATGACATAGGCAATCAAATTTATGTAAATGAAAAACAAGCATTGACACTACTTTAGTTGCAATCATTATGCATCACAAACATCACTGATACAAATGCAGTTGCAAACATTACACATCACTTATCTATCCAGTCAATGTAACCCAGCCACTGGGGATGCACAAGCCAGTGCATTTCTATGTGCCGGTCTCAAGTCCGGATAAATGGGAAGGGTTGCGTAAGGAAAAGCATCCGGTGTAAAACTTCGCCAAATAATTAATGCGGACACCAATAAATATTTACATACCGGATCAGTCGAGGCCCGGGTTAACAATGACCGCCACCAGTACTGTTAGCCAAAAGGGTGCTGGCGAAAATTGAGCTACTGTTGGCCAAAGAAAGAGAAGAGGCGGAAGGCATGGCCGAAGGCAGGAAAAGAGGAGGAGAAAAGCTAGAACTGTGGTAGTAAGGGTCGGAACTTTGAATGTTGGCAGTATGACTGGTATAGGGAGGGAGCTAGCCAATATGATGGACAGAAGGAAGGTTGGTATATTGTGTGTACAAGAGACCAGATGGAAGAGGAGTAAGGCTAGGTGTATCGGAGGTGGGTCCAAATGGTTTTACATTGGGGTGGATGGGAGGAAAAATGGCGTAGGAGTTATAATGAAGGAACAGTATGCCAAGAGTGTTTTGGAGGTGAAAATAGTGTCGGATAGAGTGATGTTTATGAAGCTGGAAATTGATGGTGTAATGATGAATGTTGTTAGTGCATATGCTTCACAAGTTGGGTGTGCGATGGATGAGAAAGAAAAATTTTGGAGTGAGATGGATGAAGTGGTGATGACTGTACCCAAGGGTGAGAGAGTGGTGATTGTAGCAGATTTCAATGGGCATATTGGGGAAGGGAACAGAGGGGATGAGTAAATGATGGGTAGGGTATGGTGTTAAACAAAGGAATGCAGAAGGTCAGACAGTAGTGGATTTTGTAAAAAGGATGGACATGGCTGTGGTGAATGCGTATTTTAACAAGAGGGAGGAACATGGGGTGACATACAAGAGTGGAGGAAGATGCACACAGGCGGATTATATCTTATGTAGGAGGGCCAGTTTGAAGGAGATTGGAGATTGTAAAGTGGTGACCGGGGAAAGTGTAGTTAGGCAGCACAGGATGGTGGTTTGTAGGACGATGTTGGTGATCAAGAAGAGGAGGAGGAGTGTGAGGGCAGCACCAAGGATCAAATGGTGGAAAATGAAAAAGGGTACTTGTGAGGTGGAGTTCAGGGATGAGTTAAGATAGGCACTGGGTGGCAGTGAAGAGTTACCAAATAGCTGGGTAACTACAGCAGAGCTAGTAAGGGATACAGCTAGAAAGGTGCTTGGTATGACACCTGGACAGAGGAAGGACAACAAGGAGACATGGTGGTGGAATGAGGAAGCACAGGAGAGTATACAGAGAAAGAGGTTGGCAAAGAAGAAGTGGGATTGTAAGAGAAATGAAGAAAGTAAACAGGAGCATAAGGAGATGAGGTGCATGGCAAAGAGAGAGGTGGCGAAGGCTAAGGATAAGGCATATGAAGAGTTGTATGAAGGGTTGGACACTAAGGAGAAAGAAAAGGACCTGTACCGATTGGCTAGACAAAGGGACCGAGCTAGGAAAGATGTGCAGCAGGTAAAGGTGATAAAGGATAATGAGGGAAACATACTCACAAGCGAGGAGTGTGTGTTGAGGAGATGGAAAGAGTACTTTGAGGAGTTGATGAATGAAGAGAATGAGAGGGAGAGAAGGTTGGATGATGTGGGGATAGTGAATCATGAAGTACAATGGATTAGCAAGGAGGAAGTAAGGATAGCTATGAAGAGGATGAAGAATGGAAAGGCTGTTGGTCCAGATGACATACATGTGGAAGCATGGAGGTGTTTAGGTGAAATGGCAGTGGAGTTTTTAACCAGATTGTTTAATGAAATCTTGGAAAGTGAGAGGATGTCTGAGGAATGGAGAAAAAAGTGTTTTGGTACCGATTTTTAAGAATAAGGGTGATGTGCAGAGCTGTAGTAACTACAGACTGATTAAAATGATCAGTCACAACATGAAGTTATGGGAAAGAGTAGTGAAAGCTAGGTTAAGACGGGACATAATGATTAGTGATCAGCAGTATGGTTTCATGCAGGGAAAGAGCACTACAGATGCGATGTTTGCTCTGAGAGTGTTGACAGAGAAGTACAGAGGTCAGAAGGAGTTGCATTGTGTTTTTGTAGACTTAGAAAAAGCATATGACAGGGTGCCTAGAGAGGAGTTGTGGTACTGTATAAGGAAGTTGGGAGTGTCTGAGAAGTATTTAAGAGTGGTACAGGATATGTACGAGGGTAGTGTGAAAGCGGTGAAGTTTGCAGTGGGAGTGACGGATTTGTTTAAGGTGGAGGTGGGATTACATCAAGGATCAGCTCTGAGCCCTTTCTTATTTGCAATGGTGATGGACAGGTTGACAGATGAGATCAGACAGGAGTCCCCGTGGACTATGATGTTTGCAGATGACACTGTGATCTGTAGTGAGAGTGGGGAACAAGTGGAGGAGACCCTGGAGAGATGGAGATATGCTCTAGAGAGAAGAGGAATGAAGGGCAGCAGGACTAAGACAGAATATATGTGTGTGAATGAGAGGGAGGATAGAGGAATGGTGAGGATGCAAGGAGTAGAGGTGGCGAAGGTGGATGAGTTTAAATACTTGGGATCAATAGTTCAGAGTAATGGTGAGTGTGGAACAGAGGTGAAGAAGAGAGTACAGGCAGGATGGCGTTTGTGGAGAAGAGTGTCAGGAGTGATTTTGTGACAGACGAGTACCAGTAAGAGTGAAAAGGAAGGTCTACAAGAGGGTAGTGAGACCAGCTATGTTATATGGGTTGGAGACAGTGGCATTGACAAAAAGGCAGGAGTTTGAGCTGGATGTGGCAGACTTAAAGATGTTAAGATTTGCACTGGGTGTGATGAGGGTGGACATGATTAGGAATAAGTATATTAGAGGGTCAGCCCAGGTTGGAAGGTTTGGAGACAAAGCCAGAGAGGCAAGAGTACGTTGGTTTGGACATGTGCTGAAGAGGGGTGCTGAGTATATTGGGGAAAAAGATGCTAAGGATGAAGCTACCAGGTAACAGGAAGAGGAAGGCCTAAGATAAGGTTTATAGATGCGGTGAGAGAGGACATGCAGGTGGTTGGTGTGGCAGAGCAAGATGCAGAGGACAGGAAGAAATGGAAATAGATGACCCGCTGTGGCGACCCCTAATGGGAACAGCCGAAAGATGATGATGATCTATCCAAGTCAATGTCAGTTAAGCATTATATGGCTCATTCAAATCCTGTCTTTTAAACCTCTGCATGTATTGTTCCTACAGCTCCATTTTTTTCTATGTAGTTTTCTCCTTCCCTTTTCTGAAGATCCCAATTCCAGTTGTTTTATCTCTACTACTACTATATTCACTACTTGTAGTAAAGTTTGTCTAGACTTTAATTTAGTTTTCTTGTAATTGCTTTTTTGGCAGCCACCATAATTATACTTGGCAAGGTTTTACTATGTCTAGGCAATTCAGATTCTGTATCATAGCTGAAATAAATCATCTCCCTGGTCAATCCAATCTGCTCATCCAGCAATTCTGACAGAGCAGTCTGCAGGGAATCTTTAAAGTCTACCAACTCATTACACTTCCAAAAAATATGCTCCCAGCCACCTCCTTCTTCCCAGTCACACCTCCAACATTTGCTATCTACCCAAGGAAAAATTCTTTGGAGTCTACTTAGGGTATAAAAATACCTATGTAAATGCTTCCAGGCAAAGATCCTAAATCTTCTAGACTTTGTTGCATATTTGGGAGATACACATATAACCCTCCAGTGTCTCTGTGAATTGCTTACCCAGTCTCTCTTCCCAATCGCTTCCAAGCTCCACTGATTGATTCTTTCTTATAGTTATTATGCAATATTTACATGCTCTATTAAGTATTCCTTTTTTAATGGTAGCTTCTGTTCTAGATTCTATTAAAAACTCTACCAGTGCTAGTCTTTCATTTAGGACTCCTTCCCCCCATTTTGTTCTCTTTGCCTAAACTCTGATATCAATCCCTAGGGAAGGCGATCTCTAACTTACAGCCCAAATACATTCTTGGCATCTTCCCAGTCTATTACCTTTCCCTTTCTAATTATTTGTTCCTTTGCCAGTTTTCTCCAATAAATTCTAGCCCCCTCTTGCCTATTATCTGTATCCCTAACTGCAGTCATCCCTATCAGTACAATCTTTTTTCTCCATTCTCATGCTGGTTTAGTTCTTCTAGTGTGATTTTTGCTATTCTCCTTAAGTCTGCATCCAAAATCCCAATCTCTTCTTATTTATCGAGCTTCCCCCATGTATCATCAGCATCCCATTCTACTTTTAATTATAGTTTTCGGCTTGTGCTACGTATAACAGCCTTAACTATGTTGCTCTAAAATGCCTCCTCAAATTGGGTAATCCTAGTCCACCTTGTTCAAGAAAAGGCCCTACTCTTGACCATTTGCAAAAACAATGACTGCTATACCCAAAGTCACAGTTGATCAGAAAAGGGTGGATGGCTGTTGCGGGCACCAGGGAAATGGCATCCAGCCTCAAAAGCATTATCTGGGGTTTTGCAGCAGCTGACTGTCCCATCCCCACTGTACACCTCTGAAGTGATCAGGACAGGAGGGGATTCTGAGGAAATAAAGTATGAGAACTAATGTGCAAGAGGCAAAACCTCAATAAGCCTGGCATCTACTGGCTTCAGTAAGACAAAGACAGTCACTAAAGTTTTTCTTTCAGATATCTGCTTGAATTTCTCCAACTTCCTGAGTTTCCTTCTGTAGACCACTGGTTGAAAGCTTTCCATGGATATGGACACCTGCAGCACAGCTACAAGCTTCTTTAGCACCAGGTAGACCTTTGAGCTTCTACTGTTACTCACAAAGGACTTTTTCTTAAATGTTGCACAGTGCTTAAAAGAAAACATTTGATGCCTCTTTTCTAGGTAAAAAAGTACACCGTAAAATATCTTTAAAAAGAATTTGCCTCCCTTTGCCTTTCACATGCACATTTGATCAACTGCTTTTCTGGGATGGACTTCACAATGTTTCCAATTTCCAAATGTCCATAATTATAGTAGCCAAATGGAACACACACTCCTCCAAGTAAAATACGATTAACATAAAAAGGGTTCTCAAACTGGGTACTTATGATTCTCAGGGAGTCACATGGATAAGACTTGCAGAAAGACAGACTCTTAACCATTTTCATCTTGCCGCAAAAAAAAAAAAAAGCAATAAAAAGAAAAATAAGATTAAAAATAAAACAGAATTCTCAGATGGAATGCTTATAATTCTCAGTAAGTCTGCATGGAGGAGACATACCATCAGACTGCCAACCATTTACATCTCACAGCAAAATTGACACAAACTCCTCCTTTCAAGCCATATGGTGGACTAATGGTGTGTGGCAAGCTCAACTTGCTGGGGTAAGTCCATGAAATCAGTAAAAGTCAGAAGTATGGGTCATCTGCTTTCAGCTAATTCCTATTGATAAAGGTTAATTCAGCATCAGTGGCTCCTATGATCAGCAACATCTTTTCCACTACTGGAAGCAGGATTCCCTTTCTGTACTGCTTTACAAAATGACTGGAAAATTACTTTAAAATATTAAAATAATATCATCCAACATACAATTCAGTGTTTTCAGGCTGAAATTTAGTATACAGTCTTACCGTTGGGTCAGGAAGAAAATATGCAAAAGAGCCATGGAGGACAAGTATCTAAATGTTTTAAATTAGGAACTACAGCTGTATTAGTCATAAGGGTGTCATGCTAAGGCTGATGTCAGAGGGAAGGTGTAATACAAGGAAATGAATGAAGGTCTACTCTCTAAACCAAACAGTGAGGGAGAAGGGAAAGAAAGATTTGGAATGGTTGCAGAGATGTTACCACCACATACAAACATCATGTAGTTTTACTACTGCAAGCATTCTGCACTGTTCAATAATTAGTTATTTTCATTATTAAGTTAAATGGGTCCTCATGGTGCAGTCCACTCACCACCTCCAGTCTACTAGTTGGTTCTCTAGTCAGAGAACACATAATGTATACAGGTGTAAACTGTATTGAATGGACAAATGTTACTCAAAATTGGCTCCTTCCAGAGATGGAAAGATCTACCCCTACATCCCCAGATTTTTTCTATGCATACAACATAAATAGTACCATGGTAGTATCTTCACAGTTACCCAATGAAAACAGCAGCCTGCTGACAGTCTCAGATAGCCAATTACATCCCATCATTTATCAGCTGAGACTAACCTGATCAACTAAAATATAAATAAAAATACAAGCTTCTTTGAAGTGAACAATCAAATAAATAAGGTGATACCAAAAGTGCTAGTCAGCCTGAACTGTGCTTCTAAAGTAGAAGTTTTGTTTCTGTGTTAGTTTTGGTTCCCTTTGCTTCATCATTATGGCACCCTGGGTCCCCTTCAGAAAGTCAAAACCTCACATCATTGAAGACATCATTGAGCTGAAAAATACAAAAACCCATTTCAGCAAAAGACTGGAGCAAAAAAGATCTTCACACAGTAAGTAATCTGTTGGCTGACAAGGTGAACTCTGCCCTTTTCCCAACTGTAGTGTAATCTTGGAGTTGGTGTTTTTAGTTATGGGGGGGTGTAGCCCCTCACCTGGGAAGGTTAGGGATGGTGCGGTTTAGATTTTGTGACTTTTTAGATGAGTGATTACTTACCATGGGAAGATCTTCATTGCTCCAGTCTTTCACTGAAATGGGTTTTCATTATTTTCATCTCGATAATGTGGTCTTCGATGAGCTGGGGTTTCGACGACCTAAAGTAGACCTGGCACCCTATACCAGTGCCCCATCCACCACCAGGTCTACCAGTCATCTCCACACCTTCAAACCTTCTCTGTATGGGCTGGGGACGACATAGCCCAAGGATGTTCTGGCGATCTGGTTGTCGTACTACTTTCTGAGGGATAGTTTCATTTATGACCTACCACATTTCCTTTCCATCCCCGGAGGTATCTTGGTTCCATCTGGACAGCAGATGCACAATGGGGATGTGTTGACAAATTTCCACACCTCCACCACAGTTCAGTCGATGTCTCCAACTTAAACTCTCAGAGTCATGTTTTACTTTTAATTCTATGCTGTATCTATTTATACATCTATAGGTACTAGAACAGTTGAGTTGGTGTTTGGCACAGACTATACTGCTGCCCTTAAAACAATCCATTAGTAGTAGAGCCTGTGCTACCTACTGTAATAGGCTACCAAAGAATAAGAGTGTTTTTTTTTTTTTTTTTTTAATAATAAGTCTACTGTGCAACTATTATCTGTTGTCGGGAAACCACTTGCCTGTACTTATTTCTTGCCAGGAGGACAAACAGAATAAGAAGCTGTCACACAAAAGTGAGCAGGAGGGAAAGAAAGCAGCACTTCCTATAAATGTAGATGTTTGAATCACTACTGAAGTAATTTTTGGCTAGATGAGCTGTATCCTGTCCAGGATACAAACCTACCAGTCTTCACAAAGTTCTGGCTCCCCTCCTCACCTGCACTCTGGCTGCTGATGCACAAGCCCTATGAAAGAAATCAGTAGCCAGAAAGCAGATAATGTTAATGGCACCACAGCAAGTGAGATTTTCAATTACACATATGAACAGATGACTTGTTGCAATCTATTTTACTGGGAAGTTCGCCATTAAAAAAGTTGTTAAAAATATGAACTGTTACCTGACGCATATTTAAACCTAGGGTGTCTCAATATGTAAAAACAATTCTTTAACCTGTTCTGCATCTTCTGTAAATGGATACCAGACTCTCACAATAATGAGAACATATGGTTGTTGTTGAATTAATCATGCCAATACTGCTTTGCTCTGCACATAGCTTGCTCTCACCTCCAGAAATAAACTTCTGCAGCATGACAAATATCCCATCAAAGGAACAAAATGGGAAAACTCAGATTTTCCAGGCATTGACATTAAAAATATAAAACAAAATCTTTACTAAAAAGAAAAGTTTACCTTCTGAATAAGAAAGAAAAGATGGCTTAGTTGCTCAGAGTTAAATTTCACTGCAGCTGCTGCAATAATGGTGTGAATATTTTCAATCACAGTGGATGATTGCCCAGCCTGAAAGAAAGCATAAGAAACTATTAAAAATACAACATACGCATGCATTACAAATGTTTGAATAGCATTAGCAGAGGCTTGGAAGAAAAAAAAAATATTTCAATATGAAGAGCAACACGTTTAGCCTCTGTGCTTACACACCAAATGTTTTTGCACATTATGTTACTTTCAGATGACATTAATTGCCTATAGGTATGTCTATTTTCTGGTGAATGACTTTCAAGTATTTAAGAAACATACCACAATACTGGACTATTCCAGAAATACCCGACGTACTCAACACAGCTCATCTGTCCAGAAGCTTCTACAGAATGTTAACTGTGGTATGTCTGCTTCATATACCCCTATTTCAGCACAATTCAGAAATTTTACCTCATTACTACACTCTAGGGGTACATGGATCTCTGAAGACTGCAAGTCATAGCATAACTCTTAACTAGGACAGGAGGCCATGCATAGTTCCTTCACTATCCAGTCGGACTCAGATTCAATGAACAGACAGAACTTGAAATAGAGAAAAAAACAGTAACATTAAAATGTACCTTTGCCAAATTTACAGGAAAATCCATTCAAAGTTGCTGGAGAGGTGCTATCTAGACACGAGATGACCGTGAGAAGTTAACATTCAATGTAGAGGATCTTCTAAACAGTTATACAGTGAATAAAAATATAATATCGGACTGGCTTTCAACAGGTCTATATCAGCATTTTGAAAATGTAATAGTTCGAATCACAAAATATCGAACTGAAATGCTCGAACTATTAAATTTTCGAAAGACGATGTACAAAATAAAAAAAAAAAACCTAAAGGGTGTAAAGGCAGAGGGGAAAGCCCCCCTGCGCCCCCCACCAACTCCGAGACCGCACTACACTGTAGTAAATGGAAATCTCCCCTAATGGAGATTTCCGTTTACCCGTTAGTTGTTCTGCACTTTCGGCATTCTTGCATCGACAATACTTGTCAACGTTCAAGATGCTGTAGGAACCCCTTTCAACAATGGGTACCTACTGGGGAAAATACCAAGGAGTATGAATTACACTTCCTGGGTGGCCAGATTCAGAAGAAAGTAAAACGGCAACTGCTCAAAATGAAGACTCTTGAATTGCACAAGTCAGTGCTGGCAAGACTCCCAGAATTACTATTCAAGCAGTAATGCCTAGTGAGTCTATAAACCAGCAAACCGGCTAAATGAATTAAACTTAACATTAAAGTGGCTAAGATTCCAAGATCGTTTCTGACTAAGCCAACATGTTAATTACAACTCTGCCAATACAAAAAACATGAATTCAGTTAAAAGCCAGTATAACTTACTCATTTTGGATTAATTTTATTACTGGCCTGGGAGTATGCCTGGATGTGAACAAAGAATAAAACTGGAAAACTTCAGAGAAATGCTAAAAACTAAGAAGGTAAACTTTCATTTGAGGAAAACCCTTGTGGCTGATCATCAGGAAGCAAACCGATTTGCAACATTGATGAGAACACTTCCAGAAAAAATAAACCAAATGTATTCAAAAGTCAAAATAAGCGGAAAATTAGAAAAATAAACTAGCTACCCAGCGGTTTGAACCTTGGCTCTAGATGAGCGCCACTGTTCAAGTGACACCCCAACCCAGTGTGCAAAAATGGGAAAAGGGGATGTGGGTGGGTGGATGGATGGATGGATGGAGAAAAGGTTGGAACAAAGAAAGGAAATGCTGACTAAACATTCAACTGATTGATTTGGCAGAAGTTGGAGATTAGCGTGAAGGGAAGTATGGTAGAAAATGAGGCTTTCCAGGAGGAATTGTTTAAAAAAATAGTTAGGACTTCAAAACAGAGCATGGAGACTGAACATGAGGTGTTATGTTATACCACAGAAACTGGAGGAAGCAGACTATTGATTTTACGGGGACACATGCAAGAAAATGGACTGGTGTTCCTCATCAAGTACAACTAAGAACTTGCCATGAACAGTAGATGTCCTACTGATCACTGTTGCAGTATTCCTGACATATGGATGGTCACTGCTGTCATCTGGCCAAGGTAACTTCTACCAAACGAAGCAGACAACAAACCAAGTAATTTAAGTCACTGTAGTAAATCTGTGGAAAAACAGGCAAGCAGCGTAAATATAATCCAAAAATACTTTGTTAGCGCTTTCACTGATTAAAATGAACTTCAGATAACACAACCCATAATGGAGCTGTAACTTATACACACATCAATCAAATGCCATAAATTAATCAATTAAACTAACACATCACCCCCAATTTTCAAAGTAACAACCCTAACCATAAAATACATCCAAAGCTGTTATTTTAAAAAGTTTTAAAATTCTCCTTCCAACATTAAAAAGAAAGAAAATTTTCAAAATATTTCATACATGAATATAAAAATTACATAAAATTGGATAAACCCATTCTTATCTTTCCAAAGCTTTTATCTTCAGTAAACAAGAAACAGAGCACATATCATTAAGACCTGGTCATTTACAGGTATTAAGCCTTAACTGCCATAAAAATGCCTTCTTTTCCAAAAATAGTTCCGAGGGTCCCCCTCTGGGTCCTAAAATGACCCTATCAATAACCATATATTTAAAACTATGGCCCATAGATCCCCCAACATGTTTTACAAGGGCATTAGTTTCTTGTCCTTTTCTAACGGCATATCCATGCTCATAAATTCTGTCCCTTAAACAGCGATTAATTTTGCCCACATAAAATGCCATACATAACTGGCAACTAGCTATATATACAACTTTGTTATCACAATCAAATTTATGTCTGATTCTATATTCGTGCCCCCAACCCAAAAGGTTCTACCAATTTGAATCCTAGAACACCATGAACATCTACCACATCTACTCATACATGTGTCTCTCTCACTTGGGAGTTTTATTCAGATTCTCCAATATAAACTTAAAGTTAACACCTCTCCTAAATACCACGGTGGTAAATATACCAAATCTTTCCCTTAGTTGTCCTTCTTCCATCAAATTGGCCTATTCTTAACCAGCATGCTCCAAATGGCTGCATGATCAATACTAAACTAAGTGATCAACTGTACAGTGCTCAACAATGGGGAAAACTGAATTCAACATTTCAGTTTCAGATAAATTCATACCTACTTGGATAACATTGGGTTCATCTGAAACCCCCAAAATAAGACTAAAGTACTCCCTTAATCTTTTAGATTCAACCTCATTCCTTAAGTTAACCAACAAGTTACTGCGATACCCTCTCCTTTCAAACATAGAATGTAGTAAATCACATTCGCTCTTAAAATGTTCATCCAAGGTAGTCATTCTAGAAGCCCTAAATGAGCTGCCCTTTAACAACTGACCTTTTTTGATGCATAGGGTGTGAAATTGAATAATGTAAGAAACCATTGGAATAAGTTTCCTTCCTAAAAATTCTTGATACATATACATCTCCCATTAGTGTCATCCTTTTCTAAACTGACATCCAAGTAGGAGATCCTCCCCATGCTAAATTCCTTAGAAAATTTCAAAAAGTCAGTGGTGACACTAATATAGTCCATAAACAATTGAAATAAGTCTCACCCCCCTTCCATAATACAAATAAATCATCCAAATAGCGTAAATACAGTGTAATATTGGCAGCAAAAGTACTTGTAAAGACAAACGTATGTTCCCAAGCTGCCATAAAAAGGTTGGAAAACACTACCCCACACAGGGACCTCATCACCACCCCACACTTTTGTAAATACAAAATCCCCTTCAAAACAGAAATAATTATTGCTAAGCACTACTTCGAAAAGTTCTTCATACATATAGTGAAACCCAGACTGGTCAGCAGATGAAGTGTGACCTAAAGATGGTAAATAATCATCTAAGAGGAACCTCTGCAAGAGGAATGTGTAGGTAGGCATCCTTGAGATTTAAAGACGCTAAGAAAGCCCATGGGAAGATGAAAGAAGAGTTTGAAGAGTATTTTGAAAGATGGCACCTTCAGGCAAGTGTTCAAGACAGACCAATCTAGGACAGATCTCCACTGCCCTTTTCTTGAGACTAGAAAAATCCTGGAATAAAGCACTTTTCCTATGAATTCTTTTGGTACTTGCTCAATACTACCATGATTCAATAGGTCCTAAATAATGGGAGTCAAAAGGGATATTTAGTTTTGAGGAGGTAGTGGGATGTTTCTCCAGGGGGGGGGTCCCAAGATATGGCACAGCTGTCCGTGATGGAGAGAACCCACTTGTCTGTGGTGACAGCTTCCCACTTGGCCAGGAACAGTGACAACCTCTGACAGAAAGGGGGTAATAGGGCTCGGATGGGTGTGGACGATGGGGATGCTGCACAGGTAGTCACAGGTTTTGGCCTCTAAATGGCAGCCTCCCAGCTGGAGGTTCCCTTTGGGATTTTTCAGAGTATCTTTTCTTGGGCATTTTCCATGGTCTCTGGACTGTCTTCAGGTCGCTTCTAATGAAGGGGAGATACTTACCTGGGTAGTTTCTATGGTATCTAGGAAATGAGGTGAGTAGGTTCTGTCTGTAATCTTCCATGGTCTTACCTTTGTCATGGAGAGTTTTGAAAAGATTGGCCACCTGAAGGCCAAACAGTAAGTCTTTGTCCAAGGGCAAATCTAGAAGTTTTGATTTAAAATCCTCAGGTATAGGCTGACTGCGAAGTTACTCTTATCCGAGGATAACAGATCCTGTGGCAGCTGCCTTAGGAGCATCCACAGCACGGCAACTACACTTAATGTCTGGCGATCTGAGTGGTCTGTGAATGTAAGCTCTTCATCAGTTGCTTGTAGTCTACTGTATGAGGATCCAATATAACTGCTTAATGAGTTTACAATAAAAATCAAATACCTGTCATTTGAGTCTGGCAATTTAATCAAATAACTGTCATTTGAGTCTGGCAATTTGACTGTCCTAAAGGCAAAGGGAGCAGAGGTACAACCTTTTTCCCCATCTATCCATAGCCCTAGTATCTTTATCAGTGGGTAGCAGATTAGCACTGGGCAGAAGGTTGGAGAACTTGTAGGAAGAGAGAGATGCTGCAGACATGTCTGCCACAGGTTTCTAATAGAGATATTTAAGGTCATCAGAGACCTTGAAAAATATGTCTGGTCTCCTAGGAGCTGGTTGAGAATCAACAGCAGAAGAGGTGGACTAAAAGGCATCCTGAAAAGCAAAAGCCTCAACATGTACGACTGGAGAAGAGGCAGGGGTACTCATCTTCAAGACAGTGTAATACCTCTTCTGAACAGAGACCTTTGCAGACTGCCAGTGTATTATCGTGTTCTGTATAGTCTCCCCAAAGAAGCGTCCTCTATGGGGGAATCAAGAGAGGGGGAATTCTATTCATCGGAAGAGATCTCCCAAGAAGAATGCAGATGAGAGGAACAGTCCAGTGAATGGTTAGAGTCATAGTGCTGCTCCTCATCAGAGTAAGAGGAAACCATAATAGGTTTAAGAGGAGTAGCCTGTGGTTGTGGAGGCTTCAAAGACATAATAGCATTAAACAACCCTGGTGAGAAGTCCATCCATTCTTTCTCTCTAGCTGCTCAGGGGGAAGCCACATGCTTAGTCTTCCGCTTTTTCTTCTGTAGGCTGAAATCCACCTGGATGCGACACACAGGTTCACAGCCATGTCTGGCTTCTATTAGACAGCCTGGGATTTCTTCACTAAAAATGTTAGGGACACTGTGCAGTCCTGAAATGATAAGACATGGTTCCTCAGACATATTGGCAGTTTGCAAAGCCCCAGGAGCCATACTGACTATGACGGAGTCTTGGTAGCGGGCAACTGGGAAACAGGCTGACGTACTGCAGGTTATGAAACATAAGGGGGAGGGTGGCCTAATGGTTAAGGTGTTTGCCTTGCAAACACAAGGTGCAGGGTTTAAGTCTCAAGGGATAATTAGCTAGGCTTAAAATGGCTCACAAGGGCAGTTAGCCTAGTACTAATCTATGAACCTATGTAGAGTCAGAAATATCGGACTGTAGATCCATTCGAGGCCTCAAGTTATTACTTCAGAGGCAGGGGGACATCCAAGGAAGCAGAGTCAGCAATCTTGGATTGGGCCAAGCATTTAAAACACTGGGTCTCGAGAAAGGTGATGAGAGTAGAAAACCTAGACACAACAGATTTTGGAACAAATGACTGACAGATTGAGCAAGGTTTGTGATAGTGTTACAGGCCTAGCCAAAAAAGATACTTAGTATGCCAGTCCTTATACTGAATCTGCCTACCACACTTGCACTTACCCCTCCCAGTTGACATCTACAAATTTAACAAAATACTGAAAGATAAAAAAAAAAAAAAAAGTAAACATTCCCCAAAGAAGCACTTAAATGAATAAATGAATGGAGCAGAAGTTCCAATGACCAAACAACCAACAATACAACAAAAGCATGACCTGCGTTCGGGCTGGTGGAGAGCAAGCAAGTATCCATGCGTTTGGGCTGGTGGAGAGAGAGTCTATGTAGCCATGCTTGAACATCTGACTTTATACCCAAACACATAAGAGCTCAGGTCATGCACTGGGCATACAATCCAAGGAAGGTAAAGTTTTGATATCCCGGCTGGGCATCAGCAGTGACAACCCATACGTTAGAAATAATACAGCAGTGATGTCAGTCAGGACGTCTAAAACTTGTGACAGCACATTCTGTACATGTACAAATCTTACAATTAGGAATCAGCAGAGACCTATTCTAGTGACAGTGCAAAGATGCCAGTAGAAGGTGATGCTCTTGAGTAAGATGTGACTGAGGTAGAAGTGCTGAAATTTGTCCACACCAGAGTTTTTATGGAAAATAATTAATCACTGTCCACCATGGAAAAGTGAATTCATCCACAAAATCAGATGCTGTGAGGATGAACTAAGATTCAAGTTTTTACACCCAGCAGTTTTCATCGTTTTCTTTTTCTTTTTTTTCCTGGGGGAGTTGGAAGCAGAACAGATTGCAGAAAAGATAAAGTTTGGTCAATAAAAAAAAAAAAAAAAAACAGCAAGCTGAACTGAATTCATCTGCTCAGCTTACTACCAGTAAATGGTGCCAGACAGAGGATGAAACCCAATGAACTGACAAGAATAAGGAGAAACTTGGAATTTAACCACATGCTGGTGCTAACAGAGGATGAAAGATCAAGAACAATTGAAATGAATGTTACAAAAAAGGAGAAGTACAAAGTAGTAATTTCATTAGATTATAAACACATATTTAGATTGTTAAAGCAAAGAAGCAATAAAAGGTTCATAGGTTCATACTAGGCTATCTGCCCTAGGGCATTTATAAGCCTAGCCAGAGTGTGTTTGGCTTTCGCCACCCATTTTAAATGAATTTTGCTATGCCCTTTTTCGAGGTTAGTATACTGTGCCTCTGTCTAACAGTGACACAGAAGTGATACCCAGGGTAAACCTACGATCTCCCATCCACTCATCAAGATTCCTCTTGAAGGGAGTCAATGAGGGACTCTGCCTAACCTGGACTGGGATTTTATTCCAGAGTGAAGGGAGCCTCTGGGTTATGAATCTGTCCCTCCAGCATGTCCTATTTATTTCAGTGCAGAGGTTCAAGTCTCTCGAGCGCGTAGCTCGATGGGATTTGGATTTTCTGAGGTGCAGCATCTCCATTAATTCCGGGTTGGACATGGCTTTATACGTCAGGCACAGATCGCCTCTCAGCAGGCGGCATGCCACTGAGTAGAGCTGGTGTTTCTTTAACCGGGCAGCATATGACATCTGTTTGAGCCCTTTGATCCTCTTGGTGAGATACTTTTGGGGTCTTTCCAGTTGCTGCAGGTGTCTGGTAAGGTACATCCCAAAAGGGGCATTGCACTCAATTATGGGCCTGATGAGGGAAGAGTAAAGAGGCATGATGACCTCCCCCTGATCTAGATGTGAATCCCTTCATGATTAGGTGGGCTATATAACATGTTTTTCTAACCACTTTGACCACGTGGTTTTCAAATGAAAGATTGCTATCAACTTGGGTCCCCAGGTCCCTAATTTCTTCTTCCGTATTTAATGGATTACCACCTATGTGGTAATTTGTGGGCACTTTGTTTTTGCCAAAGGTTTTAACTATGCTGACTGTTAATCTAATGAGGAGACTGACTACTCAACCAACTTGGTAAACAAACTGAAATAAGTTAGGGATGTCACCCTTTTCTCCTAGCTTCTGACCTTTGCCTGGAACAAGAGAAGGCTAATCCTGTACGGGGGGGTACAGACTTTCTTCTACAAACACGACGTCATGAAAAGAAGAAGCAAATCCTCTAACACCCCCACCCCCCGCACAACCTAATAAGGTGAAGGCAGTGGGAATGGCAAATAAACCTGGCGGAACTCAACTACAAGGACAAAGGGCTAAACGACACTAACAGACAGGCACTCCTGTACACCAAGTAGTCCGAGGCCCACAAATGGGAAGGCTCACCTCATAGAGGAGTAAAAGCAGCCCTCACACCAAGTAGAAATCTAACCATCTGGGGCTGATCTTCCACCTTGGCTCCCACCAGAGACCAGGACCTGCAGCGACCAAGAACTCCAGATGGAATTCAGGCTTTGCATCCCACACGATCAAAGCAACTAAGCACAAGGAGTACAGAGTAACACTGCTCGCTCACTCTGTTCTCCAAGGAAGAGATACAGTCTCTCCTCCATCACCACACAATAGAGACTGGACCTACTCCAGTGAGCCTGCAGAACAGTGAAAGAGTCAGGAGAAAGGTCAGTGATCTTAGAAGGTAACTCCACATCCCCTTCTCCCAACACTGGTTGAGTTAGCTGAGGGAGCCTATGTGTGGTTCAGTATATAACAAATACCCCAGTACAGCAAGTTCATAGCTCTGGTACAGCCAGACCCAGGGCTCTCCTTTAAGAGCCATTTAGCAATGGCTGTTGATAAGACACTAAAGACATTAGTAAAACTCACTAGTTCTTAGATTCCTGAGCCAAACAAGGTCATTCGGATTAATATCCTGACACTTAATTACACTGGCCCCCTAACCACTCAGGTGACATTAGTATACTAAAACTTCAATAGTCTGTTTTATAGCACCACATGAATTCATGGAGCACCAATACCTTTTCACAAATAAAGCTCAGTAGCCTCTAATAACTTCAAAAACTACCAGTATACAACACTACTTACCACATCAAGAATACTATCAGTCGCTGGCTCAAACTGAATAATGCCACATAGCATTATTGGAGAAGACTGAATGATCAGGAAATTCTGTTGATAAAATTTTTCTTTAATCCAGAAAGTGAGAACACATTTAGTAAAGTAGTACACTAGAATGCCAGAATCCACTTCCATTCAAAGTAGGAAACATGCACCACTACTTGGAATTTAAGCCAAAACTGAGAGACTACCTTGTGACTAACATAGATGCCAGTTACTACATTATCACATGCGGGCACACAGTTTCCTAGACGGTATTATCTAAAGGTATTTTGGGAGACTGGACATGGGTTTATGTAACCTTACTCTAGACTTGCACTTTAGTGGTGATATGTATGTTTGTAATGCAATCAACTCTTTATATTCTATCTGCATTAAGTGTTACTCCAGAAACAATGCTATACAACTGACAAATGAATTCTTGGGCTTGTATTATAAATACAGTACATCTGTGTACCAGTGGATCAAGTCACAGCTGAAAATGATACTCAAAAAGTATAGTTGTGTACCTACCATAAATGTAGATGTTAGAGTGTATTCACTGTTGCAGTCATTACACTTGGGTTATTCTGCTGGCAGGCTACTCGCAGTCGGCCTGAATTCCAAAGTCCTGGTCCGGCGTTGGTTGCTGTCGCCTCTTCCCTTACGTCAGTGCGCCAGGGGTATAAAAGATGCAGCCGACGCCATTTTCTTCAGTTTTTCTTGCCCCAGATGTCAGGTGCCCCCAAAAGGGTAGGCTAAAAAATTCTGATCATAAAAAAGCATGCACATAACCTTCATCTACAACCAAACACACCACATAGGTTGTATAGAATAGAGAAGTACATACAAGTCCCAGCAATGAAAGGGGGATGGTGGGAGGGAAACCTGGACTGCAACAGTGAATACACTCGAACATCTACATTTATGGTAGGTACACAACTGTACTATGTTCATCGTGTTTCACTGTTGCAGTCATAACAATTGGGTTGAATCCCAAAGCTGAGGTTGGGTGGCTGGGCCTAAATAGAATTAGGAGTGGCTATGAGACCTTGCAGAACAGCAGTGGCAAAGCCCGCTCTGGATTTAGAGTAAAGAGGTAAGTGGTAGTGCTTTGTAAAAGTGTGCACTGAAGTCCAGGTTGCAGCCTCCAAAATGTCCTTGGTTGGTACTCCTCTGAGGAAGGCTGCTGAAGTGGCTGCTGCTCTGGTAGAATGTGGCCTAATGCCCTTAGGCACTGATTTGCCATGTTGTGAATAGCAGAAACTAATGCAGTGGCCTATCCATTTTGAAATAGTCTGCGTTGAAATAGCTTTTCCTTGTGATCCTGCAGCATATGCCACTAAGAGTTGCTCAGTCTTTCTGAAAGCTTTAGTTTTGTCCAAGTAAAAGCATAGCTGTCTGTGTATGTCCAAACAATGCAGAAGTCTCTCCCCCTTATTCTGCGGGTTTGGATAAAAGGTAGGCAAATGTATGGTTTGGTTAAGAGCCACACTGGACACTACCTTAGGCATAAATGTTGGGTTTGTCCTTAGAGAAACCCTGTCCGGATGGAAAATAATAAAAGGTTCCACAGCCATTAGTGCCTGTAACTCAGACTCTTCTTGCTGAAGTTATTGCTAGAAGAAGAGCTGTTTTCCATGATAAGTATTTTATCTCAGCTGTATTGGCTGGCTCAAAAGGAGGCAGTGTGAGTTTTTCCAAGACAAAATTGAGGTCCCATGCAGGTATTGGAGCTCTCCTTGGAGGTCTTATGTTTTTGGCCCTCTGAGATACTGCCTTAGCAGTGGATGAGAAAAAATAGGTGGGTCCGTATTGTAATGAGCTGAAATGACAGAGGCATGGATCTTAATTGATGAAAAGGATAGGCCTTTGTCCAGCATCTCAGTTAGGTATTGTAAAATCTGAGGAATATTTGGTACAAGCGTGTCAATTCCTTCTGCCTGGTTCCAAGCACAGAATCTCTTCCATTTTTCTGCATAAGATTTTCTGGTGCTGGGCCTCCTGGCCTCCAAAATAACATCCATAACTGCTTTAGAGAGAGGTTGTTCTGAATGGTTACATTATCCGCCATGCAGCCAGATTTAGGGTTCTGAGTTGGCTGTGTAGGATCTGATTGTTTTGTTGGGTCAGCAAATGAGGAATTTGAGGTAATGTCCAGGCTGGGCCTTGAGACAAGCTCTTTAGGATTGGGTACCAGTGCTGGCATGGCCAGTCTGGGGCAATCAGGATCATTTTTGGCTTCTCTTGTCTGACCTTTAGGAGTACCTTGGGGAGGAGAGGCACAAGAGGGAAGGCATATACTGTAAGGGCTTTCCAGCTGAATGAAAGGGCGTCCACTTTCCATGCTTGTTTTTGATAAGTCCGAGTGCAGAATCTCTGTAGCTAGTAGTTGTGAGGGGAGGCAAATAGATCTGTGTCTCGGCATCCCCATTTCCCTGTTATCATGCTGAAGATTTGTGGATTTAGTTTCCACTTGTGAGGATCTATGAGGTTTCTGCTTAGTTCGTCTGCCAACGTATTTGTTTTTCCTGGCAGGAATTGAGCTTGCAGGTGTATTTGATAGGTCAATGCTGCATTCCACAAAGTCATGGCTTGTCTGCAGGGGGGGTAGGAATGTGTGCCTCCTTGCTTGTTGATGTACCACATGACTGTATTATTGTCCGTCTTTATCAGCAGTTGTCCTGGATGAAGTAGGTCCTTGAAGGCTGTCAGGGCATTCTGTACAGCTAGCATCTCTTTTTGATTGATATGAAGATGCACTTGGCTTGTGGACCATGTGCCCTGAATACATTTTCCTGCCATGTGTGCTCCCCAGGCATAATCTGATGCATCCGTTGTTAGTGTCTGCCTGGCTGTGGGTAAAGAGAATGGCTATCCCTTATTGTGGTGACAGACAGTGCTTACCATCGAAACTCCTGTTGCAGGCAGGGAATGAGAGTAATTAATGTTTCCAGGCTGTAGCAATGTTGAGTAAAAACACTTTTTAGATACCATTGTAGTTTCCTCATATGCAGTCTTGCATATGGAATTAGTAGAATGCAGGATGCCATATAGCCCAGAGCCTGCAGAATTTTTCTTGCAGATAACAGGGTCTTTGTTGCCATGCTTTCGAAGTAAGAAGTCAGTTGCCTTTGTCTGGTGTAAGATAAGCCATCTGGGCAGTTGTATTTAAGCTTGCACCCAGGAATATTATCTCTTGAGAAGGTATTAGTTTTGATTTATTTTCGTTTACTGTGTACCCTAGGCAAATTAGTAATCTTTTTACAAATGCCAGATGCTTTAGTAGAATGTCTTTGGTCTCTGTTTAAATAAGGCAGTCGTCCAAGTAGGGATATATTTTAATTCCTCTGTCTGTAAAATGCAATTACTGGTGCCAGGCATTTTGTGAAGACCCTGGGCGCAGTAGATAAGCCAAAGGGCAGTGCAGAGAATTGGTAGTGCATTGAGCCAGCTATGAATCTGAGGTATCTTCTGCAAGATTGTCTGATTGGGACATGCAGGTATGCCTCTTTGATGTCCAAAGTTACTAGCCAAGCCTTCTTGCCCAGCATGGGCAGAAGCTGCTGCAGAGTCAACATTTTGAATTTTGGAACGTCCAGAAAAGTATTTAGAATAGACAGGTCCAGAATTGGTCTCCAGGCTTTGTCCTTTCCTGGTACTAAGAAAAGCCTTGAGTAAAATCCTTGTCCCTGATCTTGTTGTGGCACTGGCTGAATAGCCCTCATGTCCATGAGAGATGAAACTTGTTTTTGTGCCTCTGCCCATAGATTGTGTGGCAGGTCTGGCATACCTTTTGCCTTTGGAAGGGTGTGAAAGTGGAACGTGTAGCTCTGAGAGACTATATTTAAGACCCATTTGTCCTGGGTGATCATGTGCCAATTTTGTGAAAAAAGTGCTAGCTTTCCCCCTAAAGGTGCTGCCAAAAGGATAAGTGCTTGGCATTGGCAGAGGGAAGTCATTGGGATTGTTTCCTATAAGGCTGTGATTTGTCTTCTCCGCTTTTGGAGGTAGAAGCACCCCATTGTTTGGGCCTATATGAGCCCTGGAGCTGTTGTCTGCCTCTACCTCTTTGTGGCCTGTCTGACACTGGAAAGGACCAATTCTTAGAAGGCCAGTTCCTGCTAAATCTGGGTGGCTGTACCTGTAAGAAATCCTTTACTGTCTGCATAGATTTAGCTTTATCCTCCATTTTCTTCAACACCTCTTCTGCCTTAACACCAAACAAAGTATCATGCTGTAATGGAGCATCCAATAATTTTGCTTTAACATGATCAGGCAGATTCTGTTCCTTTAACCAAGTATGCCTTCTAATGACAGAACCTGTAACTGGGGCCCTGCAAGAGGGCTACAGTGAATCAAAACCACATTGCAAAGTATGCTTTCCCACTTGTTCAGCTGCATGCAATAATCCTGCATTTCCTTGTTCTCAGAACATTCAGAATTTGTCAACATTTCTGTTTTAGCAGAGACATTAAGTATTGCTGATATTTAAGCATATGAAACTGACAATTTAAAGCCCTTACAGCCAAGGTAGCAGAAGTGTAAACTTTTTCCCCCCATCTGTCTAGTGCCCTTGAATCCCTGTCTGAGGGAACAGGGTTTTTTTGCAGTGGAAGCCTTGACTCCTTTGGGACCCTGAGATATAGTTTCTGGGTCAGCAGCAGGGTTCTGTCTGGCTCAACAGGAGCAGGAGGTAAAGAGTTGGGAGACCGTCCGGACTCTGAAAATACATCATCTACAATGTCTAAAACAGGTGGAATAGCAAGAGGCCTGTGCTGAGGTAGTGGAAGAAAGTCTGAGCCTTTTCTTAGATTCTGAGAAATCTTGGCTCTCCCAGTGGAAATGCTCCCTTATGGTATGCAGGGTTTCCCCAAAGGAATAATCCTCAGGTGGAGAAGCTGAAGGAATAGATTCTTCAGCATCAGAATCCTCATAGGGAGGAATAGAATATCCCTGTTCTGAACAGGAGTCAGAGGAAATGGAAACCTGATCAGAGGAATCATATTCAGTGTCTTGCCTAGGCCTCTTATCAGGTGGGGGATGGGAACCCCTGATCAAAGTAATTAGGTGTTCGGACATTTTGAGCATCTGTTTCTTAGGCATGGAAGTCTGTCCTGGAGAATGCTGTACATGTTTGCTAGTCTTTAAAGCTGTTTTAGTCTTTGTCTTGGATGCTGAAGTTGGCTTAATATAAAGCTTTGTAGGTCTGAAAACACCCTCAGAAGCCAACGCCTTCTCAGTGGCTCCGGACCCATCTGAGGGATTAGTTTCCGAAGGTCCAATACCTTGAGTATCCAGAGGCCTAGATGTCTCCACGTGGGAGTCGGAGGCGGCCTGTGGCTCTGACGTAGCAGGTGTCAGGGGCTGCGAAAGCGCCTCAATGAGAACCGGCGACTGGCCTAGAAGAGGCTTCGTCGTCAGTTTTGGACCTCGGATACATGTCCTTTTCTTTTTCCTTGCGCTTTTTATGAACTCCAGTCGTCAGTTGTTCCAACGGCATTATATAGTTACACCTATGGCCAAAGTAATGAAATGCAAAATCGTACCGACGCTTAATAGTACGTTGGTTAAATCTAGCACAAAAACGACAACTAGCAACATCGTGATCAGGGCCTAGGCAAGGAATACAGTAAGAATGAAAATCCTTATGAGGTATTTGCTTCCCACAAGAAATACAATTGTTAACTTTTTCTGACATCGGTCTGGAGCAAGAAAAAAGTTTACCCAATGGGGTACTTAGCTTTATTAAAGACTTTGGATCTGAAATTCAATTTTGAAAATCTCAGGAGTCGGCCGACCGGCACTTGCGAACTGCTTTTGCTTCGGGCACCGCGCGGCAAGAAAGACGGAAGAAAATGGCGTCGGCTGTATCTTTTATACCCCTGGGGCACTGACATCCAGGAAGAGGCGACAGCAACTGACGCCGGACAAGGACTTTGGAATTCAGGCTGACTGCAACAGTGAAACACTATGTACATCAGCCCATCTACCTGTTTAATAGCAATCCATGGGCAACTCTTCTGGGACAGGCTCCCTTCCACCTTGTGCCTCAACTGTGGGATGAATATGTATATATAAGATCCCTCAGGAAAGGGCTGGACTAAGGGTAAGGTCAGGCACGGCAGTCTTATGCCCATGTCATAGGCACTTATTAGACCACTGCTTTACTGTGAAACAGCTACAGGTCACCTGACAGGGAAGTGTATTACCATGGAAGCTATTAAGCAGTGAATTAAAACCCTCTTTTAGTAGCTCACTCTTTACCGAAATGAAAAATACACAAAAGGCAGTCTACAGCAATACCCAGGGGAAAATGAAATCACGACAAGCCAACCACTGCAGAAACACAGTCATGCTCACAGTCCTCACTAGGTAAAATAATTCAGACCATAAACAACTGGTAAGGTGGCATGGGATCATTCCTGATAGAGACTCAGGCATGGTCTCCATAACAGTCAAGGCTCCCTCCATCACGATAGCCTGGAATTTCAACTACTCCGATGCACAGCTGGGGGGTCCTAATCACCACAGTGAATGAGGAACACACCTTTCTGCCCCCTCTTCTTCTCCTGTTTGGCCAACTTTTCTGCCAGATGGACAAGAATGGGATGTAGGCTTACGGACCTTTGGATGCTCATCAGTGCCAAAACAAAGGGCCCATTTCCAAAAGCTTTCCTCTCAACAGTGTAAGTGACTAACTCTGGTGTAAGCCTGCTTTAAAGACAGGCCTTACACCACAGTAAGTAAATTATTCAGAAAGGAAGTCCTTTTGGAATATGGCTCAAAGTCTCACCACAACCTACCAAATACAAATACTAGCGATCAGTTCTCCTAAGGGGCAGAAGCAGATCAGAAAGGTTGCTGACAGGCTTATGCGATAACATCAATATAGAACGGTAATGACCTGACTTGCCTAGACAAAGTAAGTCCTTATTAAATTTAATGCTATTAGGTGTCAAAAAGGCAATTAATAGAAAATGGAAATCAATATCTAAACCAAAAGTAACTGAAGTACTGAATATTGTTAGAGAAAAAACTGGAAGCAGGATCACTACAAAAGAAAAGACATTTATGGAACAACACATGCAGAATAATGTTTAGGAGGAGCGAAGGTCTAAAGGAAGGCAGGAATTGAGCAATGTAGGTAATGCTGGAGTGAATGGCAGTTGTTATAACGAAAGACAACACATGTATAAAGCATGAAAAATGTTAATATGGTTTGTTTCTGTTTCTACTAATGTAGTTTATCAATATCTTAAATGAGAATTTAATTAAGGCGTTTTAAAAATACATGGGATGGCAATAATGAAACTTGGTGACAGTAAACTGGATTCCATACCCTCATCTGTATATAGATAAAACACACATGCACCAAGGAACCTCCTTAAAGGAAGCTTCATCTTGCAAGATACTGGAAAAACTCTAACCAAAATGTTTCGTCTTCCTCAGACATGAAGACCCCCACAACACACACACACACTTGGACCCACAGAGAGCCAAATGGGGAAGTACAAGATCCTTTATGAACCACTGAAACTAAACCTCCTAATGGAATATTGCAAGAAGGAATTGTGTAAAATCTTACCATAACCACAGATGCCCTTTTCTTCTATGTTGTAGTATTCTTTACATGTGGGAAGCCCTCAGCCCAATGACCAGACGGCCAGCCAGTATAAAACAGCTTTTAGTTGCTGCAAATACGTGGGACGTCACACGTATGCTCTAACATCAGCCATAAAAGGACGTCCGCACGTACAATCTTCAGAACTGAAATGCCCCGAAAGAACACCAGAACTAAGGAACAATAACCATCCAAGGAAGGAACAAGATGTAGGGGGGGAAAGCAGGAGGGACAGAATACTGCTGCACAGAAGAGAAGGACATATATGGTTATGGTAAGATTTTACACAATTCTATGTCCTTCTATTCAATGTTGCAGTATTCTTACCATGTGGGAGAATACCAAAGCTTAGTGGGATCCCTGGGAGGAAGAAGGAGCAGAAGAACTTTGCAGTGAAGAATTTTCAACAAAGCCATGGAGACCGGCTCAAGCAAACCCTGCTCTTGATCTAGAAATAGTGTCCAACCTCCAGAACAGAATTAGTGTCCAGACCTTTATAGAATTCCCCTGAGGAAGCCACATATCTAGTAAAATGATCCCTAACAGGCACAGCAAGAGATTTACCATGGAAATCATACCAAAACACAATAGCCTTGGAAATCCAAGAAACAGTCTGTTTAGAGACAGGCAAACCCAGAGCCATACCTCTCAAGTGTACCTCATTTTGGGTCTTAAAAAGTTCACGTTCCTCAAAGTTCCACATTGAAAGACTCTGTCACACATTCAGTGTTATTTTTTTTTAAGTGAAATCCATTGTAAATAGAAATTAATCATATCAAGTCATTAAAAGATCTTTATAAGTAAAACCAGCATATTTTAACCATTCTATGACCTTCCTAGTTGAAGCTGTTAGTAAGCCATTAGTATGTGTTCCACATTATGAGGGCTAGTGTTCCTCATTTTGGAGATGGAAGGTTGAGAGCTATGCACAGAGCCAAGGGATGGAAAGAAAAAGAGCTGATCAGATTTCCTGACAGACGACTTAGATTCTACTTAGATGAGACTAAAGTGATCCACTCACTAGAGGACTGAGGAAAAAGGAAAACAAGTGGGCAACTGAATAGATTAACAGACACCTCATTCACTACCTTAGGCATAAAAGAAGGATTGGTACACACTGAAACCCTATCCCAGTAGAAAAGTGGGGAAGCCATTAAAGCCCAAATCTCCGAAACCCTCCTAACAGATGTCACTGCTAAGAGAAGCACAGTCTTCCAAGCACAAAACTTTAAGGATGCTGAGGCTGCAGGCTCAAAAGGAGCCACAGTAAACTTCTCTAATACATATTTCCAATCTCAAAGAGGTGGAACTGTTTTCCTGGGAGGTTTAATATGCAAGATGCCTTGAACGAAAAAAGTTTTGCCTCCAATCTGGATGCTAAAGGTGGAGATAATGGAAGACATGCAGAAATAGCAGACAAGTGAACTTTCACTGATTAATATGACAAGCCACTGTTAAGAAATAAGTACTGGAATATCCAGTGAGAATGGATCCAGCTTTCTTTAAAGACACCACATAGAAAACCTCTTCCATTTGGATAAGTAAGATTTTCTAGTATTAGGTTTCCCAGCCTCCTGCAAAACCCTAAGCACGTTCTGTGAAAAACGTGTCTAAAAGGAATCAAAAGTTGATCATCCACAAGGTTAGCTGTAAGGCTGACAAATGTGGATGAAGCAGAGATCCCTTGTCTTGTGTGAGCAGGTCCAGTCTGAGGTAACCTGTGATGATTGCTCTTGGCTGAAAGCAGAACAGGAGGGAACCAATGCAGTCTTGGCCAAAAGGGAGTCACCAGCAAGATTTCTGGTCTGTCCTGTTGAATTTTCAGCAGAACTTTCTGAATGAGAGGGAAGGGGGACTGCATAAAGAAACATCTCTTTTCATGAGAAAAATACGGCGTCCACCTTCCAAGCCAGAGGATGAGAGAGTCTGGCACAAAATAGAGGAAGTCATCTGTTCAGAGTGAGGCAAATACATCCAGAAGAGGGGTACCCCACCAGTGGATCAAGCCCAGAAACACATCTCTGTGAAGCATCCATTCGTGGGATTGAGTCATGGACCTTGCTTAGGGTGTATGCCACAGTATTTTGAGTGGAAGGAATGTAAACCACAAGAGTCACATTTACTGAACTACCAATTCCCATGCCCTGAGAGCTAACCTGCAAAGGAGGTAAAACCTCATCACACACGCAGGTTTATATACCAGAAAACAGTAGTGTTGTCCGTAAATATCTTCAGAGGACCTGGTTGAAAGAGAGGATGAAAGGCTAGTACAGCCAGAATGATAGCTGAGCTCTCATTTCCTTGATGTTGACATGCTCTCTCCTTTGAACGGGAGACCAAAGACCCTGAACCTTAATGAAAGAAAATGTTGCTCCCCAGCCTGTGTCTGAGGAATCTGTGA
This sequence comes from Protopterus annectens, assembly GCF_019279795.1. Classification (NCBI taxonomy): domain Eukaryota; kingdom Metazoa; phylum Chordata; order Ceratodontiformes; family Protopteridae; genus Protopterus; species Protopterus annectens. Next base: position 657,315,113 of record NC_056744.1, read on the forward strand.
ACAGATGTTGAGACATCTAGGGCAGAAGAGACATCTAGGGCAGAAGAGGAAGGCCAGGATTCAGGGTTAGTTGCTGAATTCACCAAAGAAGCGCTGTTTTTTTGGCAGGGGAGGAGAGGAATCACAAACTAGTGGGTGAGCATGCTGTGCCCAGACTAACTTTAGGAACCATTGAAATTTCCTCATGTGGAGTTTTGCAAAGGGCAGCATGGGAACTGTGGAAGCCATGAACCCCCGAAGTCTTAGAAACTCACTGACTGCAATGGATCGAAGAGGTAAAATGTTCTGCAGAAAGGCAATGAGGGACTAAACCTTGTCCATACAATGAAAAAACATCACAAGGTCTGTCCTGAACCTGCACCCTAGAAAGACGTGATCCTTTGATAGCGTCAGAAAGGACTTTTTTGAAATGTATGGTGAACCCTAGACTTTGAAGGAGATGAATGGCCACCTGCAGATTTTGAGACAACTGTTCTGATAGGGTCTATATCATAGGAGCGAATCGCACAAATTGTGAACGCTCATAATATCGAATGTACCGGACCTCAAACTTCCTATTGTGGGGGGCTGTGCCCCTGCCCCGCTAAATATATACTCCAACTCAGAGATCGTACTAAAGTGAGGAAAGGGCAAATATCCCATTCTTCACCGTACCGCAATCTCAGAAAAAGCACTTTGAGGTCCGGTACATTCGATATTATGAGCGTTTGCAATTTGTGAGAGTCGCTCATATGATATAGGCCCATTCTGATAGAGGAGCCAGGAAGAAAAGATTGTCCAGGTATGGATATACCTGGATACCCTGGACTCTCAAGAAGGCAATTACAGGGGCCAAGCACTTTGTGAATTCCCTTGGGGCAGTGTAAAGATCAAAAGGCAAGGCAGAGAATTGAAAGTGCAAAGAACCCACTGAGAAACAAAAAAAAATCCTGTACAGAAGATGGATGGGAATATGTAGATAAGGATCTTTGATGTCTAGAGAGGCCATGTAAGACTGAGGAGAAATCAGAGGAAAGAGTTTGTAAGGACAGCATGCGGAAAGATGGAACTTCTAGGAAGTGTTTAAGTGTGAAAAATCTAGGACTGGTTTTACAACTTTTTTTTTTTTTTTTTGGTTTTACAACTTTTGGTGCAGTCCAATGCACTTCATGTGTGTTCATTATGCTCTTGGTCTGTTGGTCATCTAATTTTTTTCAGAAAAATATCACAACTACAACCCATGTCGGTAGGATCTGAGGTATCTCAACAGGCGATGGCTTCAGATATCACACTATGGGTGTTGCGAGAAACACCCTAACTTCAACTATCAAAGCTACAACCAAAGTCAGATCACCTACGTTAAACAGACACCCAAACCAAACAACTTCTTTTTCATTGTCCCTGCCTCTGTCCCCTTTTCAGACCAAAGCCCAAGACTTCCTTAAAAAAGCACTGGAATTTATGGCTTTTATGAACTCTAGACAGACCCTCTCATGCTCCCACTACTGAGGCATCCCCATCTAAAAGGAGAAGGGAAGTAGCTTTTCAAGAACAGGAAAACTTCTTTAGCTCAGAGGATGAGGAAGAATTGTCATACTTTGGCCACTTGCCACCACAAACTTACCCAGACTCGGACACCCTCTTCCACCTCCGACCTGAGGACCTTTCCTTCAGGAATACCCTTCCACAGATTGAAAGAGGCTTTCGTTTCGGAAAGTAAACTGTTCTCTCAGGCTCAGACCCCCTACATGGAACTGTTAAGTATGTCTTCACCTAGACCACTGGCTGTTCCTCCTGTTCACGTTTTACTGGATGATGTCTTTAAAGACCTTGCTGTACACCTTGGTTCTCTAGCCCCCTCCCCGCTCGCTTCAAGGAAACCAGACCGGTATTAGAGTGCTTGAATCTCACAAGCATCTTTACAAAAACCCAAAGGTTGACCATTCTGTGGTTTCCACTGAATCCACAAAATGTGTTCCTAAGAGACCAAACAGATAATCTCTACTTACTGACAGGGAAAGTAGATTAGACAGATTTGGGAAGAAAGCTTATACTTCTGCCACCTTGACAATAAGAACTTTGAATCACCAATTTCATATGCCGAAGAACCTTTAATCTCTCCAGGAAGGAACTCTAGCAAAAATAAGATTCTATCCACAATAGTCTGGTGTAATCTAGCTGAAGAAATAGAGACAGCCAGAGAAATTTCTTACAGTCCCATCTCCTCTGCTATGTACAGGGAGAGCACTTGGGAAGGACATCCCCTATAGCATTTTAATCTGCTCTGTTCCCTCCCTCTCCACACAAAAACAAAAAGTTGCTGTTCTGTGTGCTTTTATGTGTTCAAGTGCTCTTATATGATTTTTCATAAACTTGTTTTTGTCATTTTTAACTTATCTGCATTTATTTAAACTGTATTTGCCTTAATTTTGCTACGCACTCAAGTGTGCTAGCTTATACTGCATTTAAAGTGTTTTTGCTACTGTCATTAGCTCATTCTTTCTAATACTGAGAGAGCTTTTTGAGAAAGCCAACCCACTTAAAAAAAAAATAATTATATATATATATATATATATATATATATATATATATATATATATATATATATATATATATATAAATTCCAAGCTTGTTTTCTGCCTTTCCTGTAAGTTGCTGCATCCAGGACTGTTTGTAAGCTTCTGTGCCCCAAGCCTTTCTGTGTTGGAGGGAAGCCTTCTAGCTTTTCAGTGGGAGTGGTAAGCACTAGGCAGCCTATCACAAGAGTGATTTCTGGCCCAGAAATTGTAGTTTATTGGCCATTTGGGCAGTTTTTCCATCTCTTTCAACTTTCTGGTTTAAAAGCCTGCATTTGCACTTGCTTCCCACCTTCCCTGTAACTAGTTTAGTCCAGATACAGATTTGCTGTATCCAGGACTGTTTGTAAGCTTCTGTGCCCCCAAGCCTTTCTGTCTTGGAGGGAAGCCTTCTAGCAAATCAGTGGGAGTGGTAAACACTCGGTAGCCTATCTACAACAAGATCCAGATACAGATTCTTAGTTTTAGCACTTGAATTTGCTTATCCGTGCTCAGCACTTGTTCAGAACTTGTAAGCACTAAATAAACTACAAATTACTACAGCACTCACCCTTCCTCATTACCTAGAGGAAAACAGTTTTGGTACTTACTTTCCTCACTTGCTTAGGGAAAAACAGCTCTTGTACTCACTTTCCTCACTTGTCCAGATGAAAATATTTTTTTATTCAGTCATGTCCAAAGGTCAAGCTCCCAGTGTTCGCTCATGTCCATCTGATGAATCTGGGCATCTTAGGGCAATGTAGTAATTGCCTCATGTATACAGACAACCTTCTCCTCCTACTACCCAACACTACAACCTGTGAGAGATGCACTTATCTAGCCAAACTGGAGGTAAAGCTTTCTCCAGCCAAGACTGAACTTGATAGTCAAGAGGAGAAGATGAACACTTGTAACACACCACACTCATCACATAGTCCCACTAAACCTACACCACCAAAATCCACACACACAAACATTCGTGGAGGCTCTCCATAATAATCTGCTCAAGCAACAGAGACCTCCAAAGCAGAAACGCAAGCAACCTCCCACCACCAACACAACCCAAAAGAGACACAGCCCACAGACTCAGTGTGCCACTCAACCACAGCCCATAAGGCGAAACAACGTACCCAACACACTAGTCATCGGTGACTCTATATCAGGCACACTGATGTCCCACTCACCAGGCTAAACAAGGAGAAGGTCACTGTCAGCTGCCTGTCGGGTGCCAGGATCCGCCACATAACCCACGCACTCAGGTCACTCCACAAGTACAAATATGACTCTGTGATTGTCCATGTTGGTGTGAACGACCTGAGACATACCTCCCTGGACTACATGAAAAGAGACATGGAAGAACTCTCCGATCTTGTAGCCCAGGCAGGTATGACCCTTGCCCTGAGTAGCATCCTGCCATCGCCCAGAATTATATTGCAGTACAAGGACAAAATGATTGACTTCAACAATTGGCTAAGCTTCTGGTGTCATTCTAAGGGGATCCAGTATCTGTCTGCCTGGGACGACATGGTCGACAGACCACAATGATTTGCCAGAGATGGCCTGCACCTGTCACCCCTGGGATTCCGGATACTGGCAAAGGCTCTTGCCGCCCCTATAGTGCCTTTTTTAGGCAAGGTTCAAATGACAAATTCACCACCATAATAGGAACAGGCAAGCAAAAACTAAGGGTAATGCTACTCAGTGCTAGAAGTCTAAACCTCAAAATGCACTCACTCGAGGTACTCCTTAAAATGGAGAATATTGATGTCTGTGCAGTGACTGAGACTTGGTTCAAGGCTCCAGAGAGCACCCCTGCATTACCAGGCTATAACTCATACCACACTTTTCAGCCATCTAACCTGGACAGGAATACCAAATGCGGAGGTGTGTCCATATTCATTAAGGATATCCACACCTCCAGGCTAGTTGCTCAGCATAATGCAGCTGAAGTTATCCAAGTGCAACTAACTCTGGGCAAAACTGCAATCCAAATTGTAGCTTGCTACAGATCTCCCCACCATGCCCTGGATTCCCACTCCTTTTTTTTTGATATACTGGAAAATATTAAGGTTCAAGCAAACACCCTAATATTGGGTGATTTCAACTACCCCACCATTAACTGGGAAAACTACTCATGTACTAACTCCTTCACTCAGCACTTTCAGGAATTCATAAATTCCAATGCCCTGTATTAACTTATCCACCACCAAGGACAACAATATCCTAGACCTAGTTATTACCAACATGAGTGTCCGGTGTTCCACATCTGAAGTCAACACCTCGTTGGTCAGATCCGAACATAAGCTAATCACCCTAGATATCCACATCCTGCCCCCACCCCCCATTAAGGAAACCACGGTAAAGTATTTCTCCAAATCCAACTTCATGCTTCTTAAGACAGAAGTGGTGAACTTCAGGACACCCATGCAGATGGACAATACAGTTACAACTGCTGAATCCTACACAAATGCACTCTATAAGCACTTACAAGAGTGCATGGATCGTGCTATCCCAAACAGAACCAAGACACTATCCTCCAAAAAAAGGAAGCCAATCTGGTGGTCCCCTGCCATAAACAAACTCTACAACAGAAGGAAGAAACTGTTTCAAAGAGAGAGTAAAATCCCATGAGTGGAGGAGCTCTCTGGTCAGCCTCAGCAAGAAGCCAAGATCCCTTATAAGATCCTCCAAAGCTAGCTATGAAAACAAGATTCCCACTGATTCTAAGGACAACCACAAAGCATTTTATAGCTATGTCAATAATCTCAATGGCAACACCAACATCTGCTCTGAGTTACAGAACAATGGCACAAAAATTACAGAACCAACTGATATTGCCAACATCCTAGCAGATAGGTTCAGTGCTAACTTTAGCCCCCTCTCACTCCCTAAAGGAACTCTACCACCCTCTCACCCCCTAAAGGGCCCATATCTATACAGGAAGAATGCAGAGTCCCTGTAATCACAACTTCACAGGTAAAAGCAGCACTCTCTAAAGCCAAAAACACAGCATCCATGGGACCGGACAATATCCCAGGCTGCGTTTTACACGAACGTCAGAACGAACTGGCTCCCCACCTAAGCACCATGTTCAATCATAGCCTCACGTCAGGCTTTGTGCCCACTGAATGGAGCACAGCAACAGTTATCCCACTCCACAAAGGGGAAGCCACCACTGATCCTGGGAACTATCGCCCTTATCAGTCTGACGAGCCTCGTCTGCAAGGCCATGGAACGTATCATCATGGAATTCATAAACAAAGACATTGGTAACCTCCAAACTCTGGACCCCACCCAGTTCAGGTTTGTGAAAGGCAGATCTTGCCTCCTGAACCTGGTCGACTTCTTTGAGGCGGTCACCAAAGCCATAGACGAGGGTAAGGTGGTTTACACAGCCTATCTTGACCTCGCCAAGGCTTTCTACACCTACCCCCATTCTGCGATTATAGCTAAACTCACTAAACTAGGTATAAATCCCTACGGCACAAGATCAGTTGCTAACTGGCACACTGACAGAACCCACACTGTAAAAGTTGCAGACTCCAAATCTGACTTCAAACCAGTGACAAGTTGAGTACCACAGGGTTCAGTCCTGGGACCTCTCCTGTTTGGTATCTACTTCTCTGAAGTACAGGCTAACACAGAAGGCCTCTGGCTAACAAAGTTTGCAGATGACTGCAAACTAGGAGCTACAGTCAAGTCCCCAAATGATGTGGACATCCTACAGAAGGGCCTCACTGAGACAGATGCCTGGTGTCAGAGCCATGGCCTCAAGCTCAATGCCAAAAAGTGCATTGTTATCCCCTTTGGTAAAAACTCTGTACCCATGAACTACCACACAGGCGGCAGACTTCTTAACACCGAATGTATAAGAGACCTTGGGACCCAGGTGGGTAGCAGTCTCTCCTTTGATAATCACATTGCCACAGTACTCAGAAAATCCTTCTACATAGCACACCTCATCAAAAAAGGGTTCGCATCCAAGAAAAAAGAGGTCATTGTTCCTGTCTACCCATCACTCAATATACCCATTATAGAGTACAACGCCCCTTTTGGAATTTACCTCACAAGACATCTGCAGCAGCTGGAAAGGCAACAGAAGTACCTCACAAAGAGAATTACTGGCCTCAAACAGATGCCCTACACTGATCGTCTCAAAAAACTCCAGCTTTACTCTGCAACATATCGCCTACTCCGCGGTGATCTCTGCCTAACACATAAAGCTATGTCAAACCCAGAGCTGTTGGACATGCTACATCTAAAGAAATCCCAATCCCTCTGAGCTACACGCTCTAGGGACCTAAACCTTGTCACCACAATAAACAGGACTTGCTGGAGGGATAGATTCCTGCCCAAGACACTTCCCATACTCTGGAACAAGCTACCCATCTATGTCAAGCAAAGTTCCTCATTAACACTCCAAGAAAAATCTTGATGAGTGGATGGGAAATAGGAAATACACCCCGGGGATCATTTCTGTGGCTCTGCTCAACAGGGGCACAGGAAATTAACTTTCTTGGGTTGGAGTAAGCCAGGGAACTTTGTTGGCTAGGCTTACTTAGGCCCTTGGGCCGATAGCCTAGTACCTACCTATGAACTTTACAAGTCTCCAGGTACTCCTTAAAATGTGGTTATGATCACTTAGTTGTTGCTTTCAGGGCAGCTTCCAAAGGTTCTGTCATCCTCAGACATGCATTGCTCAGGGCCTAGCCCCTGCCAGAACACAAAGGCTGAACTACTGGATGCCCCATTAGACAAGGATTTTTTGGTCCACCAGATGAACAAATGTTTGAGATGCTGGATAATAAAGGAAAGCAAATACTGTGAGAATTTTACCAGTCTCTGACCACAAGGGTACAGTAAGAATTCCCCTACAAAATCTTGGATTTTTCTACCTAGAAAAGACAACAGGAGGCCTCCCATGGCAAAAGACCAAGACAATCCAGGAGATGGCATCCAGAACAATCGCAAAGACCCGAAAGTTCCAAAGAGACCACAAAGCACAGAGACCAACTGTGACTATGTTCCACCCCAGCCTCCCATACCCCTTTCCCAACCACCACCCTCACTCTCCTTTAAGCCTAGGGCTGGAAAACTCTTCAGGGACCAGTAGGTCCTCAACATCATAGAGGAGGAGTACTGCATCCAGTTCAGGGAAATCTCACCCTTTTTGGGCATTCCAAATCCACCAAAACAGCAAGAAAGCCTCTTATCACCCATCTTCAGGGAACTTCTTCACCAAGGATCCATCCAGCCTATCTTTCCAGGACAAGAGAGAAAAGGCTTCCAACTCCAGGATTTTTCTAGTTCCAAAAAGGATGGGATATGGAGATCCATCTTGACCCTCTCAGTGTTATACAAGTTTCTCGACATCCCAAAATTCAAAATGCTTATCTTACAAAAACTACTGCCCGTGATCTTCCAAGATGCCTTCATGGTCACTCTAGACCAAAGACTCTTACTTCCATGTCCCCATAACAGTCACAAAAAAGTACCCCTGACTGGTATTAACATGTTCTCACTTCCAGTTCTGTTCTTCATCATTTGGGGTAGCTACCTCTCCTAGAGTCTTCACAAAATGTCTAACTCCCCTGATAGCATACTGCTGAACTCTCATATTTATCCCTACTTAGATAACTGTCCCATTCAGGGACAATCCTCAGAGACACTATACACCTTGAAAATCACCAGCAGACTGCTTTCAGAAGGTAGGTCTCACCTTAAATCTTCCAAATTCTCAAACTCCTCATACAGGGGATCCTCTTTTTGGGAACCCTCTTGATTCAGTTAAACAGAAAGCCTCCCTTTCTCAATACAAGATTACCTTCTTGACAAGCTATCTAACCAGTATGTTTCCAAAGTAGCTCATCACTACAGGAGAATTCCTGCGGATACTGGGGTGCATGGCATCTGGTAATCTCATGTTCCCAATTCCAAAGTTACACATGAGGAAACTTCAGTGGTTTCTGAAAATGCTTGGTAACAGCAATCCCAACTCTTGAAAACCCTACTATCTTTCCTTCAGTGCCAGAAAAAAATAGTTCCTATGGTGGCAGAACACCATACAGAGGAACCCAGGGGTGAATTTCTCTTTACTAGAAGACAAGACCATCACCAAAAACAATTCAAATAGTTGGGGGGGGGGTCCTACTTATTCTCCCCAAAAGTTCAGGGTATTTGGTCTCCTTAGCAGAGAAAACTGCATATAAATCAAAAGCAGTGTATCTGGACATAAAAGTCTTTTAACAGAACTTAAACCCAAGGACTGTACAAATGTGGACAGACAATACCACAGTGCAGGGGGGGGGGCTCCATCCTACTCTCTGTGCAGCCTTTCCAGAAAAAATGTGGATGCTGGCTCAAGAAATACGGCTCACCTTCACAGCTTCTTACATTCTGGGTTCGAACGATACCCTGACAAACTCAATAAGCAGGGACCCTACAGACCCCAAAAAAAGGATGCTAATGAGAGAGCTTTTTCTGGACTTAACCATTCAGTGGGGGATCCCCTCAGCAAACTTGCTCGCCTTGTGACAAAGGGAAATACTGCCAGCCCACCTAGCTGGAATTTTGTATAGAATTGTAAGTCATTTGTGAATATTAACATGATTTATATAGAAATGTAACAAAAGATACTGCCAGCCCAGCTATCTGGAATTTTGTAAATAATTATATGTCATTTGAATATGAATATCATTTATATAGAAGTGTGACAGAAGAAGATACAAAATTCCAGATAGCTGGGCTGGCAGTAATTGATTGTGTGTGAATTGTGAATATCAGCATGATGCAACTGCTTGTGTTACAACTGTATTAGAACTGTATGTCATATTGTACAAGCATGTGTGGGGAAGAGAGATTTTGTAAAATACTGAGGAGAAATTTTGATTTATTTTCCATTTGTTTACCGGATTAGTCCAACTGGACACAAGGTGACCATTTTCAGTGGAGGCCCTAGGAGAAAAGCTCCAAATACATAGTAAAAAATTATTAAAAAAATAATAATAAAAAAAGTATATAAACAAAGCTATTTTGTACAAAGAGCATAGAACAAGGAGTAAAATCAGAGTTTTACAAATGGTGCAGCATACAGTGGCTAGAATACTGAGAAACAAATTAAACAAGATATCATACAACAAACATACAATTGCTTGAACATAAATTCATAAAGACGTTTCCACAGACAAACAGGGTCATAAACTAGAAATCATAACTATAAAGGTGGCCTAAACACCTGGTTCACAGTACTACGCACTAAGTGAAACTACACAGCACACCTGTGATCTAGGGATGTTGAAAGTCAGGAACAGGTGAAATTAGTTTGGTTCTGTACAGGAACATATCCAAGTTTTGAATAGGAGATCTTTTAATAGGGCTTTGAAAATATGCTTACTATTCAATCATCTAATGTCAGGGGATAGAGAGTTTCAGGGCTTAGCAAATGCATAGGAATAAAGAAATTGGCCTGAGCTATGTAAGCAATTGGTAACACTCAGTAGGGCGGTATTGGAAGATCTTAGTTGATGTGCAGTATTATGGAAGGTGAGCAGACCAGGGAGGGCAGGTATTTTATTTGATTGGTATAGCAGTTGATGGATCAGAAGTTGATTGTATTTTAGTATGTGAGGGAGTTCTAACCATCCTAGTTGTCTTAGGGAGAAGCAATGGTGAGAAAGAAACTTAGCACTGGTTGCAAATTTTGAGATTTTATTGTAGCAGGTAAATAGTTTCAGAAGGTCAAATTTATTTAGGTTAGTTAGAACTGGGGAAGCATATAGTAAGGTGGAGAGTAAATGGGTACAAGAGATAGTGATTCGGGACTCCTGTGTGAGGAAGCTCTTGCAGCGGTAAAGTGAACCTAGTTTTTTTAAGAACATTGGCAATGGTTAGTGCTATATGTTTGTCAAATTTTAGGTTTGGTCAAATGTTACACCTAGTAGCTTGGCTTGAGTTACTGGTGTGATAAGGGTATTTTTGGAGGATGTTATTGAGAATGGCAGAGGTAGGGGTCAAAGTTTTGGATAGGTGGAAGATCATGAGTTGGGTCTTAGATGGGTTTAGTATGAGTTGGGAGTAACCATTTTTCTATAGTAGTGAAGGCTTCCTAGGTTCTGTCTTGGAGTAATTGTAGAGAGGGGGCTGTGCAAATAAGGGTGGTGTCATCAGCATACTGTACTATATTAGTTTGTTGGGTAGCCAAGGGGAGGTTATTGGTAAAGATGGAAAATAATAAGTGACCAAGATCCTTGCAGAACACCTTGTCCCACTGAGAGGAGAGGGGAGAGAGAGTTATGCCATTTAACAGATTGCTGCCGCTGGGTAAGATAATTTTTAAACCACAGCAGAGATAAGTTATTGAGACTGAGCTCAAAGGGTCAACAGTAATTTACAGTGGGATACCATGTCAAATGCCTTTGACAGGTCTAGGAAAACAACAGATGCTAACTTACCAATACTTTTTTGTTGGCTGATGTGCTCAGTAAAGGATACAAGGGCAGAGGTGGTACTATGGTATGGTCGAAATCCATGTTGGGAATTTGCTACCAGGTTATACTGAAGAAGATGATTCAGTAGTTGGGTATGTACACATTTTTCTAAGATTTTTGACAGGGGAGATAGTATAGTTATGGGGCGATAATTACCAAGTTCAGTCAAGGAACCACCTTTGTGTAAGGGGACAACGTAAGAAATTTTCCAGAGAGAGAGGGGACAATGTGATCAGCTATGGCTCTACTGATGAGTATGAAAATAGGGTAGGCAATGGCAGAAGTGATAATCAGCGGGGAGTTTATCAGCAGAGAGAGTGGCGGGTTTCAATTTGGCAAGGTGTTTACGAATTAGGTCAGTTGGAACTAGTTTAAGAGAGAATTGGGAGCTGGACTTAGTGACAGTTTTGTATTTTGGGGGTATTTGTAGTAGTAGTAGTGGGGAAACTGTTGAATAATTTTGGATGGAGGAGGTGAAACGGTCATTAAACTGGGTGGCAATATCATTGTTATCACCTTCAATGTTAGGGTTTGGGGAGGTGATTTTGCCTGGTTGGAGAATGTGGTTGACTGCAGACAAGAATTTTTGTGGATTGTTGTAATGAGTTTTTTGCAGCTGGCATAACTTTTTTGTCATTAAATATTTTTTATACACTATTGTAACAGTTTAGATGTATATGTATGTTAACAATGGGGACTGCAACACAAGAAGTTAACTTCAGAAGACTAGCTGAAAACTTACTTTATAACCACATAATAAGAGAGATATCTTTCAGTTTCAGCACAAAAGAAGACAATGCCTAGAACCAGAATTTTTTTTGTTTTGCCTTTAAATGTGGAGGAAATGTAAATTATTTTATGACTTCCACCATTTGCCAAAAGATCCAAGGTCTATGTGTTTTCACAGGTAGATGCTAAAATCAATGGCTGTGAGCCTAGGAACTGACAGTCACATGACAAGAAGTGATGTCATGCTGCCAGCTACCCCAGCACTAATAACTGAAATATTTAAAAGCTCTCAGAGGGAGACAGTGCATTTTGTATTTTGTTTTTGACCTAACAGCATCAGCTGGAAGACCCACTCACCACATCTGTCTTGCCTGGCTCTGCAACTAAGTTAACTAGAGTACAGTAAATTCTCTTAGATTCAGTCAGGAATTTAGTGAAGTACAGCCTAGATGTTTTCTGTATTTATTTCACTGTCCTACAATGTTGTTTTAAGTATTTCCTGTGATTTTGAACTCTGATGTAACTGTGATTATTTACTGAATATGTTCTTGTTCTTTTATTAATTACTAAATATATTTAAACCTTTCATTGTGGCTGATATTTGAGGGAGATATTTAAGCTCTTAAGTACTTGCATATTTATTTGGTGACACTGTACAGGGCACTTCTAGTAGCCTTGCTCTTGGTCAAGCTACCATTTGGATTAATAGTAACATTACAAAGTAAGATGGACACACTTTGCTAAGGGCCTTAGAGTAGCTGATAAGGAGTGGCTGGTGGCAGTCAAAACTACCTTATAGTCTGGGCAAAAGCTAGTAAACCTGTGCCAGCCTTTCCCAGGTGTGTGTGTGTGTGTGAATTTAATCTCAAGGAGTGTGCGTCAGCTACTTGGGCAGGGACACAAAGCACTGGTTGGACAGAGAGGGTGCTGGAAGTCTTGGCTTGGCCACACAGCTAAGATCTCAACCCTATAGCTGTGCCAGTGGGGAGTCTAATTGGGGATGTGGAGAAAAAGGGAAAAACATCCCCAGACTGCCTGTGGTCTCTGTGTGCTCTTAAGGGAAATTACACCGTACTGTGTGTGCACTTGTCATCCTCCCAGTGTGTACGTCTCCCACTGTTGCCAGTGGTGATTATTAAGGCTCCTTGATTACTGGGCCAGTGCTGGGGCATCACCCGCCTCTCAACACAAACAACTTCAGAAGTTCTGCTCCAGAACTCAACAGACAGGATCTTGGAGAATAGATGCATTCTCCTTCACACGAAGGAACTAGTTTCTGCAGGCTTTCCCACTCTTAGCCTTGATCCACAGGGTACTGACAAAAATCAGAGTAGACAGACCCAGCATGACCACAGCAGCCCCATTCTGGCTGAGACAAAGTACAGTTGTGTACCTACCATAAATGCAGATGTTCAAGTGTATTCACTGTTGCAGATATTACTCTTAGGTTATCCTGCTGGCAGGCTATCCTCAGTCGGCCAGAATTCCAAAGTCTAGGTCCGGCGTTGGTTGCTGTCGCCTCTTCCCTGACGTCATTGCACCAGGGGTATAAAAGATGCAGCAGACACCATTTTCTTCAGTTTTTCTTGCCCCAGATGTCAGGTGCCCCAAATTGGTAGGCTGAAAAATATGCCAATAAGAAATGCATGCACAAAAGTAACATTTCCTTCATCTACAAGCAAATACACCAAAAAGATTGTATAGGATAGAGAAGTGCAGACAAATCCCAGCAAAGAGAAGGAGGATGGTGGGAGGGTAACCTGGACTGCAACAGTGAATACACTCGAATATCTACATTTATGGTAGGTACACAACTGTACTATGTTCATCGTGTTTCTCTGTTGCAGTCATTACTCTTTGGTAGAATCCCAAAGCTGAGGATGGGTGGCTGGGCTAAATAAGATTAGGAGAGGCTATGAGGCCCTGTAGAACTGCAGTGGCAAAGCCTGCTCTGGAGTTAGAGAGCCAAGTGGTAGTGGCTTTGTAAAGGTGTGCACTGAACTCCAAGTTGCAGCCTCTAAGATATCTTTGGTTGGTACTCCTCTGAGGAAGGCTGCTGAAGTGGCTGCTGCTCAGGTGGAATGGTGCCTAATGACCTTAGGCACTGATTTGCCATATTGAAAATAGCAGAAACAGATGCAATTGCCTATCCATTTAGAAATAGTCTGTTTTGAGAAAGCCTTTCCTTGTGATCCTGCAGCAGATGACACAAAGTTGCTCAGTCTTTTTGAAAGCTTTAGTTCTGTCCAAGTAGTAGCGTAACTGTATGTCCAAAGAATGCAAATTTTTTTCACCCTTGTTCTGTGGATTTGGGTAAAAGGTAGGCAAGTGTGTACTTTGGTTGAGGGCCACACTGGACACCACCTTAGGCATAAATGTAGGGTTTGTCCTCAGAGAAACCCTGTCTGGATGAAAAATGATGAAATGTTCCACAGCCATGAGTGCTTGTAACTCCGAGATTCACCTTGCAGAGGTTATTGCTAGGAGCAGAGCTGTTTTCCAGGATAAGAATTTTATATCTGCTGTTGATGCTGGCTCGAAAGGAGGCACTGTGAGTTTTTCCAAAACATAATTGAGGTCCCAGGCCGGAACTGGTGCTCTCCTTGGAGGCCTAATGTTTTGGCCCCTCTGAGGTACTGTCTTATTAAAGGATGAGAAAAGATAGGTGGTTTCGTATTGTAATGGGCTGAAATGGCAGAGGCATGAATCTTAATTGATGAGAAAGAAAGGCCTTTGTTCGGCATGTCAGTTAGGTATTGTAAAATCTGAGGTATATTTGGTACAGACGTGTCAATGCCTTGTTCCTGGTTCCAAGCAGAGAATCTATTCCATTTTTCTGCATAAGATTTTCTGGTACTGGGCCTCCTGGCCTCCAAGATAACATCCATAACAGCTTTTGAAAGAGAAGTGTTCCGAATGGCTACATTATCCGCCATGTTGCCAGATTTAAGGTTCTGAGTTGGCTGTGCAGGATCTGATTGTTTTGTTGGGTCAGCAAGTGAGAAGTTTGAGGCAATATCCATGCTGGACCTTGAGACAAGCTCTTTAGGATTGAGTACCAGTGCTGGCGTGGCCAGTCTGGTGCAATCAGTATCATTTTTGGCTTCTCTTGTCTGACCTTTAGGAGTACTCTGGGAAGGAGAGGCAGTGGGGGAAAAGCATATGCTGTTAGATTTTTCCAGCTGAATGATAGGACGTCCACTTTCCATGCTTGCTTGTGATAAAACCTTGTGCAAAATCTCTGCAATTGACAGTTGTGAGGGGAGGCAAATAGATCTATGTCTGGGCATCCCCATTTCCTTGTTATCATGCTGAAGACTTGTGGATCCAGTTTCCATTCGTGGGGGATCCATGAGGTTTCTGCTTAGTTCGTCTGCCAGAGTATTTGTTTTTCCTGGCAGGAATTGTGCTTGCAGGTGAACTTGAAAAGCCAATGCTGTGTCCCATAAGGTCATTGCTTGTCTGCAGGGGGGATAGGAATGTGTACCTCCCTGCTTGTTTATGTACCACATGACTGTAGTGTTGTCTGTCTTTATCAGTAACTGTCCTGGATGTAGCAGGTCCTTGAAAGCTGTCAGGGCATTTTGAACAGCTAGCATCTCTTTTTGATTGATGTGAAGATGCATCTGGTTTGCAGGCCATGTGCCCTGAATAAATTTTCCTGCCATATGGGCCCCCCAGGCATAATCTGATGCATCCGTTGTCAGTGTCTGTCTGGCGGTGGGTAAACAGAATGGCAGACCCTTGTTGTGGTGACAGGCTTCTGCCCACCATCGAAACTCCTGTTGTAGGCAGGGAATGAGTGCAATTACTCTCTCCAGGCTGTGGCAAAGCTGAGTCCAAACACTTTTCGGATACCACTGTAGTTTCCTCATATGCAGTCTGGCATATGGAATTAGTAGAATGCAGGATGCCATGAAACCCAAGGCCTGCAGGATTTTCCTTGCAGATAAGTGGGTTTTTGTTGCCAATTTCTTGAAGTAAGTAGTCAGCTGCTTTTGCTTGTCTGGCGTGAGTTAAGCCATCTGGGCAGTTGTATTCAAGCTTGCACCCAGGAATATTATCTCTTGAGAGGGCACTAGTTTTGATTTCTTTTCGTTTACTGTGTACCCTAGGCCAATTAGTAATCTTTTTACAAACGCCAGATGCTTTAGAAGAGTGTCTTTGTTCTCTGCTTGAATTAGGCAGTCGTCCAAGTAGGGATACATTTGAGTTCCTTTTTGTCTGCAAAACACAATTACTGGTGCCAGGCATTTTGTGAAGACCCTGGGCGCAGTAGATAAGCCAAAGGGCAGTGCAGAGAATTTGTAATGCATTGGGCCAGCTATGAATCTGAGGTATCTTCTGCAAGATTGTCTGATTGGGACATGCAGGTATGCCTCTTTTAGATCCAAAGTTACGAGCCAAGCCCTCTTGCCCAGCATGGGCAGTAGCTGCTGTAGAGTCAACATCCTGAATTTTGGAACTTCCAGAAACGTATTTAGTATAGACAGGTCCAGTATTGGTCTCCAGGTTTTGTCCTTCCTGGGTACTAGGAAAAGTCTGGAGTAAAATCCTTGCCCCTGCTCTTGTTGTGGTACTTGCTGAATGATCCTCATGTCCATGAGGGCTGTAATTTGCTTTTGTGCCTCTGCCCATTGATTGTGTGGCAGGTCTGGCATGCCCTTTGACCTTGGTAGAGTGTGAAAATGGAACCTGTAGCCTTGGGACAGTATGTTCAGGACCCATTTGTTTTGGGTAACCATTTGCCAATTTGATTGAAAAAGTGCTAGTTTTCCCCCTAAGGGGGCTGTCAAAAGAAAACTGCTTGGAACTGGTAGAGGAAAGTCACTGGGACTGTTTCCTGTAAGGTTGTGATTTGTCCTCTGCTTTTGGAGGTAGGAGCACCCCATTGTTTAGGCCTGTATAAGCCTTGGGGCTGAGATCTGCCTCTGGGATGCCTGTATCTGCCTCTTTGTGGTCTGTCTGACACTGGAAAGGACCAATTTTTAGAAGGCCAGTTCCTGCTAAACCTGGGTGGCTGTACCTGTAAGAAATCCTTGACTGTCTGCATGGATTTTGCTTTATCCTCCATTTTTTTCAACACCTCTTCTGCTTTAGTACCAAACAAAGTATCATGCTGTAATGGTGCATCTAATAATTTTGCTTTAACATGATCAGGCAGATTCTGTTCCTTTAGCCTAGCATGCCTTCTAATAACAGAACCTGTAACAGCGGACCTGCAAGAGGCCTCCAGTGAATCATAACCACATTGCAAAGTATGCTTTCCCACTTGTTCAGTTGCATGCAATAAATCCTGCAATTCCTTGTTCTCTGAACATTCAGTATTTGTCGACATTTGCTGTTTAAGCAGTGACATTAAATATTGCTGATATTTAAGCATATGAAACTGACAATTTAAAGCCCTTACAGCCAGGGTAGCAGAAGTGTAGATTTTTTTTCCCCCATCTGTCTAGAGCCCTAGAATCCCTATCAGAGGGGACAGGGTTTTTTGCAGTGGAAGCTGTAACCCCCTTGGGACCCGGAGATATAATTTCTGGGTCAGCAGTGGGGTTTTTATATAGGAATTTATGAGAATCCGGGACCCTGTAGTATAAGAATAATCTTCAGGAGGAGAGGCTGAAGGAAAGGATTCTTCAGCATCAGAATCCTCATAGGGAAGCATGGAGTAATCCTGTTCAGAAGAGGAATCAGAGGAAATAGATACCTGATCAGAAGAATCATACTCTGTCTCTTGCCTAGGCCTCTTATCAGGAGGGGGATGGGAGCCCCTGATCAAAGTAATTAGGTCTTCGGCCATTTTGAGCATCTGTTTTTTAGGCAAGGAAGTCTGAGTAGGAGAATGCTGTGCTTGTTTCTTTGTCTTTAGAGCTGCTTTAGTCTTTGTCTTTGAAGCTGAAGATGGCTTAATATATAGTTGTGTAGGTCTGAAGACACCCTCAGAAGCCGATGCCTGCTCAGCGGCTCTGGACCCATCTGAGGGTATGATTTCCGAGTGTCCAATACCTTGAGTATCCAGAGGCCTAGTCGGCTCCATGTGGGAGTCGGTAGCGGGCTCCAGGGGCTGCGAAAGCACCTCACTGAGAACCGGCGACTGGCCTAGTAGAGGCTTCGTCATCGGTTTTGGACTTCGGATGCCTATCCTTGTCCTTGCGTTTTGGTAAACTCCGGTTGTCGGCTGGTTTGACTGCATTATATAATTAAATCTTCAGCCAAAGTAATGAAA
This sequence comes from Protopterus annectens, assembly GCF_019279795.1. Lineage (NCBI taxonomy): Eukaryota > Metazoa > Chordata > Ceratodontiformes > Protopteridae > Protopterus > Protopterus annectens. The sequence goes on from NC_056744.1 coordinate 657,333,088, forward strand.
TGTAAAATCGAACCGACGTTTGATAGAGCATTGGTTAAATCTAGCACAAAAACGACAACTAGCAACGTTGTGATCAGGGCCTAGGCAAGGAATACAGTAAGAGTGAAAATCCTTATGAGGTATTTGCTTCCCACAAGAAATACAATTGTTAACTTTTTCTGACATTGGTCTGGAGCAAGAAAAAAGTTTCCCCAACAGGGTACTTAGCTTTAATGAAGACTTTGGTTCTGAAATTCGGATTTGAAAATCTCAGGAGTCGGCCGACCGGCACTTGCGAACTGCTTTTGCTTCGGGCACCGTGCAGCAAGAAAGACTGAAGAAAATGGCATCGGCTGCATCTTTTATACCCCTGGCGCAATGATGTCAGGGAAGAGGCGACAGCAACCGACGCCGGACCTAGACTTTGGAATTCTGGCCGACTGAGGGTAGCCTGCCAGCAGGATAACCCAAGAGTAATGACTGCAACAGTGAAAGACGATGAACATCACTGGTTCTCCCTCTCCCTGACGATCAGCAAGAGGAGACTGCACACCCTACGCAAGAAGTATATCTTCTCAGGCAAGTCAAGGGATCAGTCTTCCACCTTCACCTAGACACCCTCAGATTAAAAGCTTGGAGGATAGGTTTTTGACACCAAGGAATGCATCCTATCCCAAGGATGTACTTTCTTTTCTAAGGGCAGCAAGGAAGCATTGGAAAAAAAGCGTAAAGGAATAGGTCTGTACAAGGGAAGAAGGCATTTGTCTTCGAGGCTAACCTTGTTTTGGTCCTAGAGTAATACTTGTTCAAATAAGTGTTTTGTATGGTGACAAAAAGGTCCATCTGTGTCGCACCCCATTCTTTGACTACGTTGAGAACAATTTCCTAATGCAATTGCCTCTTGTGAGGGCCTGATCTGCTCCTACATAAGTGATCCACCAGTTGATTGGCTTCTCTTGGAAGTTACTGTGCCATGAGGTGCAGTCCTAGGGAGCTTGCAGTTTCTCATTGGTCCACAGCTAGGCGTCAAAGACGGTAACAGTGAGTCCTCACCCCCCCGGCTTGATTATGTACCACATAACTGAAGTACTCTGCCTTTACTAGGAGTATTCCTGGTTTCCACTGGCCTTTGAAGGCAATCAGACCTTTCTGGACTGCCATCAGTTCTTTTAGGTTGATGTGTTTATTTCTGAATGGAGTCTCCATCTGTCCTGAGTCGGGCCCCCCCTCCCCCCCCCCAGGCTATTTCTGAGGCCTCTGTGGTCAGAGTTTAATCCTGAAGGATAAACCTAAAGGGAAGGCACAGGTTGAGGAAGCGTGCGTGGGCCCAGCAGGCAACCTTTTTCCTGAGACAAGGGAAAAGCTTTACAGGGACTGAGAATGTAGACAACACATTTCTGAAGTACTACTGCAGCTTCCTCTTATGCAGTCTGGCCAAGGGGATCATGAGGACGGAAGACCAAGTGACCCAAGGCTCTGAGAACCACTCTGGCTGTGAGGTAGTTTCTGAGAAGTAGCTTATTGAAGCACAGGGCTATAAAGGTAACTGTCTGGGGGAAGAAAGGCTATCTGAATTGAGAAATGCAGCAAAGCCCCCCAGAAACACAATCCTGTTTGTGGGATTGGTCTGGGACTTTTGGGTATTGATGGTGAACCCCAGTGAAGTCAGGACATTTGGGTATTTTTTTTTTTTTTTTTTTTTTTTAACAACTGTTGCCTGAATGAAGCAGTCTAAGTAAGGGGTAAATCTGAAAACCTTCTGCAGGTCAGAAGGTAATCACTGGGGATAGGCATTTTGTGAAAACTGTGGTTGCAGTAGAAAATCCAAAGGGCAGACCACAGAACTGATGGTGCTTCACACCTGCTCTGAATCATAAGAACCTCCTGTGAGACTTTTCAGTGAGGATGTGGAAGTATGCTTCTTTCAGATCTAAGGTTACCATGTGAGCGTTGGGCGAGATCATGGGTAGCAACTTTTGAAGGGTTACCATTCTGAATTCTGGTACCTGCAAGAATCTGAAACTTCACAGGTCCAGAGTCGGCCTCTGGGTAACCCTCTTTTTTTGGGACTAGGAAAAGTCTCGAGTAAAATCTGTTTCCTTTTAATGTCTTTGGTACTGAATTCACAGTACCTTGTGTACAAAAGCAGATGTAGCTGATTTAAGGCCTCAGTTTGGTGAAATACCTGGGAAACGTGATTGAACTAAAGGCTGTTTGAAGTGGAGTTTATAACCTTTATGTATGATTTTAACTACCTACTGATCCCTGGTAATGAGAATCAAATTCTTTAACAAGGACAACTGTCATCCTAGTCAGATGGGGTAGGGAGAAAGTGGAACCGGAGGAAAGGGGAAAAGGGTGCGTCATGGAAAAGTCATGATTACTCAATGCTGGTGGGATCCCACAGGACTATTGGAATCTGCCTGCCACTCTGACACTGGTGCTGCCTCTGACTCCTTTCCCTTCAAGGACTCCCCATGTCTAGGCTTAGACAGGAAAGCTGGAAAGGACCAGTATTTAGTAGGGTAATTGCGGCTGAAGCGAGGAGGTTGAACCTGAAGAAAGTCCTTGACTGTTTGCATGGACTTGGCTTTTCTTAAGTATGGCTTCAGCCTTGGGGCCAAAAAAGGAAATTTTTGTCCAAAGGAGCATCCAAGAAACTGGATTCCACATGGTCAGCAAGGGGCTGTTACCTAAGCCAGGCATGTCTTCTAAAGATGAATCCTGTAGCCGCTGCTCCACTAGAAACTTTCAGAGCATCATATCCACAGTGCAAGGAGTGAAAAGCTGCTTAAGGGCAAAAACTGCACAAGTCCAGCAGTTCCTTGGAGAATGCCTTATTTTCATTTCCCACCAGTTTTTGCTTCACCTGATCTTCAATGGTTTCCTGATACTTCACCATATAAAACAGGTAGTTATGTACTCACCATAACGATCGATGTATGTGGTCCATCTCGCCTCACATTCTTTACTCACGGGTTCGGAGCCGAGAATCAGCTCCAACTCGGCCAACTTATTTCTCTAGCACGAAGTCTCTAATTGGCTGGGCTAACCCGGTATCCAAAGATGCACCTCGCCCTAGCCCCAGATCTTGTTTGCAGCCATTCCAGTCACACCTCATACACAACCACCACTGAAAGGAGCTCCAGCCAGAAAGGAAGAAAAAACAACTGACACTGAAGGGTTCACACAGCCAATTTTCCTCCAAATCTTACAGGAAGGGGGCAGGTGGGAAGGTACGTAAGAATGTGAGGCGAGATGGACCACATACATCGATCATTATGGTGAGTACATAACTACCTGAGATGTTATGTGGTCCTATCTCGCCTACATTCTTTACTCACGGGACAGCATCCCCAGCACCTCTATCCTGGGCGGCTCATAGGAAATTATTCCTGAGAACCGTGGAACCAAAGGAAGCCCAGCCCCTAGAAGCCACGTCCAACTTGTAATGAGTAATAAAGGTGTGAGGAGAGGCCCAGGTGGCCGCAGCAAAAATATCATCCAATGAAAGCCTGGCATGGTAAGCTATTGATGTAGACACTGCCCTGGTAGAGTGAGCTTTGACGGGAAAAGGTAAATTTCTGCCTGCTGACGAATAGATAAAGGAAATACAATCTTTGATCCATTTAGAAATTGTGCTCTTGGAAATAGGACAACCTGTTCGGTTTTCTGAGAAGGACATAAACAGTTGATCAGACTTCCTAACATGCTTAGTCCTGTGCAAGTAGAATCTTAGTTGTCTGTGCACAATCCAACTGGTGAAATCTAAACTCCGCTTTATTGGAAAAGTTTGGAAAGAACACTGGTAACTCAATAGATTGATGAAGATTAACAGTGGATGACAACTTAGGAAGGAAGGACGGGTTTAGCCTCAGGGGAAACTCTGTCCTTATGAAAGGTCAAATATGGAGGTTTAATGGACAAAGCTTGAATCTCTGATATTCTTCTGACCTATGTAATGGCTATAAGGAAAGCAGTCTTCCAAGATAGAAATTTTAATTCACAGGTGGCAGCCGGTTCAAAGGGCGGTGAAGTGATGGCTTGTAACACAAGGTTTAGATCCCATGGCATGACAGGTTCTAAAACAGGAGGGCAAAGTAACCAGGTGCCTTTCAAGAAGGCCTTACAGAGTTTATGGCCCATAAGAGAAGGCCCGTAAGATGTATGAAAATTGGAAATTGCAGCCAGCTGCACCTTAATGGTAGCAGGCGCGGAGCCCTGTCGGAAAAGCATGGCTAAAAAATTTAAGACCGATGGAATTGGGGCTGTGAAGGGGTCCAAACCTTAGGCCTGAGCCCAAATGGAGAATCTCTTCCATTTTCTGGAATAAATCCTTCTGGTGGAAGACTTATGAGACTAAGACAAGATGTGTACCACCTCAGGTGAAAAGGGATGTCGTCTAACTAGTGATGGAAGTGGAGCAGCCAGGCTGTCAACCTGAGGGTTCGCAAGGAGGGATGGAGCTGTCCTGACATGTGAGTCAGTAGGTCTGGCACTGGGTCCAGGGTCCAAGGACCGTCCACTGTGTACTGCTGAAGAAAGGGGAACCATACTGTCGAGGCCAGTGTGGAGCAATTAGAATCATCCTGCTTCCCAAGGAAATGGCTTTCTGAATCACTCTTGGTAACAGAGGAAACGGAGGGAAAGCATAGATCAGACCGGGGGGCCAATCGTGGACTACAGCGTCCCTGGGTGACTTCCCCTGTGGGGGGATCAGTGTGAAGTACTTGCTGCATTTGGCATTGAGAGGGCTGGCGAAGAGATCGCAGCAAGGCTGACCCCACCTATTCAAAATTTGAACCGCCACTCGGTTGTTCAGGGACCACTCGTAAGGCATCAGAATAGCTCTGCTCAGCCTGTCCGCTATCACGTTGATCTTTCCCAGAATGTGCGTTGCCACTAAAAACTGTTGGGAAGATGCTGCCCAATGCCACACTTGCATGGCCTCTCTGCAGAGGGGATAAGACTTGGTTCCCCCCTGCTTGTTCAGGTACCACACCACGGACATGCTGTCCGAGTGAATTGCAATCATTCCCAGAGGAAGAGAGCTTTGGCATGCCCGCAATGCTAGAAACACCTCCCTCATCTCTAGAACATTGATGATGTGCAGGTGCACCTCATGATCTTGCCACGTGCCTTGGACCGTCCTGCCAAGATAATGCCCCCCACCCCATCTGGGAGGCGTCCGTGGTCACAGTGGCCACTGGAGACATAGGAATCAAGCTCCTCCCCTTGTCCAGATTGGTGGAACATAGCCACCAGCGGAGGTCCTCTTTGCACCGTTCCATGAGAAGTATCAAGTGGGAAAGAGGAAGTTTCTGAAAGGACCATTGGGCCGAAAGGAGCCACTGTAGGATCCGCATGTGTAACCTGGCTAGAGGCACCAGTATGATGGTGGCAGCCATGGATCCCAGGAGCTGGAGAACTAACCTGGCCTGAAATCTCTTGAGGGGCAACAATGCATGGATCTGGGACTGCAGCACTCATCCTCTCTTGTGGCAGAATGGCCCGCATTTGAATAGAGCCTAGCTCTGCGCCTATAAAAACAACATGCTGTGAGGGCAGCAAGGCAGACTTTTCCCAGTTCAAGATAATTCCTAGTTGTTGACAAAGTGTAATGGTAGCCTCCCTGGCTTGAATGAGGAGATGCCTGGTGAGGGCAGTGAGAAGCCAGTCGTCCAGATATGGAAACACCTGGAATCCCCAATGTCTCAGGTGAGCTGTCACCACTGCCAAACACTTGGTAAACACCCTGGGGGCTGTGGTGACACCAAAGGGCAGGGCACGAAACTGGAAGTGACTGGCTCCAAGCCGGAAGCGTAAGTGACTCCTGGATGCCTTGTCCATCTTGATGTGGTAGTAGGCTTCCTTGAGATCGATGGAGCACATCCATACTCCTTTTTCCAGGAAGGGAAAAATGGACTGAAGAGCGACCACTCGGAACTTGGACTTCAGAATGTAGCGATCCAATCGGCTGAGATCCAGCATGGGTCTCAGGTCCCCTGTTCTTTTCGGCACCAAAGAGAGTCTTGAGTAAGTTCCTGATCCGATATGGTCTGAGGGGACTGGTTGGATGACTCCTTTTTCTAGCAGCTTTGAAACTTCTAGTGCTGCTTGATCCCGTTGACTGGGTGAAACATCCGGGATTCTTGTGACTGGAGGGGGTGTTGATAAAAAGGGGATAGTGTAACCTCCGGTAAATATTCGAAGCACCCAACGATCCTGGGTGATGCTTTCCCAGGCTTCCGGATGCAATGAAATTCGGCCCCCGACATGCTCCGGAACAGCACAGTCGGGCAACACCTCAGGAACACTGAAAGGAAGACCCGCGAAAGGAATCGCGGTCTCCTGAGTTGCGGGGGCCTCCTCTGCCTCTAGGATGGCGTTTTCCAGAATAATTTACCCCTCCTCTGCCTCTGGAGGGGGACTCACCTTGAGCGGCAGGGAAAGACTTTTGTGACTTCTTCAACCACATTTTCCCTCCTCTCTGAGCCTTGGGGTAAGGCCTAGAAGGAAGAGAGAAACGGGCCCCTACGGCAGATAGGGTCTTCCCCTCCTGTTCGCATCTGGTGAGGGTGTCTTTCACTTTGGTCCCGAAGAGTGAGGACCCATCAAAGGGGGCGTCAGTGAAGGAAGACAAGGGCCTCCGCGAAATGACACAGGTGCATCCAGGCTTGCCTTCTGAGAGCTACACCTGAGCTAGCTGCCCTACTTGCCCCCTCAGCTGCATAGGATATGAGCCTCATGGACGAGTTGACAATGGAACCAAGGGTAGACAACTGGGCATTAACAGTCTGTGCTACCGCCTCAGGCATGTTACCTGTCACAGTGTCTCCTAGCTCCTTAAGGAGATCTCTCTGGAGCCGAGTAAAATGACAAAAATAATTCAGTGACCGCAAAGTAAAGGTCGCTGAAGACAGGGTACGCTTCCCGTACCGGTCCATACTCCTGGACTCCTTGTTAGGAGGATGGACGGAAGAGGCAGCCTCTGCAACTTCCTGCTGAGTGGCTGCTGCCACCACCAAGGCATTTATGGAAACCCCTTTGGTCAGGAACTCTTTCCCCGGGGAAGCAGAAAGAAATTTATTTGGACGTCTGGGCACCAGTTCCACGGAATCAGGGCTTTCCCACACCCTTCGGCAAATCAAATCCAGGAGTTCATCGAAGGGTGGAGACACCCAGGAGGTGGAGGGTTGAGCTCCAAAGGCCTTGAGGAATACAGACTCCTCCTCAGAGGGGGTCTTGGACGGCCAATCGCCTCTCTGCCTCAAGATCTCCAGGATTTCAGAGAAAGAGACATCATCAGAGGATGACTTGAGGGACCCCTCTGACTCCTCGAGGTCAGTATCGGAAGTGAGGGACTCATCCTGGGAGTCTATGTGCTTCCTCTTGCACACCTTCTTTCTAGGGGGCTCCTCAGGCACAGACACTGAGGGGTCCTCAGAAAGTTGGGGACCGCTCATGGGGGTATCCTCAGACCTTCGGGCTCCGCCATCCACGGATAGGGGGGCGTCAGAGCCTCTAGCCAGGGCGTAGGGGGAAGGAGTGACCAATCCGGGTGATGTAACTGACGATCTGGCCAGTGCGCTCCTCATGGCCTCGAAGGCAGGTCACCCCGAATCCGAGGACCGACCCGTCTCTGAGACCACAACCGGAGTCGGGGTTCCCCGAGCCGATGCACCGAGAGGAAGGCTCGGAACAGACAAGAGTCCAGAGGTATCCCCCTCGGGTTCGACTGAGGAAACCCAAGTACTGAAACCAGAGGACAGAACAGACATGGTTGGAGCAGACGTCGGCTCAGATAAACTCACAAGGGGTATCGGAGCTGACACGAGAACATCACTCGGCGTGGAGCACTCCGGCTCCGACGACACAGAGGTGCTCTGAAGAGGAATCATCGGTACAAGGATAGGGACTGGCTCCGGAGCCGACAGGGTCGGAGCAGATAACAATTTTGCTAACACCAGCGACTGCAGGCGCCTCTGGACCACCCTTATCCACATCCAAATCAGACAGTCTAGAGGATTTAGAGGAAATAGGAGGAGACCGGGATCTCCTACCCGGAGACTCATGCCTTACACTGGGTGACCGGCTCCGAATAGACTCCAATAATATCGGGGCTGAGGTTGACTCCAGCATAACAGATACCTCCTGCGGCCCCGAGGACAAGGGAGCCGAGGAGGCAGTATCCACTTTCGAAACCTTCTCCAGGGGCTCCGATGAGACAGATGGTGCCGGAGATCTTTTCTTGGCCTTGGAAGTCTTAGACTTAGTACTAGAAGAAGAGTCTAAGGACTCCTCAAAGGAAGGCTTAACCAGGCACTTCAAAATCAGCTTATTTTTTCTTTCCTGCAGTACCCTCGGGCTGAAGGCATGGCAAAAACTGCAGGACTCCTGCAGGTGAATAGCACCAAGATAGTAAACGCAGATAGAATGCCCATCTGTAATGGACATCTTGTAGCCATATTTTGAGCATTTTTTAAACCCAGAGGGTTTATGCTCTTTCTGCTCTTTAGACATAGTAATCACAACACCCACTCAAACGACAACGGCCGACACAAGAGGAAGGCAGGAAAAACCAAACTACGAACAGCCAAGGAAACTCTAATTTAAACATTTCTTTGGTGCAGCGAGGAAATTAACTACCGACCAAAAAAACAAACAAAACACAAGTTTACACAAAAAACAACACAGGAGAGGACTAGGTCCTCTAATATAAATGGGCCTAGCCCGCTAAAACAGAGGGATACCACAAAAACACCACTCGCTTACACAGTACACTCACAAAGAAAAACTAGCTATTAAAATAGCTTTTTACAAGAGAACAGACTGCTAAAGACTTATGAAAAGTTTTGAAAAAGGGTACTTAGCCACAGCCAAGTGAGAACACGTCCTAACTCTACGAGCGGCAAACAAGATCTGGGGCTAGGGCGAGGTGCATCTTGGGATACCGGGTTAGCCCAGCCAATTAGAGACTTCGTGCTAGAGAAATAAGTTGGCCGAGTCGGAGCCAGAACCAGTCAGTAAAGAATGTAGGCGAGATAGGACCACATAACATCCAGCAATTCAAAGCCTTCATGATCAAGGTAGCAGAGATGTAGACTTTCTTTCCGAACCTGTCCAAGGCTTTGCTTTGTCAGTTGGCAGGGGATTTTTGGAAGTACTAGCTTTAGCTCCTTTAGGAACCTGAGTTTCCACTTTAGGTTCTGCTACAGGGTTTTTGAAAAGGTGTCTTTGGAGATCCAGAACCCTGCAAAATCGATCAGCTTTCCAAAAGGCAATGGGAGGGAATCTTGTATTAACAAAGAATCCAGAAAGACAACATCCACCACCTGTAATACTGAAAGGAATATCAAGAGGTTTATGCTTGGGGAGTTTAATTCCATAACCCTCTTCTTGGATTGCAGATGGTCTTATGCTTCCCAATTAGTGTTCCCGTGGGGTATATGTAGAGTGCTCCCAAAGGAAATGTCCTCAAAGGAGAGGCTGAGGCAAGGTTTTCATCACAATCTGAATCCCCAGAGGAAGCAAAAGATAAACCTTCCTCAAAGATGGATTGATTCATTATCATAAGAGTCAAAAGAATCAGAAGACACCTAAGGGGAGATTATCCCTTTTTCTTTTACCAAGAGGAGATTCAGGGGCAGAAGATGGAAGACACAGACATCTGGATATGACTATGGTAATCAAATCATCAGCCGGGGCCACGCTGAATGCAGCCTTTTTATGCAAGACCTTAAATTTAGACCACGCTAAAGAAGGGATGCGGGCAGACAGCTGAATCTCAAGGACAGTGAACAAAGGCAATCTCCTGATGACAAGTAACTCCAAACACCCTTTTGTCAGTTTGACTGTGGTCAACGGAAGACAGAAACTGCAAAGTGGCTCTTAGACCAAATGACAAGCTATGTATTCAGCTTGTGCAAAAGGAGAGAGATCTGGTGGCATATTGGACTTTGAATGAGTCTCAGAGGCCTGTGCCACAATCTCAGCCTTCGGAGGGTCTGCTTTCTCAGTTGGCATGGGATTTTTGAAAGTACTAGGTTCAGACATCTCACATTCTTTGATTATAACAAGCTTAGGTGGACTGGCAGAGAGCAAACAAGTGTCACCCAGTACCTTAAGTTTTGGGCACTTTTCCTGCTTGCGTCTGAGGAGATCAACCTCAGCCCAACCAGCAGACGATATAGTATGCAAAGGCCCTGGTGACTCACTAAACTGCTTAGCTAAAATCTCAGCCCTATGCTTGATAGTTCTATTAGAGTGAGCACAGAACCAACAGGTATGTCGTATTCTGGACCCAAATAAGCTACACAAAAAAACAGAGAAAGAACTGGTCTAATATCTGGTTGCCACAGCAGAGAGCTTTTCTCTGACAGTCAAAAAAAATATGGAGAAGCTCCCCAAAGAGAGACTTAGTTTTAGATGTCTTCCTTCTCTGGTGGGAAAGTACAGTTTTGTACCTACCATAAATGTAGATGTTCGAGTGTTCACCCTGCTGCAGTCATCACACTTGGGTTATCCTGCCATCAGGTGGTCCCGCAGTCGGCCAGAGTTCCAAAGTCTTGGTCCGGCATCGGTTGCTGTCGCTTCCTCCCTGACGTCAGTGCGCAAGGTGTATATAAGAGGCATCCAACGCCATTTTCTTCAGTTTTTCTTGCCCCAGATGTCAGGTGCCCCCAATAGGTAGGCAATACTTATTGCTATATAAAAATATCCAAGTAAAAATAAAATAAGAAGTTATGTTCTTACCATAACGTTCCATGTGAATTGTTCATCTCGCCTTTGTTCTTACACACTGGTTTGGAGCTGATCCTCGGCTCCGAGTCGGCCGCATCACTAGCTCTGCATCTTAGAGAAAGCTCGAGGCACAGTAATATCCCATGATCCTCAGGTACTAACCCTCAGATCTAGTTTGCTAGACCAGAAGAATCCCTTTAGAACTGTGTCTTGAACACTCAAACAGATACTACACACCGTCTGGAACCCTGCCCTCAAATAGAGGAGAAAAGATGCCATTACTAATGTACAATAATAAGCTGAATGCTAACAATATCTAGAAAAGACTGAAAAGGAATTCAGTCGAACCCGTTCTCCCAGACCGCAGGATGGGGGATGGAGGGGGGGAATGTAAGAACAAAGGCGAGATGAACAATTCACATGGAACGTTATGGTAAGAACATAACTTCTTAATGTAATTGTTCAATCTCGCCGTTTGTTCTTAGACACGGGTAGCGTCCCCTAGCTCCTTTTTCCTGGGTGGCTCAAGGGAGAACATTTCTGAGTACAGTGGAACCAAACATCGCCCTGTCTCTGGAGCTTTTGTCTAGTTTATAGTGGGCGATAAAGGTATGTGGTTTTGCCCAAGTTGCCGCTGCACAAATGGTATCTAAAGGCAAATGAGTGGTATGGGCTGAAGAGGTAGCAATCGCCCTTGTAGAATGAGCTCTGGGTTTGAAAGGGAGTTGCTGTTTCTATTCAGCATATACAAAATGTATGCAATCTGAGAGCCATTTGGATAAGGTAACCTTCGTTACTGCCTGTCCTTTCCGTTGGTCAGCATATGAGACAAATAGTTGGTCTGACTTTCTGTACTCTTTTGTCCTGTGTAAGTAAAATCTCAGTTGCCTGTGAACGTCCAATTTGTGCAAAGTGTATTCTAACTTATTGGAATGGTTTTTAAAGAAGGTAGGTAGTTCGATAGACTGATTGATGTTTTGAATCGAACAAACCTTCGGAAGGAAGGACGGATTGGTGCGCAAGGTTACTCTATCTGGATGAAAAATCATGTACGGGGGTCGGATAGATAGAGCCTGCAACTCTGAAACTCTCCTGGCGGAAGTGATGGCAACCAGAAAAAGTGTTTTCCACGACAGAAATTTTAATGGAGTTGTGGCTGCTGGTTCAAATGGGGGCAACATGAGTTGTGACAGCATGAGATTAAGATTCCAAGGGGATTCTGGATTACGAAAGGGGGGACGGAGGTGAAAGGTACCTTTCATGAAGGCTTTACAAAGCCTGTGGGACATAAGAACCATGTTCGTGGCCAATATGAAAATTGGATATAGCCGCCAGTTGAACCCTTATCGTGGACGTTGATGCTCCTTTCTTGAAAAAGTGTGGTAAGAAAATCTAGTATCTTGTGTACTGGAGCCCCGAATGGATCTATACCTTATTTGGAGGCCCAGTGCACAAAACGGTTCCATTTGCTGTTGTACAATTTCCTTGTAGATGGTTTGTGAGAAGATACAATAATTTGTTGTACTGCAGGGAATAGTAACTCTGACCTGGCTAAGATGTGAAGCGGAGCAGCCAAGCTGTCAGTTTGAGGGACTTGAGGAAGGTGTGAGGACCTCCCGACGAATGTGTCAACAGGTCTGGCTCCGGGTCCAGCATCCATGGTTCCTCCACTTGATGAGATTGAAGGAAGGGAAACCAGATTTGTCGAGGCCAGAATGGGGCTATCAGTATTATGGTCCTGTCCAGATGTTTGGCTTTCTGCAAGAATCTGGGAATTAGTGGAACAGGAGGAAAAGCGTAAAGGAGACCCGGGGGCCAATCGTGTACCAGTGCGTCCCTGGGGACACCCTCCGGAGGGGGTAACACAGCAAAGTAGCTTCTGCATTTGGCATTCAATGGGGATGCAAACAGGTCGCAGCAAGGCTGGCCCCATCTGCGGAAGATCTCTTCCGCCACTCGAGGTTTGAGGGACCACTCATGAGGGAACAGGATGGCTCTGCTCAACCTGTCCGCGATTACGTTGGAAGTCCCCGGGATGTATGTTGCTATCAGAAAGCGTCCAGTGGACTTTGCCCATTGCCAAATTCTGAGGGCTTCTCTGCATAACGGGTAAGATCTGGTTCCCCCTTGCTTGTTTATGTACCAGACCACTGACATGTTGTCTGTCTGAACTGTCACTGTTCCCTGAGGTAAGGACTTGTGAAAGTGTTGCAACGCTAGAAACACAGCCCTCAGCTCTAGAACATTGATGTGCAGATTGTACTCCAAGTTGGACCATTGACCTTGGACGGTTTGTCCCTGAAAAAAATCCCCCCCACCCTATCAGAGAAGCGTCCGTGGGTAGAGTTGCTACCGGACTGGGTAACACAAACGGTCGTCCTAGTGTTAGATCTTGACTGTGTATCCACCACAAGAGATCCTTCTTGCAAAAATTCGTGATCAAGATTTCGTGAGACAGTGGAACGACCACTGGGCGAATAGCATCCATTGAAGAATCCTCATATGCATCCTGCCTAAGGGAAGTACAATAAGGGAGGCTGCCATCAAGCCTAGTACTCTTAATATTTGTCGTGCAGGGGATTCTCTTGCTCTGGAGAAGGACCGAAATTTGATGTCTGAGGTCTGACACTCTTGGTGGGGGGAGAGTAACTTGAGACAGGGAGGTGTCTAGCTGTGCTCCTATAAATAAGATAAGCTGTGACGACGATAAGACAGACTTTCCAAAATTCACCGTTATGCCTAGCGAAGAGCAGAGACTGATGGTGTAATCCCTGGCTTGTAGAAGACGATACTCGGTGGTGGCGGATAGGAGCCAGTCGGCTAGATAAGGAAATACCCGGAATCCCCTTCGTCTTAGGTGAGACGCTACTACTGCCATGCATTTGGTGAACACCCTGGGGGCTGAGGTGAGACCAAAGGGCAGATCGCGAAACTGGAAATGACTGGCTCCCAGCCGGAAGCGCAGATGATTTCTGGACGCCCTGGCCATCTTGATATGGTAGTACGCGTCTTTGAGATCTATAGAGCACATCCAGTCACCCTTCTGCAGAAAGGGAAGGATTGACTGTAGCGTGACCATCAGGAACTTTTCCTTTTTCAAGAAGGTATTTAATTTGCTGAGGTCCAGAATTGGCCTCCAGTCCCCTGTTTTCTTTGGAACTAAAAAGAACCTCGAGTAAGTTCCGGATCCTATTTGGTCCGCCGGGACTGGTTGGATGACTCTGTTTTCGAGCAACCTTCCTATCTCTACGGTTGCCTGGTCTCGCAGACTGGGTGGAACGTCTGGGAGCTTTTTGGAGTTAGGTGGCATTTTGATGAAGGGAATGTTGTAGCCTCTGGTAACTATGCTTTTTACCCAGGAATCTGATGTAAGATTTAGCCAGGCCTTTGGGTATAAAGCCAAGCGACCCCCGACTGCCTCCAGAGTAGGACAGTCGAGCCTGCACTCAGGAGTGCTGGAAGGGCTTCCCAGAGAAAGTTTCTCTGTCGCCCTGATTTTGCGGACCCCCTCTGCCGGCTGGGCGGCGTCTTCCGTTCTTCCCCTCCTCTGCCTCTGGAGGGTCACTTGGGTGTGCTGAAAAGATCCCAGAGTCTTTCGGAACCACATTTTTCCTCCTCGTTGCCCTTTAGGGTAGGGTCTAGATGGGATGGAAAAATGGACCCCTACAGCAGACAGGGTCTTCCCTTCTTGTTCACACCTCGTGAGAGTCTCCTTTACTTTGGGCCCAAACAAGGAGGCACCATCAAAGGGGGCGTTGGCAAAGGAAGACTTAAAGGCTTCTGCAAAGGAGCGTAAGCGCAACCAGGATTGCCTCCTCAGGGCGATCGCTGAAGCTGCCGCTCTACTCACCCCTTCGGCTGCGTATGAAATCAGCCTCATGGACGAGTTCACTATGGAGTTTAGGGTGTTAAGTTGCACTGTCACTTTCTCGGCGACAGCAGCATCTGTGTTTCCCTGGAGAGTATCTCCCAGTTCCTTAATGAGATCTCTCTGTAAACGCGTGAAATGCGTAAGGTAGTTGAGCGATCGGATGGAAAAAGTCACTGAACTAAATATGCGCTTCCCATATCTGTCCATCGTCCTAGAATCCTTATTAGGAGGATGGACAGAGGAAGATGATTCCGACATCTCTTTCTTAGTGCCCGCCGCCACCACCATAGTATCCACGGAAACCCCTTTTGTAAGATAAGATTTGTCCTGGGGGGCAGTCATGTATTTATTTGGCTTACGAGGGACTGGTTCCACTGTATCGGGTGTTTCCCAAGCCCTCCGGGCTATTAGATCCATGAGATCGTCAAATGGCGGAGTCACCCAGGAGTTAGAAGGTTGAGTCCCAAATGCCTTCAGCAAGACCGATTCATCCACAGAAGGGGTAAGGGTTTGCCAGTCTCCCCTTTGTTTCAGGATTTCCAAAATGTCTGCAAACGAGACATCCTCAGAGGGGGACCGTGGGGACCCTTCTCTTTCATCTAAATCGGTGTCGGATGCGAGAGATTCCTGGGGGGAATCTATGTGCCTCCTCTTGCACAATCGTTTCCTCGGAACATCCTCAGCGGGAGCTTCTGGGGATGCATCTGAGGAACCAGAGTCGCCCTGTGGGGACTTCTGAGGCATTGGGTCTCGACGCTTGGTAGAGACCGAAGGCACAGAAGCAGAACGCGGACCTTTTGGGGAAGGAGAAGAAGATACTGATGAAGTATGTGTCTGATCAGACAAGACCTCCCTCATGATGTCAAAGGCACCGGTGCCCCGACCCAAAGATCCGACACGATCTGAAGAAGGTGGTCATTACTCCAGAATCTGAACCACGGGCTCCGACACCGAGGACGGATCCGAACTGATCTGAGCAGAGGCACCGAGGGGAAGAGTCGGAACCGATATCTCGGTTCAACTGTCCCCCCCCCGGAACCTAGGAAAGATCTTCGGCTGGTTCCGAAGGAGTTGAAGTCAACGGAGCCGATAGCACTACTGGAGGCTTCGGCACCGAGGGCTCTACAATCATCGGTTCTTCGATTCCTAGCTCCGATGACTCGACGGGTCTCGGAGGAGGAAGTGTTGAGGGAACAGGAATAGTCTCGAGTTTCGAAACCAGCTGGGACGAAACCTCAATTAGTTTGGACAAAGCCGAGTTCTCCATAATCTTCTGTACCACTCAGTCCACATCGGAGTCGGAAAGGGGCCTCGAAGGGATCGAAGCAGTCACCGAGCGAAGGATAGAAGGCGGTGGCACCTCTGACACAGGCTCCAAGACCTGAGCCTCGGTCAGAGATAAATGCTCGACACCTGGCACAGAGGTCGTAGGAGCCGGCATCCAAATCTGAAAAGAGGTGCTCGGAGCTGATGACTTGGGCTCCGACACTCTTGAAGACTTCGACCCCTTCGAAGACTTGGATACCTGTTCAGCCTTGTCCAGGGCCTCTTGAAAATCGGGTTTAAGCAACCCTCTGTCAACCAACTTCCTGCGTCTTTCCAGCATGACCCTCCCACTAAAGGAATGACAAATGGAACAGCCTTCCTGCAAGTGGAGAGGGCCAAGACAGTAGATGCAGGATGAGTGGTTGTCAGTAATGGACATCTTCTGTCCGCACTGACACCTTTTAAAGCCAGATTTGGCTTTCTCTGACATTTTTAGAAAAGTCCAAAAAACACAGCACACTTAAGAAACACACTATATAACTCTAAGTGTAACAATTTTAAAAGTTTGGAATAATTATAATAATCAACAGTTTAATTCTAACCTAATATATATATAAAAATCCAAAACACACAGCACACTATGATATATGTACATATATTGAAGAAAGAGAGAGAGTTAAGGCAAAAATTATTTAAAGTACTGTCAATCCTGACAGAAAAAACCCGTAGGCCTTAACTAGAAACTAACTAATCTAGTCTAAATACTCACAAATAACACCCCTATACTATATTATTTATTTAAACACTCAGAAATAACTATAAGTCTATAAAAAAAGAGAAATATCGGCTCCGAACCCGTGTGTAAGAACAAACAGCGAGATTGAACAATTTCACATCAATACTTTCAGCCACAAGCAAATACACCACAGAGGTTGTATAGGATAGAAAGGAATGGATAAGTCCAGCTAGTTCAGAGGGGATGGAGGGAGGGTAACCTGGACTGCAGCAGGGTGAACACTCGAACATCTACATTTATGGTAGGTACAAAACTGTACTATGTTCATCGTGTTACCCTGCTGCAGTCATCACACTTCGTTTGAATCCCAAAGCTAAGGAAGGGTGGCGGAGTTAAACAGGGTTAGAAGAAGCTAGTAGGCCCTGCAAAACTGCAGTGGCAAAGCCAGCTCTAGTCTTAGAATATAGAGGTAAGTGATAGTGTTTGGTGAAGGTGTGCACTGAACTCCAAGTTGCAGCTTCCAGAATATCCTTGGTTGGCACCCCCCTGAGAAAGGCTGCTGATGTAGCTGTAGCCCTGGTGGAGTGGGGCCTAATGCTAGCAGGTACCGGTTTCTCATGATGCGTGTAGAAGAAACGTATGCAATGTCCTATCCATTTTGAAATGGTCTGTTTTGAGATAGCTTTTCCTTGTGATCCTGCAGCATAGGCTACAAAGAGCTGGTCAGAGTTTCTGAAAGCCTTAGTTTTATCCAAGTAGTAATGTAATTGTCTGTGAATGTCCAAAGAGTGCAGGAGTCTTTCTCCTTTGTTCTGGGGATTTGGAAAAAAAGGTGGGCAAATGAATGGTTTGGTTTAGGGCCACACTGGATACCACCTTTGGCATAAAGGAAGGGTTAGTTCGCAGAGAGACTCTGTCTTGAAAAAATGAGGAAAGGCTCCACTGCCATTAGTGCCTGTAGCTCTGAGACTCTTCTAGCTGAAGTTATTGCTAGCAGCAGGGCAGTTTTCCATGAAAGAAACTTTAAATCAGCTGAGAAAGCTGGTTCAAAGGGCGGCAGTGTAAGTTTTTCCAGAACAAAGTTGAGATCCCAAATAGGTGTTGGTGCTCTCCTGGGCGATCTTTTGTTCTTAGCCCGAGGTACTATCTTAGGAGTGGATGTGAAAATAAAGGAGGATCCGTGCTATAATGAGCTGAAATTGCTGAGGCGTGGATCTTAATAGATGAAAAAGAAAGTCCTTTGTGCAACATCTCAGTTAAATATTGTAGAATCTGAGGAATGTTTGGATCAAGGGGATTTTGGCCTTTAGCCTGGTTCCAGGCGCAAAATCTTTTCCATTTGTCTGAATAGGTTTTCCTGGTGCTGGGCCTCCTGGCCTCCAGAATGACATCCATAACAGCTTTGGATAGAGGTGTTGGTTGATTGTTGAGGTAATTTGCCATGCAGCCAGATTTAAAGTCTTGAGCTGGCTGTGTAGAATTTGATGGTCTCGCTGGGCGAGCAGGTGAGGAATTTGTGGTAAAATCCATGGTGAGCCTAGGGCCATGTTCTTTAGAATTGGATACCAGTGCTGGCGTGGCCAGTCTGGTGCAATGAGTATCGTTTGTGGCCTCTCTAATCTGACTTTCAGCAGAACCTTTGCTAGAAGAGGCAGTGGAGGAAAGGCATACACTGTTAATGTTTTCCAACTGAATGAGAGGGCGTCCACTTTCCAAGCTAGTGGGTGGAATGTTCTTGTACAAAATTTTTGAAGGTGGTAGTTTTGGGGGTTGGCAAACAGATCTATGTCTGGGCGTCCCCATTTTTGAGTCATCATTGCAAATACTTGTGGATCCAGTTTCCACTCGTAGGGATCCATGATATTTCTGCTTAGGTCGTCTGCCAATGTGTTTTTCTTTCCTGGCAGGAATTGTGCTTGTAGTTGAACTTGGTAAGATGGTGCTGTGTTCCACAAGGTCATTGCTTGCCTGCATAGAGGGTAGGAATGTGTGCCCCCTTGCTTGTTGATGTACCACATTACCGTGGTACTGTCCGTCTTTATTATTAGTTGTCCTGGGTGTAAGAGGTCCTTGAAAGCTGTTAGGGCATTCTGTACTGCTAGCATTTCCTTTTGATTGATATGCAGATGCCTTTGATCTGTAGTCCATTTGCCCTGAATGCACTGTCCTGCCATGTGCGCTCCCCAGGCATAGTCCGATGCATCTGTTGTCATAGTTTGCCTGGCTGTGGGTAATGTGAAAGGCTGACCCTTGTTGAGGTGACATGCCTGTGCATAGAAACTCCTGTTGAAGGCAGGGAATGAGTGGTATCATTTGTTTCCAAGCTGTGGCTGTGCTGAGTCCATACGCTTTTCAGGTACCATTGTAATTATCTCATATGCAGTTTTGCAAATGGTATTAGTAGTATGCAAGATTCCATGAATCCCAAGGCCTGCAGAATTTTTCTTGCATGGAGTTGGGTCTTTGTTGCCATTATTTTGAAGTATTGAGTCAGCTGTTGTTGCTTGTCTGGCATGATATAAGCCATCTGGGCTGTTGTATTCAAGCTGGCACCGAGGAATATTATGTTTTGTGAGGGCACTAGTTTTGATTTCTTTTCATTTACTGTGTACCCTAGGCAACTTAGAAGGTGTTTGACAAACCAGATGTTTTAAAAGAATGTCCTTGCTTTCTGCTTGAATAAGGCAGTCATCCAGGTATGGGTATATTTGAATTCCTCTGTCTGCAGTATGCAATTACTGGTGCCAGACATTTTGTGAAGACTCTGGGCGCAGTAGATAAGCCAAAGGGCAGTGCAGAGAATTGATAATGGGTTGAACCTGCAATGAAGCGGAGGTATCTTCTGCAATTTTGTCTGATAGGGACATGCAGGTATGCCTCCTTGAGATCCAACGTTACTAGCCAAGCCTTCTTGCCCAGCATGGGAAGAAGCTGCTGTAGTGTTAGCATCTTGAATTTTGGTACTTGTAGATAGGTGTTCAGAATTGAAAGATCCAGAATGGGTCTCCATGCTTTGTCCTTTCCTAGAAAGAGTCTTGAGTAAAATCCTTGTCCTTGCTCCTGTGTAGGTACCTGTTGAATGGCTCTCGTGTCCATGAGAGCTGTAATTTGTTTTTGTGCCTCTGCCCATTTATTTGGTGGCAGGTTTGGCATTCCTTTTATCCTTGGCAAGGTATGAAAGTGGAATCTGTATCCTTGTGAGACAATGTTTAGGACCCATTTGTCTTTTGTGATGATGTGCCAGTTGTCTGCAAAAAGTGCTAATTTTCCTCCCAAGGGAGCTTCCAAGAGAGATTTGCTTGGTAGTTGGAGGGTTGAGTCATTGTGTTTGTCTTCTGCTAGCTTGGGGCCTGTCTTCACCTCCTTTCTGGGTTGTGGCACCCCATTGGCGAGGTTTGTAAGGGCCTTGTGACTGACCTCTGCCCCTTGGGTGTCTGTATTTGCCCCTCTGTGGTCTGTCAGAAGCTGGAAAGGACCAATTTTTTGTTGGCCAATTTCTGCTGAAACGAGGGGGTTGTACCTGTAAAAAATCCTTGACCGACTGCATAGACTTTGCCTTATCCTCCATTTTCTTTAAAACCTCTTCTGCTCTGACACCAAATAAGACATCCTGCTGTAAAGGTGCATCCAATAATTTTGCTTTAACATGATCAGGTAGGGTTTGTTCTTTTAACCAAGCATGTCTGCGTATGACAGACCCAGTAACAGCTGCTCTACAGGAAGCTTCCAATGAATCAAATCCACATTGTAAAGTATGTTTGCCCACATGTTCAGCTGCATGCAACAGATCCTGCATTTCCTTGAATTCAGCCTGTTCAGAATGTGTGCTCAGTTTTTGTTTTAATTGAGACATTAGTAATTGCTGACATTTCAGCATGTGAAACTGACAATTTAATGCTCTCATAGCCAGAGTAGCTGAGGTGTATATCTTCTTTCCCCATCTATCTAAAGCTCTGGAATCCCTTTCAGAGGGTACAGGATTTTTAGCCATAGAAGCTTTAGCCCCTTTGGGACCCTGGTAAATTGTTTCTGGGTCAGCCAGAGGGCTTTTATAAAGGAATTTGTGTGTGTCAGTTACTCTGTAGTATCAGTCTGGTTTGGCTGGAGCAGGAGGTAGGGAGTCTGGATTTAGACTAGACTCTAAGTAAACATCATCCACAATATCTAAAACTGGAGGGATAGCAAGTGGTCTGTGCTGGGGTAGTAAAAGAAACTCTCAGAGCCTTTTCTTAAAATCAGAGTAGTCCTGGCCTTCCCAGTGGAAATGTTCCCTCATGGTATGTAAAGTTTCCCTAAAGGAGTAGTCTTCAGGGGGAGATGCTGAGCGAATAGTGTCTTCAGCATCAGAATCTTCATAAGGGGGAAAAGCGTAATCCTGTTCCTCAGAAAAATCTGAAGAAATAGAAACCTGGTCAGAGGAAGCATAGTCCTCCTCTTGTCTTGACCTTTCATCCGGACGGGGATGGGAACCCCTGATTTGGGAAATCAAATCTTCAGCCATCTTAAGCATTTGTTTCTTAGGCATGGGGCCTTGAACAGGAGACTGATGTACAGTCTTTTTTGGTTTTAATGGAGTTTTTTGCTTAGCATAAGATTTAATGGTGAGTGCAGTCGGTCTGAAGACACCTTCTGAAACCGAAGGCGTTTCTACTGCACCGGGATCACCTTCTGCTCCGGTGTCGGAAGGGCCTAATGAAGATGGTTGCGACGGCCTAGTACACTCCCGCTTGAGAATCCGAAGCTGTCTGGGGTTCCATTTCCGCGGTCGTCAGGGGCTGCACAGGCGCCTCACTGAAAACCGGAGAACTGGCGACAGACCCAGCAGAGGCCTCGGAGTCTGGCTTGGTTCTATGCTGCCTGTCCTTATCCTTGCGTTTTTTATGCATGCCGGTCGTCGGCTGCTCCGACGGCATGATATAATTAAATTTCCTACCAAAGTAATGCTGTGCGAAGTCAAAATGGTGTTTGATAGTTCGTTTATTAAACCTAGCACAAAACCGACAACCTGTGACATCATGGTCTGGACCTAGGCAAGGAATACAATAAGAATGGAAGTCCTTATGAGGTATTTGCTTCCCACAAGAAATGCAATTGTTAACTTTTTCTGACATCGGACTGAGGCAAGAAAAGGTTCCCCAATGGGGTACTTAGCTTTATTGAAGACTTTGGACTAAAATTTGATTAAAAAATCTCAGGTGTCAGCCGACCGGCACTTGCGAACTGCTTCTGCTTCGGGCACCGCGCGGCAAGAACGACTGGAGAAAATGGCGTTGGATGTCTCATATACCCCTGGCGCACTGACGTCAGGGAGGAAGCAACAGCAACCGACGCCGGACCAAGACTTTGGAACTCTGGCCGACTGCGGGACCGCCTGACGGCAGGATAACCCAAGTGTGATGTCTGCAGCAGGGTAACACGATGAACACCTGATCGAAGCACTGAGTAGCACTCTGCTTCAGACTCCAATGGCAAGAAAGAAAAAAAGTTATGTACTCACCATAACGTTACATTCCATGTGAGTTGTTCATCTCACCTTCATTGTCACTAATGGGTTCGGAGCCAATCCTTAGCTCCGACTCAGCCAGATGCTACAGCTCAAGGTTTTCATACAGCTTGTGGCCTACTCCCTACTACATGATGGACTTAATGGTTCCCTCAGATCTTGCTTGTAGCCAATCATACTGATAGCTAAAGTACATAGGAATTGAAATAAGGATACCGTAGATAAGGACAAAGTATCACTAAGATTTGTCTGAACTTCCCAGCCCTCAAGACTTTAAAGGTAGGGGGCTGGGGGGTGGGACACAAGAATGAAGGCGAAATGAATAACTCACATGGAATGTTATGGTGAGTACATAACTTCTTTATGTGAAGTTGTTCGATCTCGCCTTCATTCTCATTGATGGGTTAGCGTCCCAAGCACCATCTTCTTGGGTGGCTCATGAAAGTATATTACTCAGAACCATAGAACCAAAGGAGGCTCTGTCCCTGGAGTTCCTATCCAGTTTGTAATGAGTGATAAAGGTATGAGTTGAGGACCACGTGGCTGCTGCACAAATGGTATATATAGGTAGCCTTGCTAGAAAGGCTGAAGATGTGGAAACTACCCTGGTTGAGTGAGCCATAACTTTATGATTTAGTGCCATGTGCGTAGAGCTCCATTTGACAGTGTTTTTTTTTACCACCAGAGTACCCTTCTTTGAATCTGAAAAGGAGACAAAAAGTTGATCCGACTTTCTGAAGTCCTTAGTCCTGTCTAAACAGAATCAAAGTTGCCTATGGACATTGAGTTTGTGCAACGTGTTCCATTTTGTTTGTATATTTGGGAAAAAACAAAGGTAATTCTTTAGTTTGGTTAAGATTTGTTTCAGAACAAACCTTAGGTAAGAATGAAGGATTTGTTCTCAGTGTTATTCTGCCATTATGAAAAAATCAAGTATGGGGCTTTGATGGACAAGGTATGTAATTCCAAGATTCTTCGAGCAGAAGGAATAGCTACTAGGAAAATGGTCTTCCATAATAGGCATTTCAAATCACAGGATGATGCAGGTTCAAAGGGGGATAAAATGATCAGTGAGAGCACAAAATTCAGAATCCATGGAGCAGCTGGGATTCGAACAGGTGGTCTCAAGTGAATAGTACCTTTAAGGAAGGCTTTAGAAAGTCTCTGTGACATGATGCGGGTCTCTTGATCGCCAATATGAAAATTAGACATTTCTGCCAATTGAACCCTAAGGGTTGCCACAGCCGCTCCTTCATGAAACAGTTTAGTCAGAAACTCTAAAATGGATGAAATCAAAGCCATATATGAGTCAACATTATTTTTTGATGCCCATACGGAAACCCCTTTCCACTTGTTGAGGTATAGTTTCCTGGTAGAAGACTTATGAGAAGAGATTAGGATGTTCTGTGCTGCAGGTAACAGATTGTGGAACGTGGCTATTCGTGGGACTGGAGCAGCCAAGCTGTCAACTTTAGGGCATGAAGTGCAGGATGAAGAGCCCCTGATGAATGCATCAGAAGATCTGGGACTGGGTGCAGAATCCATAGTTCTTCCAGTAGATGAGGCTGAAGAAAGGGGAACCAAATTTGATGGGACCAGTAAGGGCCTATTAGAATAATGGCCCTTCCCAGAGCGTTGGCTTTCTGTAGGAATTTTTGGTATCAAGAGGAAACGGGGGAAAGGCATAAAGAAGTCCCAGGGGCCAACTGTGTGCAAGTGCATCCCTTGGGGTATCCCCTGAGTTGGGGATCAGGGCAAAGTAGTTGCTGCATTTGGTGTTGGTGGGGCTTGCAAAGAGGTCGCAGCAAGGCTAGAACCATCTGCAGAATATCCTTTCCGCTACTACTTCTTTAAGAGACCACTCGTGAGACAACAGAATTGCTCTGCTCAACTTGTCCGCTATCACACTGGACCGCCCCAGGATGTGCATTGCTATCAGAAAGCGCTGGGTGAATATTGCCCATTGCTATACTCTCAGGGCCTCTCGACATAAGGGGTACGATCTGGTTCCTCCCCGTTTATGTACCAGACCACTGACATGTTGTCCGTCTGTACTGCAATAGTCCCTAGAGGGATAAAGTTTTGTAAGGACCGCAACACTAGACGTACCGCTCATCTCTAGGACACTGATATGCAGATGAGCCTCGTCATTCTCCCATGTGCCTTGAGCTGTCCTTCCTTGAAAATGCCCCCCACCCACCCAGTCAGGGAGGAGTCTGTGGTCACAGTGGCAACAGGGGTTGGTAGAACAAAGGGACATCCTACTGTCACTTGAGGAATGGTCAGCCACCAAAGAAGATCTTTCTTGCATGACTTTGTTATTATAATGGGATGAGACACTGGCAGTTCCTGATAGGACCATTGTGTGAATACAAACCGTTGTAGTATCCGCATGTGCATTCGGCCTAATGGAATGACAATGATGGCTGCCGCCATGGTCCCTAGTAATTTGAGTACTACTGAACCTGGGGCTCTCTGTTTGGGGATGAGGTCCAGAACTTGTCGAAGGCTCACCACTCTTTCCATTGGTAGTTTTATGGTCATGGAAGCTGCGTCGAGATCTGCTCCTATAAAAATGGTACATCTGGATGGCTATAAAGCAGATTTGTCCCAGTTTACAGTAATCCCCAATCGACTGCAAAGATCTAAGGTTGTATCCCTTGCTTGTATAAGTTGATGCTTGGTAGTGGCATTGTTGAGCCAGTCGTCTAAATATGGAAACACTTAAATCCTAACCGTCTCAGGTGAACCGTGACTACTGCCATGCATTTGGTGAACACTCTGGGGGCTGTAGTGAGACCAAAGGGCAGAGCTCGAAACTGAAAGTGACTGGCTCCCAGCCGAAAGCGCAGATGATCCCTGGATGGTCTGGCCATCTTTATATGGTAGTGCGCATCCTGCAGATCTATTCAGCACATCCAATTGTCTTTCCCTAGAAAGGGAAATATAGACTGTAACATGACCATCCGAAACTTTGTTTTTTTGACAGATTTGTTCAATCTGCTGAGATCCAAAATGAGTCTCCAATCCCCTGTTTTCTTTGAAACTAAGAAGAACCTTGAGTAAGCTCCGGATCCTCTCTGGCCTGCTGGGACTGGTTGGATGACTGTTCTTTCCTAGCAGCCTTGCAATCTCTATGGTTGCCTGTTCCCTGTGACTGGGTGGGACGTTGGTGATTTTTTTTTCACAAGGGGTTGAGGGGAAGCAAAGGGAATGGTGTATCCTCTGGATATTATGTTTTGCACCCAATGATCTTTTGTGATTTTTAGCCAGTTGTCTGGGTACAAAGATGAGCTTCCCCAGACTGCCTCCTCAGGCGGACAGATGGGCCTCCTTCCAGGAGCACTGGTAGGTCTTTCCAAAGAACTGATCCCGGTCACCCAGATACTGCGGGCCCCCTCTGCTGCGTGGACGGCGTCTTCCATTATTGCCCCCTCCTCTGCCTCTAGAGGGAGTTTTACCACGTCTCAAAGAAAGCTCCTTGGGCTTTACGGAACCACATTTTCCCACTTTTCCGACCTTTAGGATAAGGTCTGGTAGAGGTGGAAAAAAGGACTCCTACGGCAGATAGAGTCTTTCCATCATGCTTGCAATCTGGTAAGCATTTCCTTCACTTTCGGTCCAAAACGTGATGAACCATCAAAGGGGTGTTCACAAAGGATGACTTGTAGGGCTCTGCAAAGGAACATAAGCAGATCCAGAAGCGTCGCCTAAGAGCAATTCCTGTACCCGCTGCCCTACTCGTTCCATCAGCTGCATATGAAATCAGGTGCATGGAAGAGTTTATAAAGGAATTTAGGGTAGCAAGCTGGGAGGTTACCTTATCTGAGACCCCCCCCGCAGCTACCGCACCCTGTAGAGTATCTCCCAACTCCTTAAGGAGATCTCTATGTAGTCTAGTAAAATGTGTAAGGTAGTTCAGGGATCGAAGAGTAAAGACCACGGAACTAAATATGTGCTTTCCATATCTGTTCATGATCCTAGAATCCCTATCAGGAGGATGAACAGATGTAGAGGTCTCCGATAACTCATTTTTGGTGGCCGCCGCCACCACCATAGCATCAACAGGTACTCCTTTGGTAAGGAAAGCCTTGTCCTGGGGTGACGTTATAAATTTGTTAGGCCTCCGAGGGACTGGTTCTATGGTATCTGGGGACTCCCACGCCTTTTGAGAAAGAAGGTCCATCAACTCATCAAAAGGCAGAGTCACCCAAGGGGTGGAGGGCTGAGACCCAAAAGCCTTCAGAAGTACTGACTTATCAGTAGGGTTAAGGGGGTTCTAGCTGCTCCTGCTTCAGTATTTCTAGGATATCACCAAGAGAGATCTCTTCAGAGGGGGACCCTTCTGACTCATCTAAGTCAGTATCTGACGTGATGGATTCCTGTGGAGAATCAGATGACTCCTCTTACAAATCCTCTTCCTGGGAACCTCCTCAGTGTGAGCTTCTGGGGAGTTACCGGAAGGAGCAGGGCTCACCTGATGGGGGGACCTGAGACTCCAAGTCTCTACGCTTTTGAGGGATCAGTGAGGCAGAGGCAGACACAGGAGCTTTAGGGAGAAGATTGCTGGTTGCCTGAGGGGACAACGCTCTCCTCATAGCATCAAAGGCCGCCCGGCTCCAATCTGAAGAGATGCCTGGATCCGTAGAAGCAGGCAGTCTCCATGGCGCTGAAGCCGTGGGCTCCGAGCCCAAGGTAGGTGCCGAACTCATCCAAGCCAAGG
Organism: Protopterus annectens; assembly: GCF_019279795.1. Lineage (NCBI taxonomy): Eukaryota > Metazoa > Chordata > Ceratodontiformes > Protopteridae > Protopterus > Protopterus annectens. The sequence continues at coordinate 657,359,909 of NC_056744.1, forward strand.
CCCTGAGAGACAGAGTTTGCACCAAAAGATTGGTACAACTATCCACTCCGGACTCTACCGGCAAGTGTCGGCTCCTAGACTCTAAGTTAGGTACTGAAGAAGTCAGAGTAGTCAGAACCGAAAGCCCCAGGGGTATCGGCTCCAGCGGTTCCACAATCATCTGTTCCGAATACTCCGGCTCCGAAACTTCGGGTTGAATCGGAGGAACAGAAGAAATGGGCTGGGTCTTTGTTGGTTCCAAAGTCCTAGGGGTCGAACCAGACAGAATTTTTGCTAGCCCCTGTGACTGCAAAAGCCTCTGCACCACTCAATTCACATCCTTATCCGATAGTCTTGAGGACCGGGAAGCTATAGAGGAGGCCTCTGACTGTAAAACTGGAGACTTTAGAGTAGGAGATACCAGTTCCAATACTGGGAACCGGCTCCTACTGACCACAACCTCCGGTTCTGTAGGCATTGGAGCCGAGGTAGTAGTTCGGCTAGATTTGGATATCGAGGAGCCCTTTTTCGACTCCGACTCAGAGGATGAGCTGGAAGATAAAGTTTTTGATGACTTAGCAGGTTTGTCTTTATCCAAGGCTTCTTGAAAGGAAGATTTTAGTAAACCTCTCGCCATTAATTTACTCCTGCTTTCGTGGAGAACGCGAGAACTAAATGAGTGACAGATGGTACAATTTTCTTGAAGGTGAAGCTCACCTAGACAAACACAGTCTGTGTGCCCATCTGTGATGGACATTTTGTCCACATTTGGGACATTTCTTGAAACCAGATTTAGTCTTCTCCTGAGACATGGTAAAGCACTCATATCTATAATAATGGCCCCAAAGAAAAAAACGTAGAGCTCTAACTATATAATATGTAATGCAACAACACACACACTATGTAACTATAAAGGCACACAATATCAATAACAACAATATTAGCCCCAATAAAAACAGGGTCTAACTCTAAACTACAAGAAACTATGGTACTTAACTATGAGAAGCATACAATGCTATTCAAAGATATATAATACAACCCTAACAACCACCACAGGGCTGAATTAAATTTACAAATTCAAATCTAACAGTAGGAAAATGAACTAGTACTGCCCTAATAAAAAAACGGGCTTGCTACTTTAAAGCAGACAGAAGGGGTAGGGCGGAAAGTTGCTTTAAACTAGACAATCTCTAATAGAATTGTTATAAGTAGGCCTAGAAGAGAAGTAGCCACAAAAACAGAGAAAAAAACTCTAATGCTAAGCATGACTATCAAATACAGAGAATGTATAAAAATAGTACAGTTGTGTATCTGCCATAAATGTAGATGTTCGAGTGTATTCACTGTTGCAGTCATTACACTTGGGTTATCCTGCTGGCAGGCTACCAGCAGTCGGCCTGAATTCCAAAGTCTTGGTCTGGCGTCGGCTGCTGTCGCCTCTTCCCTGATGTCAGTACGCCAAGGGTATAAAAGATGCAGCCAACGTTATTTTTTTCAGTTTTTCTTGCCCCAGATGTCAGCTGCCCCCAAAAGGGTAGGCTAAAAAAACATTGCTAATAAAAGCATGCACTAAAATAAACAATACCTTCATCTACAAGCAAATACACCACATAGGTTGTATAGGATAGAGAAGTACAGATAAGTCCCAGCAAAGAAAGGGGGATGGTGGGTGGGTAACCTGGACTGCAACAGTGAATACACTCTAACATCTACATTTATAGTAGGTACACAACTGTACTATGTTCATCGTGTTTCACTGTTGCAGTCATTACACTTGGGTTGAATCCCAAAGCAGAGGTTGGGCGGCTGGGTCTAAATAGAATTAGGAGTGGCTATAAGGCCCTGCAAGACTGCAGTGGCAAAGCCTGCTCTGGATTTAGAGTAAAGAGGAAAGTGGTAGTGCTTCGTAAAAGTGTGCACTGAAGTCCAAGTTGCGGCCTCCAAAATATCCTTGGTTGGTACTCCTCTGAGGAAGGCTGCTGAGGTAGCTGCTGCCCTGGTAGAATGTGGTCTAATGCCCTTAGGCACTGATTTACCATGTTGTGAACAGCAGAAACGAATGCAGTGTCCTATCCATTTTGAAATAGTCTGCTTTGAGATAGCCTTTCCTTGTGATCCTGCAGCATATGCCACTAAAAGTTGCTCAGTCTTTCTGAAAGCTTTAGTTTTGTCCAAGCAGAAGCATAGCTGTCTGTGTATGTCCAAAGAAGTCTCTCCCTTTTATTCTGCGGGTTTGGGTAAAACGTAGGCAAATTAATGGTTTGGTTAAGAGCCACACTGGACACTACCCTAGGCATAAATGTTGGGTTTGTCCTTAGAGAAACCCTGTCCGGATGGAAGATAATAAAAGGTTCCACAGCCATTACTGCCTGTAACTCTGAGACTCTTCTTGCTGAAGTTATTGCTAGGAGCAGAGCTGTTTTCCATGATAAGAATTTTATCTCAGCTGTATTGGCTGGCTCAAAAGGAGGCAGTGTGAGTTTTTACAAGACAAAATTGAGGTCCCATGCAGGTATTGGTGCTCTCCTTGGAGGTCTTATGTTTTTGGCCTGAGGAACTGCCTAAGCAATGGATATCAAAAAATAGGCAGGTCTGTATTGTAATGAGCTGAAATGGCAGAGGCATGGATCTTAACTGATGAGAAGAATAGGCCTTTGTCCAGCATCTCAGTTAGATATTGTAAAATCGGAGGAATATTTGGAACAAGCGTGTCAATTCCTTGTGCCCGATTCCAAGCACAGAATCTCTTCCATTTTTCTGCATAAGATATTCTGGTGCTGGACCTCCTGGCCTCCAAAATGACATCCATAACCGTTTAGAGAGAGGTGTATTCTGAATGGTTACAGTATCCACCATGCAGCTAGAGTTAGAGTTCTGAGTTGGCTGTGCAGGATCGTTGGGTCAGTAAATGAGGAATTTGAGGCAATGTCCAGGCTGGGCCTTGGGACAAGCTCCTTAGGATTGGGTACCAGTGTTGGTGTGGCCAATCCGGGGCAATCAGAATCATTTATGGCTTCTCTTGTCTGACCTTTAGGAGTACCTTGTGGAGGAGAGGTAGTGGAGGAAAGGCATATACTGTAAGGTTGTTCCAGCTGAATGACAGAGCATCCACTTTCCATGCTTGTTTGTGATAAGTCCTTGTGCAGAATCTCTGAAGTTGGCAGTTGTGAGGGGAGGCAAAAAGATCCATGTTTGGGTGTACCCATTTTCTTGTTATCATGCTGAAGATTTGTGGATCTAGTTTCCACTCGTGAGGGTCCATGAGGTTTCTGCTTAGTTCGTCTGCCACAGCATTTGTTTTTCCTGGCAGGAATTGTGCTTGCAGGTGTACTTGGAAAATCAATGCTGTGTTCCACAAAATCATGGCTTGTCTGCAGAGGGAGTAGGAATGTGTGCCCCCCCTGCTTGTTTATGTGCCAAATGACTGTGGTGTTGTCCGTCTTTATCAGCAGCTGTCTTGGATGAAGTAGGCCCTTGAAGGCTGTCAGGGCATTTTGTACAGTTAGCATCTCTTTTTGATTAATGTTTAGATGCCTTGGCTTGGGGGCCATGTGCCCTGAATACATTTTCCTGCCACGTGGGCCCCCCAGGCATAATCTGATGCATCTGTTGTTAGTGTTTGCCTGGCTGTAGGTAAAGTGAATGGCTGTCCCTTGTTGTGGTGACAGGCCTGTGCCCACCATTGAAACTCCTGTTGCAGGCAGGGAATGAGTGAAATTAATGATTCCAGGCTGTGGCAATGTTGAGTCCAATCACTTTTTAGGTACCATTGTAGTTTCCTCATATGCAGTCTTGCATATGGAATTAGCAGAATGCAGGAGGCCATGTAGCCCAAAGCCTGCAGAATTTTTCTTGCAGATAACTGGGTCTTTGCTGCCATGTTTTCAAAGTAAGAAGTCAGTTGTCCTTGTTTGTCTGGCGTGAGATAAGCCATCTGGGCAGTTGTATTTAAGCTTGTACCCAGGAATATTATCTCTTGAGAGGGTACTAGTTTTGATTACTTTTCGTTTACTGTGTACCCTAGGCAAATTAGTAAACTTTTTACAATCACCAGATGCTTTAGTAGAATGTCTTTTGGCCTCTGCTTGAATAAGGCAGTCGTCCAAGTAGGGATATATTTGAATTCCTCTTTGTCTGCAAAATGCAATTACTGGTGCCAGGCATTTTGTGAAGAGCATGGGCATAGTAGATAAGCCAAAGGGCAGTGTAGAGAATTGGTAGTGCATTGAGCCAGCTATGAATCTGAGGTATCTTCTGCAAGATTGTCTGATTGGGACATGCAGGTATGCCTCTCTGAGGTCCAGAGTTACAAGCCAAGCCTTTTTGCCCAGCATGGGCAGAAGCTGCTGCAGAGTCAACATTTTGAATTTCGGAACATCCAGAAAAGTATTTAGAATAGACAGGTCCAGAATCGGTCTCCATGCTTTGTCCTTTCCTGGTACTAAGAAAAGTCTTGAGTAAAATCCTTGTCCCTGCTCTTGTTGTGGCACTGGCTGAATAGCCCTCGTGTCCATGAGAGATGAAAAGTACAGTTTTGTACCTACCATAAATGTAGATGTTCGAGTGCTAATACAGCTGCAGTAATCACAGATGGGTTTTCTGCCGTCAGGCGGGTCCTCGGTCGGCCGAATTCCAAAGTCTAGGTCCGGCGTCGGTTGTTGTCGCCTTCTCTCCTGACGTCAGTGAGGCAGGGGTATATAAGACACAGCCGACGCCATGTTCTTCAGTCTTTCTTGCCCCAGATGTCAGGTGCCCCCAGAAGGAAGGCAATACATAAATTATATTTATATACATGCAATGCAATATAATCCAAAATCAGTAGTTGCAAGCAAATATACCATAGAAGGATAACCCAATCAGGTTGTATGAAAAGGGTTAGGCCCTAGGCCTTTACCAAGAGGGAAGGAGGGAGGAAAACTGTACTGCAGCTGTATTAGCACTCAACATCTACATTTATGGTAGGTACAAAACTGTACTATGTTCATCGTGCATACAGCTGCAGTAATCACAGATGGGTAGAATCCCAAAGCTACGCACAGGGTGGTAGGCACTAGGTGGAACTGGGATGAGCCAGAATGCCCTGCAACACAGCAGTGGCAAAGCCTGCTCTAGTTTTGGAATATAAAGGCAGGTGGTAGTGTTTTGTGAAGGTATGCACAGAACTCCAAGTGGCTGCCTCCAAAATATCTTTGGTAGGAACTCCTCTGAGGAAGGCTGTAGAGGTAGCTGTGGCCCTGGTGGAGTGGGATCTGATGCCTGTAGGGACAGATTTTCCATGATAGGAATAACAAAACCGTATGCAGTGGCCTATCCATTTTGAAATTGTCTGTTTGGTAACTGGCTTCCTTGAGCCCCTACAGCATAGGACACAAAAGTTGTTCTGATTTCCTGAAGGGCTTTGTTCTGTCCAAATAATAACGTAGCTGCCTATGGATGTCTAAGGAGTGTAGCAGCCTTTCCCCTTTGTTTTGAGGATTGGGGTAAAAGGTAGGTAAGTGTATGGCTTGATTTAAAGCTACCCTGGATACCACTTTAGGCATAAATGACTGGTTGGTTCGAAGGGAAACCCTGTCCTGATGGAAGATGAGAAAGGGCTGCACAGCCATGAGGGCTTGTAGTTCCGAAACCCTAGGAGCTGAGGTAATGGCCAGAAGGAAAGCTGTTTTCCAGGACAAATGTTGCAAATCTGTTGAGGCAGCTTGTTCAAAGGGAGGCAATGTTAATTTTTCTAGAATGTAATTAAGATCCCAGGCTGGTATTGGTTGTTTCCTTGGTGGTCTTATATTCTTAGCCCCTCTGAGGAACTGTCTTAAGAGTGGGTGAGAGAATAAGGGTGGATCCGTGTTGAATTCTGCAGAAATGGCTGAGGCATGGATTTTTATGGAGGAAAATGAAAGTCCACTGTTCAGCAGCTCAGCTAGATACTGTAATACCTGAGGCAAATTCAGTTTTCTAGGGTCCTGGCCTTTTTTCTCATTCCAAGAGCAAAACCGTTTCCATTTTGCAGAGTAAGCCTTTCTAGTAGATGGCCTTCTGGCCTCCAAAATGATATCCTGCACCTCTTTGGGGAGTAGGGTCTGTTGTGGTGTTAAGGAATTTTCCATGCAGCGAGATTGAGTGTTTTCAGCTGACTGTGCAGAGTTTTGTAGCTGTGCTGAGTCAGCAGAAGAGGCATTAGAGGTAGGGACCAGGGAGGAGTATGTGTTAGGCTCCTCAGGAGTGGGTACCAGTGTTGCCTTGGCCAGTCTAGAGCAATCAGTATCATCTTTGGTCTGTCTGCTCTTGCTTTCAAGAGCACCTTGGGCAGAAGAGGCAGAGGTGGGAAAGCGTAAACTGTCCATGCTGTCCAACTGAATGAAAGGGCGTCCGCTCACCAGGCCTTTGGATGAAAGGTCCTTGAACAAAACTTTTCCAATTGATGATTCCTGTGGGAGGCAAAGAGATCTATGTCTGGCCTCCCCCACGCTTGGATTATCTTTGTAAACACTTGAGGATGCAACTTCCATTCGTGTGGATCTGTCATATTTCTGCTTAGATTGTCTGCCAGCGTGTTTTCCAAATCTGGCAAGTACTGTACTTGAAGTTCGATTTGCCATTCCAGTGCCAAGTTCCAAAGTGTCATGGTTAGTCTGCACAGGGGGTATGAATGTATTCCTCCTTGTTTGTTTATGTACCACATTACTGTGGTGTTGTCTGTTCTCATCAGTAATTGTCCTGGATGCAGGAGGTCCTTGAAAGCTGTAATTGCATTTATCACTGCTAGCATTTCTTTTTGATTGATGTGAAGGTGCTTTTCCTTTTGGGACCATTTGCCCTGAATGCACCTGTCTGTCATGTGCGCCCCCCAGGCGTAATCTGAGGCGTCTGTTGTGATGACTTGATTTGCTTGAGGCTTGCAGAATGGGAGACCTGTTTGTTTGACATGCTTGGGCCCACCATAGAAATTCCTTTTGCAAACACGGAATTATTGGTGGTATTGTTTCCAAACTGTGGCTGTGTTGAGACCATGGGTTTTTTAGGTACCATTGAAGTTTCCTCATATGCAACTTTGCACATGGGATTAAAAGATTTTCCTTGCAGTAAGCCTGGTACATTTTGCTAGTATTTTGAAGTACTGAGTTAGTTGCCCCTGTTTTTCTGGCGTAAGATAGGCCATCTGGGTGTTTGTGTCCAAGTTGGCACCCAGGAAAGTTATTTTCTGAGATGGTGTTAGCCTGGATTTCCCTCTGTTGATTGTGTATCCCAGAGAATGCAGTAACAGTGTTACATAAGCCAGATGTTCCAGAAGTATGTGCTTGTTGTCCGCTTGGATCAGGCAGTTGTCCAAATAAGGGTAAATTTGTATCCCTTGAAGTCTGCAGTAGGCAATTACTGATGCCAGGCATTTTGTGAATACTCTGGGTGCAGTAGATAAGCCAAAGGGCAATGCAGAGAATTGATACTAGATTGAACCTGCAAGAAATCTGAGGTATCTTCTGCAGCTTTGTCTGATTGGGACATGCAGGTATGCCTCCTTGAGGTCCAATGTTACCAGCCAAAACTCCTTGCCCAGCATGGGAAGAAGCTGCTGTAATGTGAGCATCTTGAATTTTGGTACGAGTAAGAATGTGTTTAGGATGGATAAGTCCAAAATGGGTCTCCAGTCGGTTCCTTTCCTTGGTACCAGAAATAGTCTGGAATAAAAACCTTGACCTTGTTCGTGAGTAGGTACCTCTTGAACAGCTCTCATGTCTATGAGCTTTGAAATTTGTAGTTGTGCCTCTGCCCTTTGATTGTGTGGCAGGTTTGGCATGCCTCTCATGTTTGGAAGAGTGTGGAAATGAAATCTGTAGCCTCTGTTTATAACGTCCAGGATCCATTTGTCTGTTGTGACAGTATGCCAATTTCTTGTAAATAATGCCAGCTTTCCTCCCAAGGGTACTGCCAGCTGAGACTTGCTTGGCATGGAAAGGAGGGAGTCATTGAGTTTGTTTCCTGTATTGTTGTGCACTGTCTTCGCCACCTCTTGGTGCTGGAGTTTGCCATTGCCTGCCTCTATATGATCCTTGTGATTGTCCTCTGCCCCTTGTGCGCCTGTATCTACCTCTTTGGGGCTTGTCCGTGGCTGGAAAGGACCAGTTTTTAGAAGGCCAATTTCTGCTAAAACGTGGTGGTTGAACCTGTAGAAAAGCTTTGACAGTTTGCATAGATTTGGCTTTTTCTTCCATTTTCCGTAATATCTCCTCAGCATTAGTACCAAACAGCACATCCTTTTGTAAAGGAGCATCTAGAAGTTTAGCTTTCACATGATCAGGCAAGCTTTGTTCCCTAAGCCAGGCATGTCTACGAATGACTGATCCTGTAACAGCAGCTCTACTTGAGGCCTCTAGGGCATCATAGCCACATTGTAAGGTGTGTTTACCCACTTGTTCTGCACTATGCATCATATCCTGCAACTCCTTCAAATCTGGTTGTTCAGGTTGAGACATTTTATTCCTTAGTTGTGATAACAGAAACTGCTGATATTTAAGCATATGAAACTGACAATTTAAGGCCCTCATGGCTAGGGTGGCGAGGTATATACCTTTTACCCCACCTTTCTAAGGATCTTGACTCTCTTCGAAGGTAGTGGATTCTTAGCAGTAGAGGCCTTCATTCCCTTGGGGCCTTGAGAAATGGTTTCAGGGTCAGCATTATGGCTTTTGTAGAGAAATTGGTGAGAGTTAGGAACTCTGTAGTACCTATCAGGCTTGACTGGGGCAGGAGGGAGGGAATCGGATTAAGGCAAGCCTCCAATAAACATCATCAAGTATGTCCAAGACAGGAGGTATCGCTAGAGGTCTGTGTTGAGGTAACAAAGAAATTCCCTAAGTCTTTTCTTGGAATCAGAAAAGTCTTGGCCTTCCCAATGGAAGTGTTCCCTCAAAGTGTGCAAGGTTTCCCCAAAGGAAAAATCTTCAGGAGGAGATACAGAAGGAATGGACTGCTCTGCATCTGAATCTTCATAAGGGGAGTAAGAGTGTTCCTCTACATCAGAATGTTCTGAAAAAATGGAGCCCTGATCAGAAGAGGGAGAATCTTCCTCCACTCTGGGTCTCTTGTCTGGAGGGGGCTGGGAACCCCTGATAAGAGTAATTAAATCCTCAGCCATTTTAAGCATCTGTTTTTTAGGCATGGGGCCTGGAGATGGGCCCTGTGCAACAGGCCTCTTGGGATGCCTGGCTGATTTGGATTTAGTAAAGGCCTTAATGGAAAAGGAAGATGAGGGTCTAAAGACACCATGGGTGGAAGTGGACCTGTCCACATTAGGAGGCTCAACACTAACAGTGGCTTCGGTTGTAGTCTGGGTAAGGGCCGAGGTACCTGCGGTCTCGGTTACAGAAGACACTGCCAAAGCAGTGTCGTCGGTAGTCAGGGACTGCATAGGCGTCTCGCTGAGAACCGGACCACGTGTAGCCAGTTTTGGCGTGGTGTCGGTGGGGACCGCGGACCTCGCGTGTCGGTCCTTGTCCTTGCGTTTTTTGGACAAAACAGTAGTCGGAGTCTCTGACGACATTTTATAATCAAAGGCTTTACCAAAAAAGTGTTGGGCGAACTCCGCCCAACGCTTAATAGTGCGTTTATTGAAAGTAGCGCAAAAGTGACAGCCCGAGATGTTGTGGTCTGGGCCTAAACAAGGTATGCAGAGGGAATGGAAATCCTTATGCGGTATTTGCTTCCCACAAGAAATACAATTGTTAACTTTTTCTGACATCGGTGTGAGGCAAGAAAAGTTTCCCCAACGGGGTACTTAGCTTTAATGAAGACTTCGGTTTCCAATTTTTCGTAAATTCAGGAGCTGGCCGACCGGCACTTGCGAACTGCTTCTGCTTCGGGCACCGCGCGGCAAAAAAGACTGAAGAACATGGCGTCGGCTGTGTCTTGTATACCCCTGCCTCGCTGACGTCAGGAGAGAAGGCGACAACAACCGACGCCAGACCTAGACTTTGGAATTCGGCCGACCGAGGACCCGCCTGACGGCAGAAAACCCATCTGTGATTACTGCAGCTGTATGCACGATGAACATCTTGGTTTTGTGCCTCTGCCCATTGATTGTGTGGCAGGTCTGGCATACCTTTTGCCTTTGGAAGCGTGTGAAAGTAGAACCTGTAGCCCTGACAGACTATATTTAAGACCCATTTGTCCTGGGTAATCATGTCCCAATTTTGTGAAAAAAGTGCTACTTTCCCCCCAAAAGAAAAATGCTTGGCATTGGCAGAGGGAGGTCATTGGGACTGTTTCCTATATGGTTGTGTTTTGTCTTCTCCACTTTTGGAGGTAGAAGCACCCCACTGCTTGAGCCTGTATGAGCCCTGGGGCTGTTGTCTGCCTCTAGGGCATCTGTATCTGCCTCTTTGTGGCCTGTCTGACACAGGAAAGGACCAATTTTTAGAAGGCCAGTTCCGGCTAAATCTGGGTGGCTGCACCTGTAAGAAATCCTTCACTGTCTGCATAGATTTAGCTTTATCCTCCATTTTCTTTAACACCTCTTCTGCCTTAACACCAAACAAAGCATCGTGCTGCAATGCAGCATCCAATAATTTTGCTTTAACATGATCAGGCAGAGTCTGTTCCTTTAACCAAGCATGCCTTCTAATAACAGAGCCTGTTACAGCGGCCCTGCAAGAGGCCTCCAGTGAATCATAACCACATTGCAAAGTATGTTTTCCCACTTGTTCAGCTGCATGCAATAAATCCTGCAATTCCTTGTTCTCAGCACATTCAGAATTTAACATTTTCTGTTTTAACAAAGTCATTAAATATTGCTGATATTTAAGCATATGAAATTGACAATTTAAAGCCCTTACAGTCAAGGTAGCAGAAGTGTAAACTTTTTCCCCCATCTGTCCAGCGCCCTAGAATCTCTATCTGAGGGGACAAGGTTTTTGCAGTAGCAGCCTTGACCCCTTTGGGACCCTGTGAAACAGTTTCTGGGTCAGCTGCAGGGTTTTTATATAGAAATTTATGAGAATCTGGAACCCTGTACTATCTGTCTCGCTTAACAGGTGCAGGAGGTAAAGAGTCAGGAGACAGGCCGGACTCTGAAAATACATCATCTACAATGTCTAGAACAGGAGGAATAGCAAGAGGCCTGCGCTGAGGTAATCAAAGAAAGTCTCTGAGCCTTTTCTTAGAATCAGAATAATCTTGGCTCTCCCAGTGGAAATGCTCCCTCATGGTATGCAAGGTTTCCCCAAATGAGTAATCCTCAGGAGGAGAAGCTGAAGGAATAAATTCTTCAGCATCAGAGTCCTCATAGGGAGGAATAGAGTATCCCTGTTCTGTAGAGGAGTCAGAGGAAATGGAAACCTCATCAGAGGAATCATATTTAGTGTCTTGCCTAGGCCTCTTATCAGGAGGGGGATGGGAACCCCTGATCAAAGTAATTAGGTCTTCGGCCATTTTGAGCATCTGTTTCTTAGGCATGGAAGTCTGTCCTGCAGAGTGCTGTACTTGTTTTCTTTGTCTTTAAAACGGTTTTAGTCTGTCTTTGATGCTGAAGTTGGCTTGATATAAAGCTGTGTAGGTCTGAAAACACCCTCAGAAGCCGATGCCTGCTCAGCGGCTCCGGACCCATCTGAGGGATTACTTTCCGAAGGCCCAATACCTTGAGTATCCAAAGGCCTAGCTGTCTCCACGTGAGAGTCTGAGGCGGCCTGTGGCTCTGAGGTAGAGGGTGTCAGGGGCTGCGAAAGCGCCTCACTGAGAACCAGCGACTGGCCTAGAAGAGGCTTCATCATCGGTTTTGGACCTCGGATGCCTGTCCTTTTTTTTTTACTTGCACTTTTTATGAACTCCGGTCGTCGGCTGTTTCCAACGGCATTATGTAATTAAACCTTCGTCAAAAATAACGAAAAGCAAAATTGTACCGACGCTTAATAGTGCGCTGGTTAAATTTAGCACAAACTGACAACTAGCAAAGTAGTGGTCAGGACCTAGGCAAGGAATACAGAAAGAGTGAAAATCCTTATGATGTATTTGCTTCCCAGAAGAAATACAATTGTTAACTTTTTCTGACATCAGTCTGGAGCAAGAAAAAAGTTTCCCCAACGGGGTACATAGCTTTATAGAAGACTTCGGACCTGAAATTCAATTTCGAAAATCTCAGGAGTCAGCCGACCAGCACTTGCGAACTGCTTTTGCTTCGGGCACCGCACGGCAAGAAAGACTGAAGAAAATGGTGTCGGCTGCATCTTTTATACCCCTTGCGCACTGACGTCATGGAAGAGGCGACAGCAACAGACACCGGACCAAGACTTTGGAATTCAGGCAGACTGCGGGTAGCCTGCCAGCAGGATAACCCAAGTGAAATGACTGCAACAGTGAAACACGATGAACATCCTAAGTTTTTATACATCTATCAACAACAAGCAAGAATTGTAGAAAAAATACAAAGATATGTTAACAATACTGGCCAGAGCGGTTGAGGAACTCCCGATCTATTGCAGCAGCAAATGAGATCTGAGGAAAGCACTAGTGCATCATGGGATAGGGAGTAGGTCATGAGCTGTTTGAAGACCTTGAGCTTTAGCATCAGGCAGAGTCAGAGGCGAGGATCGGCTCCAAACTCATCAGTGAGAATGAAGGCGAGATAGAACAACTTCACATCTGAGGTTATGGCACTGACTGACTCCTTTTATACCCAGACGTCTTGAAATTGGTCAGGGCATCCACTGGCTTCAGGAGGAGAAGAATGTTCTGTTAGCTGGGCTGGCCAAGGGCTTCCATGGCAGGAAACCCCATCAGTTATGACTACAATATTAAAGGATGAAGACCATCATCCAATGTTGCCTGGGTCAAAACGGGGTTATCACAATGTTCTTTGGGGACTCCCCCTGAATCTTTGGAATTAACCTAGATATCATTGGAAAGGCATACAGTAATACTCCTGCCCACGGGATAGAAAAAGCATTCATTTTCCAGGCTTGTTTGTAAAGAGTCCTGGAGCAGAATTTGTTCAGTAGCCTGCAGCAACAGAATTTGTTTAGCTGCCATTTTTGAAAGGATGGAAACAGATCTACTTGAGGTGTTCTCCACAAATGAATCAACTTCTGGAAACTTCCCTCATTCAGTTTCCATTCATGAGGGTCCTGCTCAGCTTGCCTACCACCATGTTTTGCTCTGACAGATAAGATGTTTGGTGGGTTAAGGAGTGCTGAAGAGCTAACTCCCAAGCCATCACTGCCAGACTGCACCAAAAGTAGAACCTAGTGCCCCCTTGCTGGTTTATGTACCACATCACTGTGGTGTTGTCTGTAATTACTGAAGAGGTCCAGAAGGACATTTTAAGGAATGGATCCCAGCCACCATCCTTTGATCACCCTTCTAATTTGGGAGTTGCTGGTTGAAGGCTTAGTGTCTGTTGCTCTAAAAGTGTCTTAGTTCTGGTTTAAGCACTTGGACTTCAGGCCAGTTATTTTACATTAAGAAGGCTTGTGGTCTGCACTCCTGTGGTAGGACAGGGTAGATTCTGCCCTTCTGAGCTGGGAATGGCTGGTTAAAGGCTTACTGTGCCTGCTTATTTGAACGGTTTCTTTCTGAAATTGGCGCACCTTGTTTGCTGTAGCATAGACTAGATTCAGACCTGCTGAATATTGCTTTGCTGGTATAACTTGAGCACTAATCTAGGCCATCTATTTTGGAGAAGGTTCCTCAGCACCCTAGTGGCAGGAGTGTGCAGTTAGAACTTGCCTGATTGAAGACTGCTGGAACAGGGCTCAGTTTTGAGCTTTTTTACTGGTTAATTTGTTTAAACCAGTTTGCTCTTGTTTGCCCCTGTTATATTAAAATGTGCATCTGTTCTCCTGTGTTAAATTAACCTAAACAGAGTTTAAATATCTTTAGCAGAGTCTGGTTACAGGTTTTGCTGTACTCAGATCTGTTTGTGTGATTCCTGTGTTTCCTGCTATGCCATCTTGTGTTGGCCAGGGCCTGCCTGCACTTAGCAGAACGTAAGTGAACTGGTTGGAACTGGTTTCGCATAGGGTGTTGAGCTAAGAGCTCAGGTACAAGTGTTGAATGGTCAATTCCAGTGTTTCTATTTTACTTTCGTTTTTGTGGTATTTAAACCCAGCATTTGTGTGGATTTGTGCTTGCTTGCCCGTTGCGCACCGCCACTGTGCTGTTTTAACCCTTTGAGAGGTATCTCAGTTGTATTTTTTCCATACCAGCACTCCTGTGTGAGTAAGGCCCTCACCTGCAGCTACTGTATTGATTTTATCCAGCCCTACTCACACATATAGGTACTCTCCTCAGATAGTACCCACTCTACTATCCCTGACCTCTCTTCTACAGATTCTGATAACCAAGGATGGACAATTTCCTATGGTTTCTCCTGCTGGTCTGGTTGATATGGGCATCCTAAGACAGTGTAACAACTGCCTTATGAACACAGACAACCCTCTACTACTACCACCTAGAAACACAATATGTGAGAGATGCAATCACATTAAGAACCTAGAATCCTTGCTGTCTCAGTCACAAGCCAGTACATCTGGCATTGAGAAGGCTGTCTGCACAAACACTATAAACACCACACCTCTACCACCACCCACATCTGTACAACACACTCCGACATATGCAGGGGTTCTCAACAAAAACATACCTAAACAAGAGAGACCTCCAAAGCAAAAACACACATGGACATCATAACCCACAGCACCAAGCATCACACATAGTACACATGTCTGTGTCTCACAGCCTCTAAGGCAAACAACCACAAACCCAACATACTAGTCATGGAAGACTATTGTGAGACACACGTGCCCCTCTCACCAGGCTAGACAAGGGAAAAGTTGCAGTAAGTTGCTTGTCAGGTGCTAGAATCTGCCGTATCATGCACGCACTCAAGTCTCTTAACAGGTACTGTTACGACTGTCATACTCCAGGTTAGTGTGAATGACTTGAGACATACCTCTTTGGATGACATGAAGAGAGACATGATTGAGCTCACTGAATGCGTGTCCCAAGAAGGTTTATCTCAAGCCTTAAGCAGCATCTTACCATCACCCAGAATGGTACCTTAATACAAAAAGAAAATTACTAACAATTGGCTTAGTTTCTGGTGTGACTCCAAGGGGATCCAGTACCTGACAGCCGGGGAGGACATGATTGACAGATCATGATGCTTTGCCAGCGATGGCCTTCATCTGTCTCCCCTGGGCTACAGGCTTCTGGCAAAGGCTCTTACCTCCACCATAGTGCCTTTTTTAGGCAAAGTCATGAGCACAAAATTACCAACATAAAAACTTATGAACGAATTAAAAAGTTATGCTGCTAAAAGCTAGGAGTCTTTGCATGAAACTGCACTCATTGCAAGCATTCCTTGTCCTGAAGGATGCTGACATTTGTGCAGTCACTGAAACCTGGTTCAAAACTGTGGAGAGCACCACAACCTTACCAGGTTACTCATCCTACCATACTTTCAAACCCCAAATGGAGGGCTACAAAGCCAAAAGAGGTGAGTGAGTGTCAATATTTATCAAAGACATACACACTTCCAGGCTAGTCAAACGGTATGATGCACAGGATACACTCTTTGTGCAGTTAACTGTTGACAAAACACCTATTCAAATCAAAGCTAGCTACTGACCCCCAACCATGACTCAGGATGTCTATCTGGACTTGCTAGAATCCATTAAGATTCAACCCTCTACCATGATCCTGGGTGACTAACTACCCAACCATAGAGTAAAAGACCTATTCAAGCCCAAACATGAATGCCCAGGAGATTCCTCGACTTCGTCACTGCCAATGTATTGGATCAGTTGGTCGACACCCATATGAGGTGAGAAAATATACTGGACCTGGTCCTAACCAACATGTGTAGCCACTGTAGCACTCCTATAGTATTTATCCCCCTTAGTAAGATCCAACCATAAAGCAATCACTTTTGAAGTCACTGTCTCCTCTGCCTCCCCCCCCCCCATCAGGGTCAAACGAAATAACGTTTCCAAAGCTGACTACAATCTCCTCAGAGCAGGTATAAGCAGCTTCACAGCCACCGTCCATTCAGTTGGAACTAGCACTAATGTCCAAGCCTACACCAAAAAAAACTATATGAGCACCTACATAGCTGTATGGACTCAGCAATACCTGACAAGACCAAATCATCTCCCTCAAGGAAGAGTAAACCTGTCTGGCGGACAGCAGCAATAAACAAACTCTATAATAGAAGGAAAAAATTGCTGTCCAGGACCAAGAAAGAGCAGGTGCCAAGTTGGAAGCAATCTCTCCTTTGTCTGAACAAACAAATAAGGTTACTGGTGAAATCCTCTAAGGCTAACTTTGCATCCAAATTGGTCACATCCACCAATGACAATCACAAGACCTTCTTCACACGTCTGCAATCTCAAAGGCAACACCCAAATCTGCTCTGAACTGGTGGTCAATAACACCACATACACAGACGTCATTAATATAGCCAACCTGCTAGCAGACAGGTTCAATGAAAACTTGACTCCCCTGTCCCCCCATCAGTAAACCAGGACATCCCCAGCACCTGCCCCCCTTCCCCTCATCACCAAGGAGGAGGTCCTTAATGCCCTCCCAAAGGCAAAAAATGCAGTCTCCATGGGACCCAAGAACATCTCTGGCTGTATCCTACATGAGCTCTCAAGCTCCATTAGACACTCTATTCAACCAAAGCCTGAGCACTGGGTTCATCCCAGCTAAATGGAGGACAGCCACCATCATCCCTCTACACAAAGATGGAGCATCCACTGACCCAGCCAATTACAGGCCCATCAGCCTAACTAGCCTGATCTGCAAAGCCATGGAATGCATCATGGACCTTATGAACAAGGGCATTGGCAACCTCCAAATGCTTGACCCCACACAGTTTGGTTTTGTCAAAGGGAGATCATGCCTGTTAAACTTTGCTGACTTCTCTGAAACAATCACCAAAGCCATGGACGAGTGGAAGACAGTGCACACCGCCTACCTTGACCTAGCCAAAGCCTTCAACACTATTCCTCACTTGGGCATAATAGATAAACTCTCCCAGCTAGGCATCAACCCATGTGTTACCAAATGGGTAGCTAACTGGCTCACTGACAGAACCCACTCAGTCAAAGTAGGGGAAGTCACCTCTAGTAGTAGACCCGTAACGAGCAGTGTACCCCAAGGATTGTTCTTGGGAACTGTACTGTTTGGGATATACTTTTCTGAGGTGCAAGCTAAAGCCAGTGGTCTGTGGCTGACCAAGTTTGCAGATCACTGCAAGCTGGGCATGGTCTTAAATTCCCCTAGTGATGTGAACATCCTCCAAAAGGACCTTATCCAAACTAATGACTGCTGCCAGAAGCATGGCCTCAAAATGAATGCCAAGAAATGCATCATTATCCCCTTTGGGGAAAATGTCATCCCCACTAATTATCGCATAAATAACAATGTACTAAGCATGCAATCCAGTCATGAGGGACTTGGGCACCCAGGTTGACAGCAACCTGACTTTTGACCACCACGTTGCCTCCGTTGTATGAAGGCTTTCTACATGGCTCACCTCATAAATAAGGGTATTTCATCCAGGAACAATGAGGTCATAACATCCCTGTACTCTTCCCTTATCAGACCCGTTATAGAGTACAATGCCCCCTTCGGCATGTACCTTGCCAAGCACATGCAGCATATGGATAGACCAGAGAGGTTCCTAACAAGGAAAATACAGGTTCTCAAACACCTATCCTATACAGACAGTCTGAAAGCCCTGTCCCTCTACTCAGTCTAATACAGACTGCTCAGAGATGACCTCTGGTGTCAGGCATACAAGGCCATTTGAAACCCAGCCTTGATGGAGTTGCTGCATATCCATAAGACAAACTCCACTTGCCCAACCCACATGCAAGGCCTTAACCTGGTCTGTGACATTACTAGAACTTGTTGACGGGATAGATTTGTGACCCAAAGACTCTCCTGCCTGTGGAACAGACTCCCCCTCCATGTCAAGCAGAGTAACTCTCTAGCCCTCTTTAAGAGGAACCTGGACGACTGGATGGGAAACAGAAAATATACCCCTGGGATCTCACGTGTCCTTGCTGGACAGGGGAAACAGGTGCTGACTGAGGGAACATGTGCGAAATTCTTGGCCAGACTTTTAAGGGCCTCCGGGCCAATAGCCTAGTATCATCCATGAATCTATGACACTGATGTGCTAAGCTATGTCTGAGGAGTTTCACAGGCCTTCCACTTCTATACCCATGCAAACTGCCCCCTAAGCAAAATAGGATGGATCTGTCATTATAGAGTGGCTTGGACGTTGACGAGAAAAAGGGAGACCTGGATTTGCTTCGATGTGTAATCTCCACCACTGCAGTTCCTTTTCGACAAAGCCTAAATTTGGAATCTGAAACTGTAGAGGATGCAAATGTTGGGTCCCCTGTGTTTTTCAGAAACCAATGAATCTTTCTCATTTGTAACTTGAGAAGAGGAATCATGAGACTCATAAAAGCCATGAAACACGACATACTCTGACACTGATGTTGGAGACTTGCTTGAGGACAACAGGACATTTTCCAGATAAAAAATAAACTAAATCCACTGTGATGACTCTTGACATCAGGGAAAGACACACGAGCAAGTTCTAAATAAATAAACAAAACTTCGACAAACTGTTGAAACCAAAAAAGCAGCAAAGCAAGCGGAAGCTGAAAACATAAAAAAATTTAATGTTGTGAGCGCTTTCGGGAACGCCAATACGTTTCCTTCTTCAGACAAACAGTCACACAAGTTTAGGGCGTAGATATATTTATGCCCTAAACTTGTGTAACTGTTTGTTTGAAGAAGGAAATGTATTGGCGTTTCCGAAAGTGCTCACAACATTAAATTTTTTTGTGTTTTCAGCAAGTTCTAAATAAGGAAATATGAGAATACCATTCGGTTTGCAATGAGCTATAACTGGAGCTACATACTTTGCATCATTGGGGCTGTAGATAACCCAAAAGGTAATGCATAGAACGAATAATAAAACCCAAACAAAACCTGAGAAACTCCCTGAAGCTTTGGCTATGGGAATACGATGTGTTGCTTTTAGATCTAATGTAACCAAAAAAACTTCCTTGGGGCATGAGTTAACATATTCTGAAGGGTCACCATCTTGAATTTTGGTACTTTCACATACTGATATAGAAAGGGAAGATCTAGATCTCAAAGATGACTCTCTTTGGAATGAGAAACATTCTAGAATTGAAGCCTTTGAGAAAACTGTTGATTATGTACCAAGGTACATCTCGACAATATAGCTGTAGTAGTGCTGGCCATAAACACAAGTGTCTGAACAATCAAGCATGCTCTTTAAGTAATGGTTGAGAAAGGTTAGAAACAATGGAATTCAGAGGTGGGCACTACACTCGAAGTGCAGTAGATAATTATCTTAAACTGTTTGCCCTTTTGGGAACTGAAAGGTTGAGAATCAGAACTACAGTCAACATTAAATGCACTGTTCAAGACTGGAACAACAGGAGGTAAGGGAGTTGAATGAGTCATACCGCCTCAAATCTAGGGAACATCTACCTGTCGTCATAAAAACACCTGATTCATCCTGGCTACTGTCTGAGAAAAGGAAAATACTTCCACAAGTGGGTTATGAGGACCAAGTTTCCTCTGACTCATATCTGGGCTAGGTAATCTGCAGAAACAACCATGCCTCTGTATATGTCAAAATGTACAGATATGTTTTCCTTAGGAACATCTCTGCTGACATTAATTTCAGGTAGGGATTTCTCAGAATCATATTAACAGCCTGTAACAACTGCCTGGCTATGGTAAGGATATCACTTTCTAACAGACAAAATGCTTTCAGATGAACACTATGTAACCCTTTTTTTGTTATAGCTCTGAGTAGAGATCTACTTGAAAAAGGTACTTCTGCCCCTTCTAGATGTTTCTTCCCCTGCTACAATGAGAAACATCTCAGAGCGTCTCCCTGACAGAGAACAGAATTCGGACAGTGGAAGAGCCAGATAGGACATGCCTGACCCCCAAGTCCATGGTGGTTGAAAGGACTCCACCAGATGAAGCCTACAGAGGTGAATGGTCTGAAGAACAACTAATAGTCACTGCAGATTCACCAATTAATGGCAGAAACATTGACTAAGCCTGCAAAGTTGGCCTCAACAAGCAAATTAGATCACAAGTGAAAAAGTACAGTTTTGTACCTACCATAAATGTAGATGTTAGAGTGTATTCACTGCAGCAGTCATTACACTTGGGTTATCCTGCCGTCAGGCGGTCCCGCAGTCGGCCAGAGTTCCAAAGTCTTGGTCCGGCATCGGTTGCTGTCGCTTCTTCCCTGGCGTCAGTGCGCCAGGGGTATATAAGATCCAGCAGACACAATTTTCTTCAGTTTTTCTTGCCCCAGATGTCAGGTGCCCCCAAATAGGTAGGCAACACATACTGCTAATAAAACATACATAAAAAGTAAAACCAAAACCTTCAGTTACCAGCAAATACACCACACAGGTAGTATAGGGTAGAAAGGTATAGATAAGTCCCAGCTAAGAAAGAGGGGCTGGGGGATGGAGGGAGGGTAACCTGGACTGCAGCAGTGAATACACTCGAACATCTACATTTATGGTGGGTACAAAACTGTACTATATTCATCGTGTTTCACTGCTGCAGTCATTTGGTTAAGAGCCACACTGGAGACCACCTTTGGCATAAATGAAAGGTTTGTTCTTAAAGAAACCCTGTCTTGGTGAAAAATGATGAAAGGCTCCACTGCCATTAGTGCCTGTAAGTCTGATTCGTGTTGAGGTTATTGCCAGAAGCAGAGCAGTTTTCCATGACACATATTTTAATTCTGCTGAATTGGCTGCTCAAAAGGAGGTAAAGTTAGTTTTTCCAAGACAAAATTGAGGTCCCAAGTTGGTGTTGATGCTCTCCGGGGCGGTCCTATGTTTTTAGCCCCTCTGAGGTACTGTTTTAGCAATGGATGAGAGAAAATAGGAGGGTCTGTGTTGTAATGAGCAGAGATAGCAGAGGCATGGATCTTAATGGATGAAAAGGATAGGCCTTTGCCCAGCATCTCAGTTAAGTATTGTAATATCTGAGGAATATTTGGGACAAGAGGGTCAAAGTTTTGAGCCTGGTTCCAGGCACAGAATCTCTTCCACTTTTCTGAGTAGGATTTCCTGGTGCTAGGCCTCCTGGCCTCCAAAATGACATCCATAACAGCTTTAGAGAGAGGTGTTGTCTGCTTGACTAAGGAATCTGCCATGCAGCCAGGTTTAAGGTTTTGAGCTGGCTGTGCAGGATCTGATTGTTTTGTTGAGTCAGAAGATGCAGAATTTGAGATGAAATCCATGGTGAGCCTTGAGCCAAGTTCTTTAAGACTGGGTACCAGTGCTAGCACGGCCAGTCTGGGGAAATCAGGATCATTTTTGGCTTTTCTTGTCTGGCTTTTAGGAGTACCTTTGAAAGGAGAGGCAGTGGTGGGAAGGCATAAACTTTTAGGCTTTTCCAGCTGAAAGAGAGAGCATCCACTTTCCATGCTTGTGTAAGTCCTTGTGCAGAAATTCTGTAGTTGGCAATTCATTGGGGAGGCAAAAAGATCTATGTCTGGGCTCCCCCA
The DNA here is from genome assembly GCF_019279795.1 of Protopterus annectens. NCBI lineage: Eukaryota > Metazoa > Chordata > Ceratodontiformes > Protopteridae > Protopterus > Protopterus annectens. The sequence continues at coordinate 657,381,474 of NC_056744.1, forward strand.
TTTTTGTGTTATCATGCTGAATACTTGTGGATTTAATTTCCACTCGTGAGGATCCATGATGTTTCTGCTTAAATCGTCTGCCAGAGTGTTTTTCTTTCCTGGCAGGAATTGTGCTTGCAGATGAACTTGATAGGTTAGGGCTGTGTTCCACAAGGTCATGGCTTGTCTGCAGAGGGGATAAGAATGAGTGCCCCCTTGCTTGTTTATGTACCACATAACTGTGGTGTTGTCTGTCTTTAGTAATAGTTGTCCTGGATGCAGAAGGTTCTTGAAAGCTGTTAGGGCATTTTGTACAGCTATAGCATCTCTTTTTGATTGATGTGAAGATGCATTTGGTCTGTGGCCCACTTGCCCTGAATACATTTTCCTGCCATGTGTGCTCCCCAGGCGTAATCCGAAGCAAAAGGCTGTCCCTTGTTGAGGTGACATGCCTGTGCCTACCATCGAAACTCCTGTTGTAGGCAGGGAATAAGTGGTATTACTGCTTCCAAACTGTGACAGTGTTGAGTCCAAACACTTTTTAGGTACCATTGTAATTTCCTCACATGCAGTCTGGCATATGGTATTAGTAGTATGCAGGATGCCATGAACCCAAAGGCCTGCAGAATTTTTCTTGCAGGGAGTTGGGTTTTTTGTTGCCATCAATTGAAAGTACTGAGTCAGTTGTCTTTGCTTGTCTGGCGTGAGATAAGCCATCTGGGCCGTTGTATTTAAGCTGGCACCCAGGAATATTATCTCTTGTGAGGGCACTAGTTTTGACTTCTTTTCGTTTACTGTGTACCCTAAGCAAATTAGCAATCTTTTTACAAATGCCAGATACTTTAGAAGAATGTCCTTGCTCTCTGCTTGAATAAGGCAGTCATACAAGTATGGATATATTTGAATTCCTTTTTGACTGCAAAATGCAATTACTGGTGCCAGGCATTTTGTGAAGACCCTGGGCGCAGTAGATAAGCCAAAGGGCAGTGCAGAGAATTGGTAATGCATTGAACCAGCTATGAATCTGAGGTATCTTCTGCAATTTTGTCTGATAGGGACATGCAGGTATGCCTCTGAGGTCCAAAGTAACAAGCCAAGCCTTCTTGCCCAGCATGGGAAGAAGCTGCTGAAGAGTCAACATTTTGAATTTCGGAACATCCCGGTAAGTATTTACAGTAGAAAGGTCCAGTTTGGGTCTCCAGGCTTTGTCCTTTCTGGGGACCAGGAAAAGTCTCGAGTAAAATCCTTGTCCTTGTTCCTGTTGTGGCACTTTTTGAATAGCACTCATGTCCATGAGGGCTGTAATTTGTTTTTGTGCCTCTGCCCATTAATTTGGTGGGAGGTCTGGCATTCCTTTTAGCCTTGGTAGAGTGTGAAAGTGGAACCTGTAACCTTGAGACACAATATTCAGAACCCATTTGTCTTGGGTGATTATATGCCAATTTTGTGAAAAAAAGTGCTAGTTTCCCCCCTAAGGGGAAAACTAAAGGTAAGTGCTTGGCATTTGAAGGGGGAAGTCATTGGGACTGTTGTGACTTGTCTTCCCCCTCCTTTTGGGATTGAAGCACCCCACTGTCGTGGTCTGCAAGAGCCTTGGGGCTGAGATCTGCCTCTTTGTGGTCTGACACTGGAAAGGACCAATTTTTGGAGGGCCAATTTCTGCTAAATCGAGGTGGCTGTACCTGTAAGAAATCCTTCACTGTTTGCATAGATTTTGCCTTATCCTCCATTTTCTTTAGCACCTCTTCTGCCTTAACACCAAATAAAATATCCTGCTGTAAAGGAGCATCCAATAATTTTGCCCTAACATGATCAGGTAAACCTTGTTCTTTTAACCAAGCATGCCTTCGTATCACAGATCCTGTAACTGCTGCTCTACATGAAGCCTCTAATGAATCAAAACCACATTGCAGAGTATGTTTTCCCACTTGTTCAGCTGCATGCAATAAATCCTGCATTTCCTTATAGTCAGGATGTTCTGAACTTTTAAGCATTTTCTGTTTTAACAGAGACATTAAATATTGTTGGTATTTAAGCATGTGAAACTGGCAATTAAAAGCCCTCACTGCTAAAGTTGCAGAAGTGAAAACTTTCTTCCCCCATCTGTCTAATGCTCTAGAATCCCTATCAGAGGGAACTGGATTTTTAGCTGTGGAAGCCTTTACCCCTCTGGGACCCTGGGAAATAGTTTCTGGGTCAGCAACAGGTTTTTTATAAAGAAATTTGTGAGAGTCAGGGACTCTGTAGTACCTGTCTGGCTTGACTGGAGCAGGGGGCAAAGAGTCAGGATTTAAACTGGATTCAGAGAACACATCATCCACAATATCTAACACTGGCGGAATAGCAAGGGGCCTGTGCTGTGGCAATAAAAGAAAGTCTCTGAGCCTTTTCTTGGATTCTGAGTAATCCTGGCCCTCCCAATGGAAATGCTCCCTCATGGTATGTAAAGTTTCCCCAAAAGAGTAATCCTCAGGAGGAGAGGCTGAAGGAATTGAATCTTCAGCATCAGAGTCCTCATAGGGGGTAAAGAGCATCCCTGGTCTGAAGTGGAATCAGAAGAAATGGAAACCTGGTCAGAGGAATCATAGTCTGTATCCTGCCTAGGCCTTTTATCTGGAGGGGGATGGAACAAGTCTTCGGCCATTTTAAGCATCTGTTTTTTAGGCATGGTGGCCTGTCCAGGTGAATGCTGTACTTGCTTCTTTGCCTTTAATGGAGTATTAGACTTGGCTGTAGACTTAATGGTAAGTTGTGAAGGTCTGAACACATCCTCAGAAGCCGATGCCTGCTCAGCGGCTCCGGACCCATCTGAGGGGTTAGTTTCCGTAGGTCCAATACCTTGAGTTTCCAGAGGACTAGACATCTCCACGTGGGAGTCGGAGGCGGCCTGTGGCTCTGAGGTAGCGGGTGTCGGGGGCTGCGAAAGCGCCTCACTGAGAACCAGCGAACAGGTGACTGGCCTAGAAGAGGCTTCATCATCAGTTTTGGGCCTCGGATGCCTGACCTTATCCTTGTCTCTGCGTTTTTTGTGTATTCTGGTCATCGGCTGTTCCGATGGCATGGTATAATTGAACCTTCAGCCAAAGTAATGGCAAGCAAAGTCAAACCGACGTTTAATAGTGCGTTTGTTAAATCTAGCACAAAACTGACAACTAGTGACGTCGTGGTCTGGGCCTATGCATGGAATACAGTAAGAGTGAAAATCCTTATGAGGTATTTTCTTCCCACAAGAAATACAATTATTAACTTTTACTGACATCGGTCTGAGGCAAGAAAAAGTTTCCCCAACGGGGTACTTAGCTTTATTGAAGACTTCGGTTCTGAAATTCGAATTGAAAATCTCAGGAGTCGGACGACCGGCACTTGCGAACTGCTTTTGCTTCGGGCACAGCGTGGCAAGAAAGACTGAAGAAAATGGCATTGGCTGCATCTTATATACCCCTGGCGCACTGACGTCAGGGAAGAAGCGACAGCAACTGATGCCGGACCAAGACTTTGGAACTCTGGCCGACTGCGGGACTGCCTGACGGCAGGATAACCCAAATGTAATGACTCCAGCAGTGAAACACGAACATCCTCCAAAGCCAATTATGCATCGAAACTAGCCTTCGAAACAAAGGGAAACCATAAAGCCTTCTTCAGTTAGGTCACGAACCTCCATGGGTCTGCTCCGAATTAGTACTCAACGGTATCAGTTACACTGATCCTGTTGACTTAGCCAACCTACTATCAGATAGGTTCAGTGCAAACTTCACCCCCCTGTCCCCCCAAAAAGGCCCTTTCAATTTCCCCAATACTTGTCCCACATATCTCTGTAAATCAAGTGTTAAAGGCCCTATCCAAGGCAAAGAATAGAGCTTCCATACGACCTGATAGTATCCCAGGCTGTATTCTGCACCATCTCCAGCAAGAAAGACTAGCTAGTTGTATACTGGCCGGATGTTCGGGTAGCAATAGAAGAGAACCCAAGTGTTGAGAATACTGCAGCATGAGAATAGAAGGACATCTAACTCACTACTGACCACCCTATTCAACTACAGTCTAAGTACAGGTTTCATTCCAGCAGAGTGGAGAACTGCCACTGTCATCCCCTTGCACAAAGGTGATGCCACTACCGAACCTGGAAACTATCGCCTCATTAGCTTGTCAAGTCTGATCTGTAAAGCCATGGAGTGCATTGTTAAGGATCTCAAACAAGGACATAGGCAATCTCCAAGCACTTGAACCCACCCAGTTCAGATTAATCAAGGGCAGATTTTGCCTGTTGACTTCTTTGAGACCATCATCAAGGCCCTGGATGAGGGAAAGTCAGTACATACAGCTTACCCTGAGACTTGGCCAAGGCTTTTGACACAATCCCCCTCTCGGGCATCATCGAAAAGCTAACACAACTTGGCATAAATCCCTATCTCATGAGGTAGGTGGCCAAACTGGCTCACTGACAGGACCCACAAGGTCAAAACAGGCACATCCACTTCTGACAGCATACCTGTCACTAGTGGAGTTCCCCAGGGATCTGTCCTGGGACCCCTACTGTTTGGCATCTACTTCACTGAGGGTCCAGGCAAAGACAAAAGGCCTGTGACTGATCACGTTTGCAGACAACTGTAAGTTGGGTGCTGTTATTGACTCACCAGATGATGTTAATATACTGCAACAGGGTCTCATAGCAACTAATAACTGCTGCAAAAGTTATGGCCGCAAGTTAAATGCAAAAAAATATATCATACCATTCAGCAAAAACACGTTTCCTACTGATTACCACATCAACAGCAACCCCCTAAGTACACCACCTGTGGTGGCAGATCTGGGTACTCGGGTTGATGACAATCTCAAATTCGACCATCATGTAGCAGCAGAAAAGCCTTTTACTTGGTTCATCTCATAAGTAAAGGGATTGCATCCAGAAAAAAGGCGGCTTTACCTCTCTATACTCCTCCCTCAGTAGAGCAATAATTGAGTACAACGCCCCATTTGGTATGAACCTCTTAAAACATCTGCACCAACTGGAAAGGCCACAGAAATACCTCACAAAGAGAATCCATGGCCTCCAGTACCTGTCCTATGGGGACAGGCTCCAATCATTATCACTCTACTCAGTATCGTACATATTGCTCAGGGGTGATCCGTCTCGCCTACAAGGCACTCTCGGACCCTGCCCTACTAGAAACGCTCCATATCCATAAGTCTAACTCATGTATTACCTGCTTGAAAGGCCCGAATCGTATATCAGACAACAAAACCTGCTGGACACACAAGTTAGTCTCCCAGAGGCTGCTCCGTCTCTGGAATAGACTTCCCATACACATCAGAGTACCTCGCTGACCCTCTTCAAGTGCAACCATGATGAGTGGATGGGAAACCACAAATTTGTCCCAGGGAGTCCACCCGTGTCCTTCAGTGACAGGGGTGACAGGTGCTGACTGAGGTTTCTTTTTTGGGGATAAACTCTTGGCTAGGCTTGTAAGGGCCCCAAAGCCATTAGCTTAGTAACCTCCTATGATCCTAAGGGCTCTTTGGCAAGTTTTTTCTTTCTAGGTACAGATGAAGACAGACCAGCGGTTAAGTATCCATGCTGTAACTGAGAAGCATATCTCAAAGGTGCTACATTTTGCTGGAACAAATCAATCAGAAGGTAAGTTGTCAAAGTGTTGACAAGCGGCACACTTACACACTTCCCCAGTAACAACAATGAATAAAGCAAGCAAACTGAATTCATGTTAGAAAGCCCCCTTCACAAAAATTTAGTCCAAAAACAGGCAACTACATTGTCACACAGACATTTTAAAAGCATTTTTATGGCCTGCTTATATGATTTGCCTTGAAAAGGCTGGTTTAAAATTAAACAATGCTGATATTTTCCACATGTACTTCTAAGTGTACAAAAGCCGATATGTTTAACATTGTAAAATATCTCTCATTTTTGTTACTGAGGATCACTTGTCTGTGAAGAATAAAGGTTTGTTGTTTTGGAATACTACCTGATTTTCATGATTTTTGGGAATTATTGTGACTGAGCTCATCAACGAAGTTTTAAGAGCACTAGTTTTTCTCTTTTTTATCTACTTCCTTAACAATAGTTACAAACTTTACAGTAGCAAACATATGGCAGAAAAAGTATTTATATCAAAAATACTTAAAATGTACGTAAATTAAAATCATTAAGAAATATAAAACAAATGAAAAAATAGCCAGATTTCTAAGCACAATATAGGTCAATGTGTGTGCATGCACCTTTAAGAAACTATCCAAGGGCTTGCACAAGTGTATAAATACTGAGCACGTGTGAGCCTGACTGCCATTTTGAAGAAACTGTTGAGATGTAAGCATGTACGTATGTATGTATGTATGTAAGGTCTGTCTCTTAACCAGTTTGTTTATATTTTATAAGATTTTATAAGATGCCACTATCCATCCCGATGTGTTTCTATGTATTAAAGCATCTAAACGAAATACCCCACCTGCTTTTCATCTATGTTTGAGAAGGACGAGCGACATGGTGCCATGTCTAAAGGACATGGTCACAGACGGCATGGCTAAAATGACTAAAGGCACTTGCTTGGAACTGGTAGAATATGCAAGACCGAATTGGCCCTATTGTACACGTATACCTTGCAAAACAGGTCAGACACAAATTTCAGATGTTAAAACTTGCTCAGCACTATTTCTTATAAGCAAAATATGAAACGAGGCATACAGAGCGTTCTAAAAGATATTTGCATAAACCAATATGCCCAATATAGATAAAAATATTCAAATTACTATGGAAAACTGTTTGAAATAAAGTCCAAATTGCATAAAATGAAAAATAAAAATGAGAAATGACCACATTTTTCAATATGTGCTTAGTGAATCCGTATTTTTTGTATTATTCAAAGATATTGGAGTTATCAGGAGTGTTTAAAGTGTCAGTATGTTTGTGTAGTATTACAGTAAAGGTATTTCCCAGAATACATACATTTCAGAGCATATTTCCCAAAGTACAGTATTTCAGAGAGATTATTGTGCATTTTGAATATTACAAGGTCAAAGAACAGTCTGTTAGTATATAATTATAAGGGCCATATTTTCAGTGTGTTTGTGCATATTTTGTGGGCATGGCAGACAGATTTCGAAAACCCAGTACACTTGTATTTGACAGTAATATTGCTGAGAACTGGGGAGTGTTTGAGCAAGAGTATGACATTTTCATACAGGCTGCATTTTCTGATAAAGATGACCGTACAAATGCATTTATTCTCCTTAAAATAACTGGGTCAGAAGCTATAGAATAATGTGAACGTTCATGTGTGTATGCACCTAGCTATACAGGAGAGGGGGAAAACAGTCATATTGCTGTACCGGCTGAGTCAAGGGAGGACCCAGAGTGCTTAAAATTTAAATTTACAGAAACGTGTAACCCCCAGACAAATGTTACAATGGAAAGGCACTTACTTTATATAAGGGATCAAAAGCCTGTTTAAGCTATTGCAGCATATATAAAGTACAGTTGTGTACCTACCATAAATGTAGATGTTAGAGTGTATTCACTGTTGCAGTCATTACACTTGGGTTATCCTGCTGGCAGGCTACCCGCAGTCAGCCGGAATTCCATAGTCGTGGTCTGGCGTCGGTTGCTGTCGCCTCTTCCCTGACGTCAGTGCGCCAGGGGTATAAAAGATGCAGCCGGCGCCATTTTCTTCAGTTTTTCTTGCCCCAGATGTCAGGTGCCCCCAAAAGGGTAGGCTAAAAATTGTTTTGCAAATATAAATGCATTCACTAACACAAACATTACCTTCATCAACAAGCAAATACACCACATAGGTTGTATAGAATAGAGAAGTACAGATAAGTCCCAGCAATGTAAGGGGGATGGTGGGAGGGTAACCTGGACTGCAACAGTGAATACACTCGAACATCTACATTTATGGTAGGTATTTATGGTAGGTACACAACTGTACTATGTTCATTGTGTTTCACTGTTGCAGTCATTACACTTGGGTTGAATCCCAAAGCTGAGGTTGGGTGGCTGCGCCTAGATAGAATTAGGAGTGGCTATGAGGCCCTGCAGAACTGCAGTGGTGAAGCCTGCTCTGGATTTAGTGTAAAGAGGTAAGTGGTAGTGCTTTGTAAAAGTGTGCACTGAAGTCCAAGTTGCAGCCTCCAAAATGTCCTTGGTTGGTACTCCTCTGAGAAAGGCTGCTGCTCTGGTTGAATGTGGCCTAATGCCCTTAGGCACTGATTTGCCATGTTGTGAATAGCAGAAACGAATGCAGTGGCCTATCCATTTTGAAATAGTCTGCTTTGAGATCGCTTTGCCTTGTGATCCTGCAGCATATGCCAACTAAGAGTTGCTCAGTCTTTCTGAAAGCTTTGGTTTTGTCCAAGTAGAAGCGTAGCTGTCTGTGTATGTCCGAAGAATGCAGAAGTTTCTCCCCCTTATTCTGAGGGTTTGGATAAAAGACAGGCAAATGAATGGTTTGGTTAAGAGCCACACTGGACACTACCCTAGGCATAAATGTTGGGTTTGTCCTCAGAGAAACCCTGTCCGGATGGAAAATTATAAAAGGTTCCACAGCCATTAGTGCCTGTAACTCAGAGACTCTTCTTGCTGAAGTTATAGCTAGGAGAAGAGCTGTTTTTCAAGATAAGAATTTGGCTGGCTCAAAAGGAGGCAATGTGAGCTTTTCCAAGACAAAATTGAGGTCCCATGCAGGTATTGGCGTTCTCCTTGGAGGTCTTATGTTTTTGGCCCCTCTGAAGTACTGCCTTAGCAGTGGATGTGAAAAAATAGGTGGGTCCGTATTGTAATTAACTGAAATTGCAGAGGCATGGATTGATGAGGACAGGCCTTTGTCCAGCATCTCAGTTAGGTATTGTAAAATCTGAGGAATATTTGGTACAAGCGTGTCAATTCCTTGTGCCTGGTTCCAAGCACAGAATCTCTTCCATTTTTCTTCGTAAGATTTTCTGGTGCTGAGCCTCCTGGCCTCCAAAACAACATCCATAACTGCTTTAGAGAGAGGTGTGTTTTGAATGGTTACATTATCTGCCATGCGGCCAGATTTAAGGTTCTGAGTTGGCTGTGCAAGATCTGATTGTTTTGTTGGGTCAGTAAATGAGGAATTTGAGGCAATGTCCAGGCTTGGCCTTGAGACAAGCTCTTTAGGATTGGGTATCAGTGCTGACGTGGCCAGTCTGGGGCAATTAGTATCATTTTTGGCTTCTCTTGTCTGACCTTTAGGAGTACCATGAGGAGGAGGCAGTGGAGGAAAGGCATATACACAGTAAGGGTTTTCCAGCTGAATGATAGGGCATCCACTTTCCATGCTTGCTTGTGATAAGTCCTTGTGCACAACCTCTGTAGTTGGCAGTTGTGAAGGGAGGAAAATAGATGTCTGGGCATCCCGATTTCCTTATCATGCTGAATATTTGTGGATCTAGTTTCCACTCGTGAGGATCCTTGAGATTTCTGCTTAGTTAGTCTGCCAGAGTATTTGTCTTTCCTGGCAGGAATTGTGCTTGCAGGTGTACTTGATAAGTCAATGCTGTGTTCCACAAAGTCATGGCTTGTTTGCAGAGGGGGTAGGAGTGTGTGCCTTCCTGCTTGTTTATGTACCACATGACTGTAGTATTGTCCGTCTTTATCAGCAGTTGTCCTGGATGAAGTAGATCCTTGAAGGCTGTCGGGGGGGTTCTGAACAGCTAGCATCTCTTTTTGATTGATATGAAGGTGCATTTGGCTTTGGGAGCCATGCACCCTGAATACATTTTCCTGCCATGTGCCCCCCCCAGGCATAATCTGATGCATCTGTTAGTGTCTGCCTGGCAGTGGGTAGAGTGAATGACTGTCCCTGGTTGTGGAGACAGGCCTGAGCCCACCATCGAAACTCCTGTTGCAGGCAGGGAATGAGGGTAATTAATGTTTCCAGGCTGTGGGAATGTTGAGTCCAAACACTTTTTAAATACCATTGTAGTTTCCTCATATGCAGTCTTGCATACGGAATTAGGAGAATGCAGGATGACATGAAGCCCAAAGCCTGCAGAATTTTTCTTGCAGATAACTGGGTCTTTGTTGCCAACCTTTCGAAGTAAGAAGTCAGTTGTCTGTTTGTCTGGTGTGAGATGAGCCATCTGGGCAGTTGTATTTAAGCTTGCACCCAGGAATATTATCTCTTGAGGGGATACTAGTTTTGATTTATTTTCGTTTATCGTGTACCCTAGGCAAATTAGTAATCTTTTTAGAAATGCCAGATGCTTCAGTAGAATGTCTTTGTTCTCTGCTTGAATAAGGCAATCATCCAAGTAAGGGTATATTTGAATTCCCCTTTGTCTGCAGAAAGCAATTACTGGTGCCAGGCATTTTGTGAAGACCCTGGGTGCAGTAGATAAGCCAAAGGCCAGTGCAGAGAATTGGTAGTGCAAAGAGCCAGCTAGGAATCTGAGGTATTGTCTGCAGGATTGTCTGACTGGAACATGCAGGTATGCCTCTTGGGTCCAAAGTTAGAAGCCAAGCCTTCTTACCCAGCATGGGCAGAAGCTGCTGCAGTCTCAACATTTTGATTTTTGGAACGTCCAGAAAAGTGTTTAGAATAGACAGGTGCAGTATTGGTCTCCAAGCTTTGTCCTTTCTGGGTACCAGGAATAGTCTTGAGTAAAATCCTTGTCCCTGAGCTGGCTGTGTCACTCGCTGAATGGCCCTCATGTCCATGAGGGATGAAACGTGTTTTTGTGCCTCTGTCCATTGATTTTCTGGCAGGTTTGGCATATCTTTTGCCTTTGACAGGGTGTGAAAGTGGAACCTGTAGCCCTGGGACACTATATTCAAGACCCATTTGTCCTGGGTGATTATATGCCAGTTTTGTGAAAAAGTGCTAGTTTTCCCCCTAAGGGGGCTGCTAAAAGATAAGTGTTTGGTATTGGCAGAGGAAAGTCATTGGGACTTTTTCCTATATGGCTGTGATTTGTCTTCTCCGCTTTTGGAGGTAGAAGCACCCCATTGTTTAGGCCTGTATGAGCCTTGGGGCAGGGATCTGCCTCTAGGGCATCTGTATCTGCCTCTTTGTGGCCTGTCTGACACTGGAAAGGACCAATTATTTGAAGGCCAGCTCCTGCTAAATCTGGGCGGCTGTACCTGTAAGAAATCCTTTACTGTCTGCACAGATTTTGCTTTATCCTCCATTTTCTTCAACACCTCTTCTGCCTTAACACCAAACAAAGTATCATGCTGTAAAGGAGCATCCAATAATTTTGTTTTAACATGATCAGGCAGATTTTGTTCCTTTAACCAAGCATGCCTTCTAATAACAGTACCCGTAACAGTGGCCCTGCAAGAGGCCTCCAGTGAATAAAAACCACATTGCAAAGTATGCTTTCTCACTTGTTCAGCTGCATGCAATAAATCCAGCATTTCCTTGTTATCTGGACATTCAGAATTTGTCAACATTTTCTGTTTTAGCAGTGACATTAAATATTGCTGATATTTAAGCATATGAAACTGACAATTTAAAGCCCTTACAGCCAAGGTAGCAGAAGTGTAAACTTTTTTCCCCCATCTGTCCAGTGCCCTTGAATCCCTATCAGAGGGGACAGGGTTTTTTGCAGTGGAAGCCTTGACCCCTTTGGGACCCTGAGATATAGTTTCTGGGTCAGCAGCAGAGTTTTTGTATAGAAATTTGTGGGAATCTGGAACCCTGTAGTATCTGTCTGGCTTAACCAGGGGGTAAAGAGTCAGGAGACAGGCGGGACTCTGAAAAAACATCACCTACTATGTCTAAAATAGGTGGAATAGCAAGAGGTCTGTGCTGAGGTAGTAAAAGAAAGTCTCTGAGCATTTTCTTAGATTCTGAGTAATCTTGGCTCTCCCAGTGAAAGTGCTCCCTTCATGGTATGAAGGGTTTCCCCAAAAGAATAATCCTCAGGAGGAGAGGCTGAAGGAATAGACTCTTCAGCATCAGAATCCTCATAGGGAGGAAAGGAGTATCCCTGTTCAGAAGAGGAATCAGATGAAACGGAAACCTGATCTGAAGATTCATATTCTGTCTCTTGCCTAGGCCTCTTATCAGGAGGGGGATGGGAACCCCTGATCAAAGTAATTAAGTCTTTGGCCATTTTAAGCATTTGTTTTTTAGGCATGGAAGTCTGTGCAGGAGAATGCTGTGCTTGTTTCTTTGTCTTTAGAGCTGCTTTAGTCTTTGCCTTTGAAGCGGAGGTTGGCTTTACATATAACTGTGTAGGTCTGAAAACACCCTCAGAAGCTGATGCATGCTCAGCGGCTCCGGACCCATCTGAGGGAATAGTTTCCGAGTGTCCAATACCTTCAGTATCCAGAGGCCTAGTCGGCTCCAAGTGGGAGTCAGAAGTGGCCTGTGGCTCTGAGGTAGCGGGCGTCAGGGGCTGCAAAAGCGCCTCACTGAGAACCGGCGACTGGCCTAGCGGAAGCCTTGTTGGTTTTGGACCTCAGATGCCTGTCCTTTTCTTTGCGCTTTTTATATACTACAGTTGTCGGCTGTTCCAATGGCATTATATAATTAAATCTTCGGCCAAAGTAATGAAAGGCAAAATTGTACCGACGCTTAATAGTGCGTTGGTTAAAACTAGCACAAAACCGACAGCTAGCAACGTCGTGGTCAGGGCCTAGGCAAGGAATACAGTAAGAATGAAAATCCTTATGAGGTATTTCCTTCCCACAAGAAATACAACTGTTAACTTTTTCTGACATCAGTCTGGAGCAAGAAACAAATTTCCCCAACGGGGTACTTAGCTTTAATGAAGACTTCAGATCTGAAATTCGATTTTGAAAATCTCAGGAGTCGGCCGACCAGCACTTGTGAACTGCTTTTGCTTCGGGCACCGCGCGGCAAGAAAGACTGAAGAAAATGGTGTCGGCTGCATCTTTTATACCCCTGGCGCACTGACGTCAGGGAAGAGGCGACAGTAACCGACGCCGGACCAAGACTTTGGAATTTGGGCCGACTGCGGGTAGCCTGCCAGCAGGATAACCCAAGTGTAATGACTGCAACAGTGAAACATGATGAACATCTGCCCTGAGACACAAGGCTAAAATGTGCATATTTGGTGATTTAAGGACAGACTTGTGTGTGGTATAAAAGAGGATGCTGTGAGAAAGATTTTGCTTCATGACAGTAATTGTGATGGAAGTTATGAATCTAAAAGGAAAACAAAGTTTAGCTTTTGGTCAGCAATGCCACAAATGCAGTAAATGGAATCATTTCAAAAGGTTTTGTAAATCAAAAGGACCACATTCTTTTATTAAGAGGGAACATTTTAAGAAACGAGTTGATCAATTAAACTCTTTATATGTTGACGGTGTGTCAGTGCTTCATGAAGCAGTCAATGCAGTAGATGTAAGGGCAAAGAATGAAGTATTTTGTACTGTTCTGATAAATGGCAAACCCATAGACCTCAAAGTTGACAAAGGTTCCAAGTGCAATGTTATGTCAGCAGAAACATTTGCTAGAGTGTGTAATGGTGAAAGGCTTGATTTAGCAAGGTGTGTGAAGCTTGTTGCTTATGGAGGTGAAGACATTCAGACTGTAGGCTCAGTAATGTTTTCATGTTACTCTGCTGGGAGATGCTACGACTTATTTTTTGTGGTCAAGAGGCATGTCCAGTCACTATTAGGGATCAGAGACAGTTTGAAAAATTGGATTGCTTTCATTTAATAAGGCTGTCCACAAAGTCAGCTTGAAAGACAACTCTAGTTTCACCCAGTACATTTTTTCTACCTATGCTGATGTTTTCAAAAACAAACTAGGCAAACTTCCAGTTGTGTACTTCATGAAGTTAGACCCAAAGGTCAGTCCAGTTATCAGGCTTGCACAAAGTTCCAATAGCTGTGCAGGACAGAGTCAAAGCAGAGCTAGATAAAATGGTACAAGGTATGATTTGTCCACTTGCAACTCTAAGTGGGTATCTTCCCATGGTGGTAGCTCATAAGAAAAGCTCAGATGACTTCAGAATATGTATTGATCCATGAGATTTGAACAAAAGCACTAAAAAGACCTCATCATCCAATGCACACAGACAAAGAAGTCGCATCCCTTATGCCAAATGCCATTTTTTCTGTCTAAGATGCAGTGTTCATTTTGGCAAATTCAGCTTGACAAAAAATCCTCATTGCTCACCACTTTCAGTACTCAGTTTGGCAGGTACAGCTATTTGAGAATGCCATTTGGGATAAATTCTGCAAGTGAAGTCTTTCAGCATGCAATGGAGCAATTTTTTTCTGGATATCCTTGTCCTATTACAGTAAACAACATACTAGGTAGGAAGTAATGGTGAAGCTGAACATGAGAGAAACCTCAGAAAAGTTCTAGAAAAAGCATGTAGAGTGAATCTTAAGCTCAATCCACAGAAATGCAAATTCAGGCTACAAGAAGTTACTTATGTTGGTCATTTCCTTACTTGTACAGGCCTACAACCAGACCCTTCTAAGCAAACAGCCATTCTCGAGATGCCAGCTCCAGCCAATGTTCAAGCCCTGTAACTTTTTTTGGCATGGTCAACTACCTAGGCAAGTTTATGCCAGACTTGAGCAAACGTTCGGCACTGCTTAGAGAGCTGACACGTAAAGATGTACCATGGTCTTGGTTAGAGCAACACCAGAGAACATTTGATGTCCTGAAACAGAGAACTGCTAGGGTCCACCAACTCTCAGATAATAAGATGTTCACAAGCCAATTACACCTTCCTGTGATGCTTTGAAATGTGTTACTGGTGCAGTCATTCTACAAGAGGAGCAACCTGTTGCATTATGCATCAAGAAATCTTATCCAAACTGAAATGCAGTATGCCCAAATTGAGAAAGAGCTTTTGGCAATTGTGGCTGTATGTTCGAATTCAATGATTATTGTTACAGTAGACCTATCCAGATCAAAACAGACCACCAACCTCCAGTCACTACCATGAGAAAGCATATGCATTCATCTCCAGCCAAACTGCAACGTATGATACTGACATTGCAAAACTTTAATAATTTCAATCTTGTCTACAACAAAGGCAAACATCTTCATCTTGCTGATACATTATCCAGATTGCCCAGAAACATCACTGAACAGCATGAGAATGAGAAAGTACAGTTTTGTACCTACCATAAATGTAGATGTTCGAGTGCTAATACAGCTGCAGTCATAACAGATGGGTTCTCCTGCTGTCAGGCGGGTCCTCGGTCGGCCAAATTCCAAAGTCTAGGTCCGGCGTCGGTTGTCGCTTCTTCCCTGACGTCAGTGCGACAGGGGTATAAAGGAACCAGCCGACGCCATTTTCTTCAGTTTTTCTTGCCCCAGATGTCAGGTGCCCCCAGAAGGAAGGCAATACATAAATTTGTGTAATAAAGCAGTGTAATATAATCAAAATACAGTAGTTGCAAGCAAATACACCATAAATGAATACCCCAATCAGGTTATATGAGGATGTGTTAGCCTATAGGCCTGTCCCAAGAGGGGAAGGAGGGAGGACCTGGACTGCAGCTGTATTAGCACTCGAACATCTACATTTATGGTAGGTACAAAACTGTACTATGTTCATTGTGCATACAGCTGCAGTCATAACAGATGGGTAGAATCCCAAAGCTAAGAAAGGGTGGTAGGCACTAGGTGGAACTAGGAGGAGCCAGGATGCCCTGCAAGACTGCAGTGGCAAAGCCTGCTCTAGTTTTGGAGTATAATGGTAGGTGGTAGTGCTTGGAGAAGGTATGCACAGAACTCCAAGTGGCTGCTTCCAAAATATCTTTGGTAGGAACTCCTCTGAGGAAAGCTGCAGAGGTAGCTGTGGCCCTTGTGGAGTGAGATCTGATGCCTGTAGGTACAGTTTTGCCATGAAAAGAATAGCAAAAGCATATGTAGTGGGCTATCCATTTTGAGATTGTCTGTTTCGAAATTGGCTTTCCTTGAGCTCCTACAGCATAGGACACAAAGAGCTGTTCTGATTTTCTGAAAGGTTTTGTTCTGTCCAGATAATAACGGAGTTGCCTGTGGATGTCCAAGGAATGTAGTAATCTCTCCCCCTTTGTTTTGAGGATTAGGATAAAACGTAGGTAAGTGTATGGCCTGATTCAAAGCAACCCTGGATACCACTTTAGGCATAAAGGATGGGTTGGTTCATAAGGAAACTCTGTCCTGATGGAAGATGATAAAAGGCTGCACAGCCATGAGAGCTTGTAGTTCTGAAACTCTACGAGCTGAGGTAATAGCTAGAAGGAAAGCTGTTTTCCCGGACAAATATTGCAAATCTGATGAGGCAGCTGGCTCAAAGGGAGGCAAGGTCAGTTTTTCCAGAATGAAATTGAGATCCCAAGCAGGTATTGGTTGTTTCCTTGGGGGTCTTAGATTCTTAGCCCCTCTGAGGAACTGTCTTAAGAGAGGGTGAGAGAATAAGGGTGGATCAGTATTGTATTCTGCAGAAATGGCTGAGGCATGGATTTTGATGGAGGAGAATGAAAGTCTACTGCTTAGCAGCTCAGCTAAATACTGTAGTATTTGAGGTAAATTCAGTTTTCCAGGATCCTGGCCCTTTTTCTCATTCCAGACACAAAACCGTTTCCATTTAGCGGAGTAAGCTTTTCTAGCTGACGGCCTTCTGGCCTCCAAAATGACATCCTGCACCTCCTTGGACAGTAGGGTCTGTTGTGATGCCAAGGAATCTTCCATGCGGCTAGATTGAGTGTTTTTAGCTGGCTGTGAAGAGTTTTGAAGCTGTGCTGAGTCAGAAGAAGAGGCATTAGAGGCAGGGTCCAAGGTGGGGAATGCGTCAGGCTCCTCAGGAGTGGGTACCAGTGTTGCCTTGGCCAGTCCGGAGCAATGAGAATCATCTTTGGTCTGTCTGCTCTGGTTTTCAATAGAACTTTGGGCAGCAGAGGAAGAGGTGGGAAGGCATAAACTGTCATTGATGTCCAACTGAAAGAGAGAGCGTCCACTCTCCAGGCCTTTGGATGGAAAATCCTTGAGCAGAATTTTGTCAATTGGTGATTTTTGTGGGAGGCAAAGAGATCTATGTCTGGCCTTCCCCATGCTTGGATTATTTCTGTAAAAACTTTTGGATGCAACTTCCATTCGTGTAGATCTGTCATATTTCTGCTTAGGTTGTCTGCCAGCATGTTTTCCTTGCCTGGCAAGTACTGTGCTTGTAGTTCAATCTGTAAGTCCGTTCTTATCAATAGTTGACCTGGTTGCAGAAGGTCCTTGAAAGCTATAATAGCATTTATTACTGCTGGCATTTCCTTTTGATTGATGTGAAGGTGCTTTTCTTTTTGGGACCATTTGCCCTGAATGCACCGATCTGTCATGTGCGCCCCCCAGGCGTAGTCCGAGGCGTCTGTTGTGATGACTTGATTTGCTTGAGGCTTGCTGAATGGAAGACCTGTGTTTGTTTGGCATGCTTGAGCCCACCACAGAAATTCCTTTTGCAGACATGGAATTAGTGGTATTATTGTTTCCAAACTGTGGTTGTGTTGAGACCATATGTTTTTCAGGTACCATTGAAGTTTCCTCATATGCAGCTTTGCACATGGGATTAGTAAGATGCAAGATGCCATGAATCCCACAGCCTGCAGGATTTTCCTTGCAGTCAGCCTAGTGCAATTTGCTAGTGCTCTGAAGTATTGAGTTAGTTGCCCCTGCTTCTCTGGCGTGAGGTAGGCCATCTGGGTGTTTGTGTCCAAGTCGGCTCCCAGGAAAATTATCTTCAGAGAGGGTATTAGCCTTGATTTCTTTTTGTTGACTGTGTATCCCAGAGAGTTCAACAACATTATTACATAAGCCAGATGTTTCAGAAGAATGTGCTTGATATCCTCTTGGATCAGGCAGTCGTCCAAATAGGGGTATATTTGTATCCCTTGAAGTCTGCATTAGGCAATTACTGATGCCAGGCATTTTGTGAATACTCTGGGCGCAGTAGATAAGCCAAAGGGCAATGCAGAGAATTGATAATGGGTTGAACCTGCAAGAAATCTGAGGTATCTTCTGCAATTTTGTCTGATTGGGACATGCAGGTATGCCTCCTTGAGGTCCAATGTTACCAGCCAAGACTCCTTGCCCAGCATGGGAAGAAGTTGCTGTAGAGTGAGCATCTTGAATTTTGGTATGAGTAGAAATGTGTTTAGGATGGATAGGTCCAAAATAGGTCTCCAATCTTTTCCCTTCCTTGGTACCAGGAATAGCCTGGAATAAAAACCTTGACCTTGTTCGTGCGTAGGTACCTCTTGAATAGCTTTCATGTCTATGAGATCTGTAATTTGCCTTTGTGCCTCTGCCCTTTGATTGTGTGGCAGGTTTGGCATGCCTCTCATGGAAGGGTGTGAAAATGGAATCTGTAGCCTCTGTTTATAATGTCCAGGATCCATTTGTCTTTGTGACAATATGCCAATTTTTGAAAATAATGCCAGCTTTCCTCCTAAGGGGCTGCCATTTGAGTCTTGCTTGGCATGCAAAGGGGAAAGTCATTGGGCTTGCTTTCTGAATGATTGCAAGTTATCCTCACCACCTCTTTGTGTAGGAGCTTGCCATTGTCTGCCTCTAAACGATCCTTGGGATTGTCCTCTGCCCCTCGGGTGCCTGTATCTGCCTCTTTGGGGTCTGTCCGTGGCTGGAAAGGACCAATTTTTGGAAGGCCAATTTCTACTAAACGTGGGGGTTGTGCCTGTAGAAAATCTTAAACAGTTTGCATTGATTTAGCCTTTTCCTCCATTTTCCTTAATACCTCCTCAGCATTAGCACCAAATACATCCTTTTGAAGAGGGGCATCTAGTAATTTAGCTTTGACATGATCAGGCAAGGTTTGTTCCTTGAGCCAGGCATGTCTACGTATGACTGATCCTGTAACAGCAGCTCTACATGAGGCCTCTAGAGCATCAAAACCACATTGTAAGGTATGCTTACCCACTTGTTCTGCACTATGCATCAAATCCTGCAACTCCTTCAAGTCTGGTTGTTCAGGTTGTGACATTTTACTTTTCAATTGTGATAACAAAAACTGTTGGTATTTTAGCATATGGAACTGACAGTTTAAGGCCCTCATGGTTAAGGTAGCCGAGGTATATACCCTTTTTTCCCCACCTTTCAAAGGACCTGGAATCTTTCTCAGAAGGTAACGGATTTTTAGCAGTGGAGGCCTTAATTCCCCTGGGGCCCTGTGAGATGGTTTCTGGGTGAGCAGCATGGCTTTTGTATAAAAATTGGTGAGAGTCAGGAACCCTGTAGTACCTGTCAGGCTTAACTGGGGCTGGAGGCAGAGAGTCCGGGTTAAGGCAGGCCTCCGAGTAAACATCATCTAGGATGTCCAAGACAGGAGGTATAGCCAGAGGCCTGTGCTGAGGTAGTAAGAGAAATTCCCTAAGCCTTTTCTTGGAATCTGAATAATCTTGGCCTTCCCAGTGGAAGTGTTCCCTTAAGGTATGCAAAGTTTCCCCAAATGAGTAATCCTCTGGGGGGGATACAGAAGGAATGGACTCCTCCGCATCAGAGTCTTCAAAAGGGGAGTAAGAATTTTCCTGATCATCAGAGTGCTCTGAAATAATGGAGCCCTGATCAGAGGAGGGAAATTCTTCCTCCACTCTGGGCCTTTTGTCCGGTGGGGGTTGAGAACCCCTGATAAGAGTAATTAAATCCTCAGCCATTTTAAGCATCTGTTTTTTAGGCATGGGGCCTGGAGATGGGCCCTGTGTAGCTTGTCTCAGAGTGCATGGCTGCTTTAGACTTAGTGAAAGCCTTGATGGAGAAAGAAGAGGAAGGTCTGAAGACACCTTGAGTGGAGGTAGACCTGTCCACATTTTGAGGTTCAACGCCAAGAGTGGCTTCGGTATCTGTAGTCGGGGTGTGGGCTGAGGTGCCTGCGACTTGGGCACAGGAGACACTGCCAAAGAAGTGTCGTCGGTAGTCAGGGGCTGCATAGGCGCCTCGCTGAGAACCGGACCACGTGTAGTCGGCTTTGGCGTGGTGTCGGTAGAGGCCACGGACCTCGTGTGTCGGTCCTTATCTTTGTGTTTTTAGACAAAACTGGAGTCGGAGTATCCGACGACATAATATAGTTAAATGTTTTTCCAAAATAATGCTGGGCGAACTCCGCCCGACGCTTAATGGTGCGTTTGTTGAATGTAGCACAAAAGCGACAGACCGAGACGTCGTGGTCTGGGCCTAAACAAGGTATACAGAGGGAATGGAAATCCTTATGCGGTATTTGCTTCCCACATGAAATACAATTATTAACTTTGCCTGACATCGGTCTGAGGCAAGAAAAGTTTCCCCAACGGGGTACTTAGCTTTCAAGAAGACTTCGGTTTCAAAATTTTCGTAATTTCAGGAGCTGGCCGACTGGCACTTGCGAACTGCTTCTGCTTCGGGCACCGCGGGGCAAGAAAGACTGAAGAAAATGGCGTTGGCTGGTTCCTTTATACCCCTGTCGCACTGACGTCAGGGAGGAAGCGACGACAACCGACGCCGGACCTAGACTTTGGAATTCAGCCGAACGAGGACCCGCCTGACGGCAGGAGAACCCATCTGTTATGACTGCAGCTGTATGCACGATGAACATCCTTGATTTTGAAGTCATGAAAGTGAGAAATTTTTATTCCATGTCTTGATGAGCTGAGAGATCACACAGCCACAAATCCAGTTTTACAAAGGCTCAACCACTTTATCAAGAATGTCCATCAAAGCAATCTAGTTTACCTCAAGAAGTGCAACCTTATTTTCCATACACAGATGAAATTTTGTCTGACAAAAGATATCATTATGAAAGGTCGAAAGTAATTGTTCCAATGTCCTTGCAACAAGAGTACATGAGTACCTTGCATTGTGGTCACCAGGAACTGACACTACCAAAAGAAGGGCGAGAGAGTATTTTGGCCTTCTAGGTCACTAGACATTGAGAGAACACTTTTATCTTGTTCCGTGTGTAATAGTACTAAGCCACATCAACAGCAGGAACCACTTCAGCTACACCAGATTCCAGAACTACCTTGGTCAACAGTAGCCCCTGACATCGTTGGTTGGAATTGTCAACATTATTTGGTTTTAGTAGATTCTTACTCCAACTGGTTCGAGTTGCTTCCTAACTTAGCATCCAGTACTGTCACTACTAAGATGAAATGTCATTTTGCAGTACATGGTAGTCTGCACAAAGTTATTTCTGACAATGGCACAGTTTACATGCCAACAGTTGAAAAGATTTGCCAAAAAATGGGACTTTACGCGCATCACAAGTAGCCCTGAGTACCCACAGTCAAATGGTTTGTGCAGTTCAAAGTGCAAAACAGTTACTTCAGTAGTTAAAATTAGATAATAGTGATGTTTTCCTGAATCTCTTGAATCTCAGAAATGACCCTCGTGATAAACATCTTGGTTCACCGGCTCAGAAACTTCTGTCGAAACAAACCTGAACTACATTACCAATCAGTAGTCAATTGTTGGTTCCATGTGTCAAGAACAGGTCAGTGATAACCAATCTGTTAAGGAAGCATTTAACCCAGAAGACCTAATACGATAAAACCATCAAACTGCTCAATCCATTATGAGAAGGAGAAGTGGTAAGGATGCAAATGTCCAGAGGTTATGATCGGATTAGTGTTGTGAAAAGTATTTGCCCAGAGCTGAGATCATACATTGTAGAATCACAAGGAGCACAGTTTAGGCAGAATTGGAAGCAGTTAATACAGGTGTCAGAGCCTATACCACCGCACATAGCCTGTCAGAAAGACCATCTCAGAATGAGTTGTCCAGTATTCCAATTCCAGAAAACATTCCCATTCCTATAACAAATTCAGAAGTTCCTGATGAGAGTTGTTCACCGAAGACCGTCCCTGTTGTTAAATTTGATCCAGATAGTTATTTTATGAGATACGGTCGTATCTCTAAATCCTGTAACAGATACAAAGTGGCTTGGACATGAACACTGTGTTTTGTTTCTAATGTCTATTATAATTTATGAACACTGTGTTTTGTTTCTAATGTATATTATAATTTATGTCTAAGTCTAATGATGTTTTTACAAAGGGCAATTTTTTTTAAGAGGGATGATGCAAATCACTGTGTGTCTATGTACCTTTAAGAAGCGATCCAAGGGCTTGCACAAGTGTATAAAATACTGAGCACATTTATTTATTTATTTTATTTAAATTTGTTGACCGGACATGGGTCCATTTTCAGTGGAGGCCCGGGGAGAAAAGCTCCACAGTAAAATAAACAGACAGTAGTTACATTGGATTACATAGCGATTAACAATTTAACATAGAAATTACTTACAACATATTTACAGATGAAGAACATAGTACATCAGTAGACAACTAGAATCTTTATCTGTGAAGTACATACCAGGCATTAACAAGTAACAATGAGAAGTTCCTGCTGTATAATAAGTACTAGGCTTATGAGCATCTGAGCTTGCTATCAAGGTAGTTAGTGGAGGTGAAAGAAAGGTAGTAGTTGGATGGGGTGGATGATATTAGAGTGGGAGTTGCAAGGGCATAGCCAGCATATTTTTAGGTGCGCTTTTAATAAAGTTTTGAAGTTGGTGCATGATGGTACGGAGGTAATTGTGGGTGGGAGCGAGTTCCATAATTTGGCTATGGCGCAAGAGAATAGTGCTTCACCAGCAGAGTTATTGGCTTTAGTGATCTGCAAGTGATTTTTGTTGCTGGATCTTAGTGGTCTGGTGGTGCGATAGGGTTGGAGTAGATTCTGGAGGGATGGGACATTTAGTGGATGGTTTACTAGTTTATGGGCGAGTGAGAGTTGATACCATTGAAGGAGGTGAGGGAGTTCAAGCCAGCCCAGTTCATCAAGTGAGAGACAGTGGTGACTACGGTAGGATGCCCCTGTGGCGAATTTGGCGATTTTGTTGTAGCAGGTCTCTAGCTTGTTTAGATCACATTGCCTTAGGTTGGTATATACTGGAGAGGCATAAAGTAGGGTGGAGATAAGGTGGGAATTTGCTATTGAAATCTTTGCTGCTTTGGTGAGAAATTGTTTATTTCTGTTTAATGCTCCTAGTTTTTTGTGGACTTTTTTTATGGTCATGGACATGTGAATGTCAAATTTTAGTTTATTGTCTATGTCCACTCCTAGCAATTTGGTGTATTCAGTTGGGTATATAGTGGTGTTGTCTTTTGCTGTGATGTTAAAGTGAGAGTTGTTTTGAGTATGTTTGGTGGGTTGGAAGATGAGTAGTTTAGTTTTGTTTGGGTTGAGTATTAATTGGGCATCGGATAACCATGTTTCAACAGAGGAAAAGGCTTCCTGAGTGACTTTTTGCAGTTTGGGTAGGGACTGGGCTGAGCAGATGATGGTTGAGTCATCTGCATATTGGATGAGTGTGCCATGTTTGGTGGCAGAGGCTAGATTATTGGTGTAAACAGGGAAAAGTAAGGGTCCAAGGATGGATCCTTGGGGAACCCCTATGGAGACAGGTAGTTAGGGAGATATGTCATTCTGCCATACAACGGATTGTTGGCGGTCAGACAGGTAACTCTGAAACCAGTTGGTGACTGATTGTGAGAAAGATAGGTTATTGAGGACAGAGATAAGTTGTTTGTGTGGGACCATGTCAAATACTTTAGATAGGTCTAGGAAAGTAGCAGAGGAGAGATGGCCATTGTTTTTATGCTGAAGGATAGTGTTAGTAAAGGAGAGTAAGGCAGTGGTGGTGCTATGGTTTGGTCGGAAACCATGCTGAGTACTGGAAAGGAGGTTGTTAGGAGGTAGTCTGAGACCTGAGAGTGTATGCATCTCTCTAGTATTTGGGAGAGTGGAGAGAGAATAGCTATGGGGCGGTAATTGGCTAGTTCTGCAGAGGGTCCGCCTTTGTGGAGGGGAATTATATGTGAGACTTTCCACAATGTGGGAACGTAACTTTCTGACAGAGATCGGTTAATCAAGATGGATACTGGGTAGGCCAGAGCATCAGCTGCGATTTGTAGGTATTCACTTGGGAGGTTGTCTGCTGCTAATTTGGTGGGTTTAAGTTTAGTTAAGAGTTTTATGTTGGAGGTAGGTACAGGAGAAAAAGAAAAGGCAGTGGGGAGATTACTAGTTGAAGGTGTGGGTTGGAGGGGAGGGGGTTGTGTTGTTTAGCTAGTGATAGTATGGTTTGGGTGAAGTGTGTGTTGAATGAGGTAGCAATATTTTCTGAGGAGTGAGGGATGTTAGGAGGAGGGGTACTGACTTTACCTGGGTGGAGGATGGAGTTTATGGAGGACCAGAATTGTATGTGAACCTGAATGCCATTTTGTAGTAAGCTGTTGAGATGTATGTATGTATGTATGTATGTATGTATGCAAGGTGAGTCTATTAACAAGTTTGTTTATATTTTATGAGGCCGCTATCCATCCTGATGTGTTTCTATGTACTACAGCATCTAAATGAATTACTGCTTATCATCTATGTTAAAGGACAAGCGACACACAATAATGCTCCCACGTGGTGGGTGTTCCAAGAAATAATAAGCATTCCATGGGTGGGTAGGCTCCTTTGCCTGTGGTGTCAGGCCTCGAATTCTCATGGCAGCCCATTATTTCCCTGGCATGCCAGACCCCTTGGACATACAAACTTCTTATACTACAGCCATGTACATCAGAGCACCTTTTCACTTAAACAGCAGCAACTTGATAATCTCATTCATTTTCAGATGTCACATAAAGACAAATATAAACTCCACCTTAGAATGAAGAAAGCAGTATTGTTCAGAAGAGGAATATACCAAAATAAAATAAAGTTCTCACTTGTATCCTCCAGATTTTTGTGAGTTCGTCTAAGGACAGTTTGCTGCCCAAAAGTTCGATGATTCCCTTTATGCGATCACAGTACTGTGCCTGGTCGATGTTACCTAAGACAAAGAAATTTACTTTCCATTTCTATTTTTTTTTTTTTTTTTTTACCAATAATTTCAGAAATGCTGTTTATTTTACAAAAAATAAATACCTACCTTCAAGTGCTATCGAAAGAACAGAGTTTTCAACCAGCCAGTCTAATAACCGATCTGTATCAATTGCATTTTTTACTGATTTGGCTACTGTGCTGTCTTCTATCAATTTTGTAACCTAGGAGAAATAAAACAGGAGACATCGTTCAGTTATAATGTCATTTAAACAATACAAACATCGAGAGAAATACTACCCCGCCTTGTCTGCCATGCCAGAAACTAATAAGACATTTCCTACAAGCAGTGATCTCTGCTCATTCAAAATCAGCTTACTTGAATATACTGACTGAATCTGTCTTGTTACCACAAAGTAGCCTTCTACAGTAACCCCTTCCAAAAGGGATGAGTGACTGTGGTCACTAGCTGAAGGATGCTCAAAGTGCTTGGAGACAGCATGCATCTGAATTCCAAAAAACGGACAACACTATAAACACCCTACTCCTCACCTCTAACCAGCACAAAGTCAATCTTATTTAACATTTATGCATCTGTCCTCCATAACAAACAAAGAACTAGGCAATTCTGATCTATGTATGTAATCTCATTCATCTCTACCACATCCTTATTTAGGACAGAGTACAAAAACAGGTAGAATGGTACAAGTTTAATCTCGTTACTGCTAAACAGCTTACCTCCCATAAAACCCAATAATTTACTGACTTCTCACATGTCCTACAGCACTACTTATGACAACAGAAATTTGCCTGTGATGTTTGTATTATGCTCCCTTATCTAAGCTTCTAACCTGAGACACCAAAGTCCAAACTATATTGCTAAAACTTGTTTTTAGTTCATATTCTTGACATCACTCACTAATCGTTCATCTTCCTCTCTCTCAAAACATGCACTGTTCAATGTTTAAGCCACTTTGGTACCTTACAAAATAGAAGTTATGTTCTTACCATAACGTTCCATTTAGTTGTCTTCTTCTCGCCTTCTTCTTGCTGGATGGGTTCGGAGCCGACCTCGGCTCCGACTCTAAAAGCTCGAGAGTTGGTTCCACCGGCTCGAGGCTCCCCTTATATCCCACAATGCTAGGCGTGAGTTACCTCAGATCTCGTTTGTAAGCTAGGCCCAGCCTATAATAGTAGCAGAATAACTAGAAACAAAGTCCACCTCTATAAACAAGGGTGAAGAGAAGGGTGACCTACATCCTGATCTAGGAAATATGCACAGCAGAGCATATACCTAAAGTAAAGAGGTGGTAGAAAGAGAGGTCACAATCAAACTCCTCTAGGTCTGTCCAGGCCAGGGGGAAGGAGGGTGGGGCAAGAAGAAGCGAGAAGAAGACAACTAACATGGAACGTTATGGTAAGAACATAACTTCTATATGTTAAGTTGTCTATCATCATTCTTGCTGGATGGGACCGCGTCCCTAGCACCTTGTCCCAGGTGGCCTAACGGAACAGACTCTTGAGAACAGTGGAACCAAAGTTAGCTCTATGCCTAGAAGCTAAATCCAACTTATAATGAGAAATGAAAGTGTGAGGAGTAGCCCAAGTAGCCGCTGCACAAATGGTGTCAATAGGCAGTCTGTCTTGGAAGGCTATAGAAGTAGCCAAAGCTCTGGTGGAATGGGCTTTAGGTTTGTTAGGCAGCTTTTGGTGTCTAATTTCATAAACAAGGGAAATCAGAGATGTTAGCCATCTAGATAATGATACCTTTGAAACTGAAAGTCCCTTTCTGCCTTCTGCATAGGAGACAAACAGCTGGTCAGATTTTCTGAATTGTTTGGTTCTATCCAAATAGTACCTTAACTGACGAACATCTAGCCAATGCAATTTTTGTTCAGACCTATTGGAATATTCTGGAAAAAACACAGGGAGGTCAATGCTTTGATTTAGGTTAGATGCGAGGCTATCTTAGGCAAAAGGACGGGTTGGTTCAGAAGATACCCTGTCCTTATGGAACAACAGATAAGGAGGTCGACAGCTGAGTGCATGAAGTTCTGAAACTCTTCTAGCTGAAGTAATAGCTACCAGAAAGAGAGTCTTCCATGATAGCAATTTTAAAGAACAGGAGGCTGCAGGTTCGAAAGGGGGAGAATCAAAGAACTAAGAACTAAATTTAGGTCCCAAGGAGGAGGAGGATTTCTTATAGGAGGTCTGAGTAGAAAAACTCCTTTCAAAAAGGCTTTGCAAAGCTTGTGGGACATTATGGCAGACTCTGAAATACCCACATGAAAGTTAGAAATAGCTGCCAGTTGAACTTTAAGAGTAGAAGGAGATGAACCTGCGTGGAAGAGTTCAGCTAGAAAATCAAGGACCATTTGGATGGAAGCAGTGAAAGGATCTATGTCCCTTCCTTGAGCCCAATAGGCGAAACGTTTCCACTTACTCAAATAAATCTTTCTAGTGGAAGATTTATGGGAAGCTATCAAAATATCTCGAACAGAGTGAGATATTTGAGGAAGCCTGGCTAAGGTTGGAATTGGAGGAACCAAGCCGTGAGGTTCAGAGAGGGAAGGGGCGATGAAACTGACCCGACTGATGGATCAAAAGATCTGGAACTAGGTCCAGATGCCAAGGTCGCTCAACAGAAAATGATGCAGAAAGGGGAACCAAACCTGTCGAGGCCAGTAAGGAGCAATGAGGATCAACGAAGCCTTCTGAGCGATAGCTTTCTGTATCACTTGAGAGATTAGTGGGAAGGAGGAAATGCATACAGAAGTCCCGGGCCAAACTTGGACTAGAGCGTCTCTGCTGGGCTGGCCTGGTAAAGGGAATAGGGTGAAATAATCTCTGCACTTGCTGTTTTGGGGAGTAGCAAAAGGTCGCAGCAAGGCTGACCCCACTTGAGAAAATTTCTCTCACAACAGAGTCTTTCAGAGACAACTCGTGAGGCATGAGGATAGCTCTGCTCAACTTGTCCTTGATTTGATTGGACTTCCGGGATGTGCATTGCTATCAGAAACCGCTGAGAAGAAATCGCCCATTGCCACAGTCTGAGTGCTTCTCGACACAGGGGGTAGGACCTGGTTCCACCTTGTTTGTTGATATACCACACTACAGACATATTGTCCGTCTGGATTGCTATCGTTCCCAAGGGAAGAGAGTCTTGAAGGGCTTGCAACGCTAAAAGCACTGCTCTCATCTCTAGAACATTTATGTGCAAGTGGCATTCTTCTGGTTGCCATGTGCCCTGGACAGTTCTGCCCTGATAATGCCCACCCCACCCGATCAGGGAGGCATCCGTTGTCAGTGTAGCAACCGGAGGGGGAGGAACAAAGGGTCTTCCCAATAAGAGCTGAGGGGAAGACATCCACCACAGAAGATGATTCCTGCATGTTTGCGTGATCATAATGGTGTGGGACATCGGAAGTTGCTGGTATGACCATTGTGTGAAGAGCATCCATTGAAGGATTCTCATGTGGAATCTTGCTAACGGAAGCAAAGGAATGGCAGCCGCCATAATCCCCAATACTTTCACAACCAACCTGGCTTTGACTCCGTTGCTGCTGAAGATGAGCGAGACCAGTTTTTGTATGTCTGTTATTCTCTGATCTGTTAGCCTCAGACATGTTGACTGTGTCTAGAATTGCCTATGAAGGTAATAACGACAAGGCGACAAAACAGACTTTTGCAATTTATTGAAATGCCTAAATTTTGACAAATGCGAAGGTGTAGTCCCTGGCCAATAGAAGAAGATGCTTGGTGGGAGCTGTAAGGAGCCAGTCGTCCAAATATGGAAACACCTGGAATCCTTGACGTCTCAGGTGAGAAGCTACCACTGCCATGCATTTGGTAAACACCGGGGCAGTGGTGAGACCAAAGGGCAGGGCCCTGAATTGAAAATGACTGGTTCCCAGCCTGAAGCGGAGGAATCTTCTGGAGCGCCTGTTCATTTTTATGTGATAGTACACGTCCTGAAGGTCTATAGAGCACATCCAGTTTCCTTTTCCCAATAGGGGAAGGATGGACTGCAGCGTGACCATCCGAAATCTTGATTTCTTGACTGACTTGTTCAAGATACTGAGATCCAAAATTGGTCTCCAGTCCCCTGTTTTCTTTGGAACTAAAAAGAACCTTGAGTAGATTCGGATCCTTGCTGGTCTGCTGGAACTGGCTGAATTGCTCTTTTGCAAGTAGCTTTGAAATTTCCAAAGCTGCAAGATCCCTTTGAGCGGTGGAACATCTGGAAGGGATTTTTTGATTGGCTTGGAATGCGAACAAAGGGAATGGAATAGCCTCGAAATGATGGGCTGTACCCATTTGTCTTGAGTCAGGGATAGCCAGGCTTCTGGGTACAGTGACAATCTTCCCCGACTGCCTCGAAGGTGGGCAGTCGGGCAACACCTCAGGGATGCTGAAAGGGCTTATCAGAAGGCTTCGATTGCCCTGGTTCTGCGGACCCCCTGCCTCTAGGGCGTCTACCATTGTTGTTCCCGCCTCTGCCTCTGGCGGGAACCGACTCTGTCGTCAGGCGAAGACCCTTGAGATTGTTTATGAACCACATTTTCCCACTTTTCTGACCTTTGGGGTAAGGCCTAGAAGGAGTAGAAAACGGACTCCGACGGCAGAAAGAGTCTTGCCATCTGTCTCGCACCTAGTCAAGGTTTCTTTCACTTGAGGACCAAAAGAGATGATCCATCGAATGGGGAATTAATGAATGACGCTTTAAAGGGGTCCGCAGTTGCATAGCCGCATCCAGGCATGCCTACGTAAGGCCACACCTGTCCCTGCGGCCCTGCTCGCTCCATCAGCCGCATAAGAGAGGAGGCATGGAGGAGTTGGCTATGGAGTTCAGGGTAGCCAGCTGAGTGTTCATCTTGTCTTGAAAACCCAGCCGTAGGGTCCTTCAACATGTCACTCGCTTCTTTGATCAAGTCCCTTTGAAGACGAGTAAAATGGCATAGGTAGTTCAGCGAACGCATTGCAAATGTCGCTGACTAGAACATCCGCTTCCGTACCTGTCCATGGACCTAGATTCCTTGTTAGGTGGATGGACAGGCACTGAAGGATCAGCTAGTTCCTTCTTAGTGGCAGCAGCAACCACCATAGCATCCACAGAAACTCCTTTTGTCAGAAACTGTTTATCTGCTGGTGCTGTAATGAATTTTGAGGGTCTCCTGGGAGTGGGGTCCACTGAATCAGGAGCCGTCCATGCCTTTTACTACCACCTGCATGAGGGGTCAAAGGGGAGACACCCAGGAGGTGGAAGGGAGAGCCAAACGCCTCAAGGTACACAGATTCATGCTCCGAAGGGTTGAGGGCTGGCCAATTTCCCCTCTGCTTAAGGATTTCTAGAATGTCTGCAAATGAGACATCTTCAGAAGGGGAACGGGGGGAACCCTCGGAATCCTCTAAATCTGTGTCAGAATTGACAGACTCAGGTGAGTCTATGTGTTTCCTCTTACAATTTCTCTTCCGAGGGGGCTCTTCTGCCAAATCAGGAGAGGCCTCGGAAGAGGATGAGATCCCCACAGGGGATTCCTGAGGAGCTGGCTCTCTGCGGTCCGGGATGAGAGAGTGAGTCGACTTGACCTGAGGCACCGAAGAGGGGTGGGCGGATGGAGCCGACTGTGGGGTAGAACCAGGTTCTAACACACTCCGCATGACCTCGAACGCACCCCTGTCAGGCAGAGCCAGAGGTCCCCGCCCGAAAGCTAAAACCTCCCTTGGCACCGACAGTGATGGCTCGAGGCCGATGTCGGAGCCGAACTCACCAGAGCGAAGCCCGAGAGGAGGGGTCGGACAATGGTCCGATGCCACTCACCCCTCGGAGCCGACGATGGAAGTCGGCGCCGAGTTTCTTCAAAGGAAAAAATCGGACCCGACGATGGAGCCGAAGACAATTGTATCGGCTCCGACGGTACCACAGTCTCGGTTCAACGCCTGCCCCGAGCTCAACGGAGTCGGAGGAGGAACATATTGAGGGACAAGGGCAGGCATCGACTGATGAGTCGGGCTCTGAAGCATTTGGGCCAGTGCCTCGGACTTAAGAAGTCGACTCACTACCCTCTGAAGGTCATGGTCCGACAGCCTCGATGACCTAGAGGAGTGAGATCTATGGCTCCGTTCAGACAGCAGAGGAGACGCTGGAGCCGAATGAACGGAGCCAAGGGATGGTGACCTAGACCTCTTCCTAGATGTCGGTTCCAAAGGTCTGGTCGGAGCCGACACGAATTTTTAATACCTCGGCTCCAGCCGGAGCCGAGAAACCACAGAAACTGTAGACTGAGACTCATCGGCTCCAGCGGAGCCGATGTAGACGGAGGTTTAGCCTTAGGTCTCGGCCCAGTAGCTGGAGCCGAGGACCTAGAAGCCTTGGAGGGCTTTCCCGAACAGACAGTAAGGGAACCCCCAGGCTTGAGTAAACCCCTCAGAATCAGTTTGTTTTTTCTTTCCTGCAGGACCCTGGGGCTGAAGCCGTGGCATACAGCACAGGAGTCCTGCAGGTGCAAAGGCCCCAGGCAGTAGACACAAGAAGTGTGACCGTCTGTCAGAGACATTTTCTGACAGCACGAGTCACACTTCTTGAAGCCTGAGACCTTCGAGTCTTTAGACATTTTAGAAAAGTGTAATCACACACACCCAGTCAAACACACTGATTACACCCTATCCTATTTAAAACTCAAAAAAAAAATAAATAAAACTACCAAAGTTTTAAATTATGAGAAAACACACACACACCACTAGGGGATGGAGGAAGAAGGCCTAAAGGGCGAGGGAAGAACTTATAAGTTCTTGTGGAGAAAAAATGGGATTTTAGAGAGAAAGTGGGGAAGATTCCACTAAACTAAGGGAAACAAGTGTTAAAATTAAAATTAAAGGGGTTTAAGTATACTAACTTTAATCCAAAGTTACTCACCAAGAAGCCGGTAGAAAACCAACACCTCGATCGCTGTAGCGGCAAACGAGATCTGAGGTAACTCACGCCTAGCATTGTGGGATATAAGGGGAGCCTCGAGCCGGTGGAACCAACTCTCGAGCTTTTAGAGTGGCCGAGTCGGAGCCGAGGTCGGCTCCGAACCCATCCAGCAAGAATGAAGGCGAGATAGACAACTTAACATTATACAGTTTAAAGGTGTCTACAGTGGCTTACCAACACAAAACACATCATACCCTGCATACTACAGCACTAGGTTATCCTCGCCCAATATTCTGTTGCAATAAGGGAATGCTTCCAAACAACTTTTTTTCAAGGGAAGTTATATTTTCTGTACTACACGATGAGGAGAATCAGATTTCACCACACAGATTCTATAAATATACCACAGATTCTCTAAATATACCACAGCTGAGGTCAAATCACCTCAGTCGAAAGTTGAGTACATTTACTGCATTTTCACCAAGTGTGACCTTGTGGGAAAGTACAGTTTTGTACCTACCATAAATGTAGATGTTCGAGTGTATTCACTGCTGCAGTCATTACACTTGGGTTATCCTGTCGTTAGGCAGTCCCGCAGTCAGCCAGAGTTCCAAAGTCCTGGTCCGGCATCGGTTGCTGTCACTTCTTCCCTGACGTCAGTGAGCCAGGGGTATACAAGATGCAGCCGACACCATTTTCTTCAGTTTTTCTTGCCCCAGATGTCAGGTGCCCTCAAATAGGTAGGAAATACATATTGCTAATCAAACATACATAAAAGGTAAAACCAAAACCTTCAGTTATCAGCAAATACACCACATAGGTAGTATAGGGTAGAAAGGTATAGATACGTTCCAGCTAAGAAAGCGGAGGGAGGGTAACCTGGACTGCAGTAGTGAATACACTCGAACATCTACATTTATGGTAGGTACAAAACTGTACTATGTTCATCGTGTTTCACTGCTGCAATCATTACACTTGGGTTGAATCCCAAAGCTGAGGTAGGGTGGCTGGTTCTATAGAGGATTTGGGGTGGCTATGAGGCCCTGCAGCACTGCAGTGGCAAAGTCAGCTCTGGATTAAGAATAAAGAGGCAAGTAATAATGTTTGGTAAAGGTGTGCACTGAACTCCAAGTTGCAGCCTCCAGGATTTGGTAGGTACTCCTCTAATGCAGGCAGTTGAAGTGGCTGTTGCACTGATGGAATGTGGACTAATGTTGCTAGGTACAGTTTTACCATGCTGTGTGTAGCAGAAACGGATACAGTGTCCTATCCACTTAGAAATGGTCTGTTTTGAAATAGCCTTTCCCTGTGATCCTGCAGCATATGCTACGAACAATTGCCCAGTTTTCCTGAAAGCTTTTGATTTGTCCAAGTAGAAACATAGCTGTCTGTGTATGTGCAATGAATGCAGAAGTCTCTCACCTTTATTCTGGGGATTTGGATAAAAAGTTGGCAAGTGAACAGTTTGGTTAAGAGCCACACTGGAGACCACCTTTGGCATAAATGAAGGGTTTGTTCTTAAAGAAACCCTGTCTTTGTGAAAAATTATGAAAGGCTCCACTGCCATTAGTGCCTGTAACTCAGAGACTCTTCATGCTGAGGTTATTGCCAGAAGCAGAGCAGTTTTCCATGACACACATTGTAATTCTGCTGAATTGGCTGGCTCAAAAGGAGGTAAAGTTAGTTTTTCCAAGACAAAATTGAGGTCCCAAGTTGGTGATGATGCTCTCCGGGGCGGTCTTATGTTTTTAGCCCCTTTGAGGTACTGTTTTAGCAATGGATGAGAGAAAATAGGAGAATCTGTGTTGTAATGAGCCGAGATGGCAGAGGCGTGGATCTTAATGGATGAAAAGGATAGGCCTTTGTCCAGCATCTCAGTTAAGTATTGTAATACCTGAGGAATATTTGGGACAAGAGGGTCAAAGCTTTGAGCCTGGTTCCAGGCACAGAATCTCTTCCACTTTTCTGAATAGGATTTCCTGGTGCTAGGCCTCCAAAATGACATCCATAACAGCTTTAGAGAGAGGTGTTGTCTGCTTGACTAAGGAATCTGCCATGCAGCCAGGTTTAAAGTTTTGAGCTGGCTGTGCAGGATCCAAGTGTTTCGTTGAGTCAGAAAATGTGGAATTGAGCTAAGTTATTTAAGAAAACCACCAAAGAGAAAAACAGGAACTGGATGCACTCAAGTTTATTCTGGTACCTCGGCTTCCACAGCCTTCAAAGGAATAACCTTTCCACAGCAAATGCATCTTTTTATATACAAAATTCCTTAATTAGTTAATTGAATAATTGTGCAATTACATCATTCACAAAGTTTCAGAAAAAGGGACCATACATTTAAATACTGATGCATAGACAAAAGGGAATATTTATACAAAGACAAAGTGTATAATACACAAAAGCAAAGTTTTAAATAAATACCAATGCCTCAAAACTCAAATAGTCAAGTTCATTTCCAAATTTAAGCCTTTTGGTTTTAAGGTACCAAAATTTAAAATGAACATACTTTCCAATTTTAACAGCTTCTGTAAAAAATTCCCAGTATTATAAGTATCAGGTCTGGCCAATGCACAAAAGAACAAGGTATCCAATTCCCCATTATGTGAATTGTTGAAATGCTCAGAAACTGGGCTTTCCATCCTGCCATTTCTAATATCACCCATGTGTTCCATAATCCTTAACTTTAACTGACGTTTAGTTTGCCCTATATAATATTTGGGTGGAGTGCACCCACAACCAATTGGTAGGTATGCTAATTTAAAAGAAAAGTTGAAGTTTAAACCAAAAGTTAGGGTGAACATGCAGCATGGGGTTTTATCCCAAATAGGTATGTTCAAGTGTGGTAAATGTAGAATTTGTTCAAAAGTCATGAATTTGACAGGTAGTTGCATAAATGGCATAAAATATCAAGCTTTGGATACATTCAATTGTAAATCTTGTGGGGTGGTTTACTTAATTGGTTGTGGGTGTACTCCACCCAAATATTATATAGGGCAAACTAAACGTCAGTTAAAGTTAAGGATTAGGGAACACATGGGTGATATTAGAAATGGCAGGATGGAAAGCCCAGTTTCTGAGCATTTCAACAATTCACATAATGGGGAATTGGATACCTTGTTCTTTTGTGCATTGGCCAGACCTGATACTTATAATACTGGGAATTTTTTACAGAAGCTGTTAAAATTGGAAAGTATGTTCATTTTAAATTTTGGTACCTTAAAACCAAAAGGCTTAAATTTGGAAATGAACTTGACTATTTGAGTTTTGAGGCACTGGTATTTATTTAAAACTTTGCTTTTGTGTATTATACACTTTGTCTTTGTATAAATATTCCCTTTTGTCTATGCATCAGTATTTAAATGTATGGTCCCTTTTTCTGAAACTTTGTGAATGATGTAATTGCACAATTATTCAATTAACTAATTAAGGAATTTTGTATATAAAAAGATGCATTTGCTGTGGAAAGGTTATTCCTTTGAAGGCTGTGGAAGCCGAGGTACCAGAATAAACTTGAGTGAATCCAGTTCCTGTTTTTCTCTTTGGTGGTTTTCGTATTCAGCAGATGTTGGGTTTTTTTTCTAAGTTATTTAAGATTGGGTACCAGTGCTGGCGTGGCCAGTCGGGGGCAATCAGGATCATTTTTGGCTTTTCTTGTCTGGCTTTTAGGAGTACCTTTGAAATGAGAGGCAGTGGTGGGAAGGCATAAACTTTCAGGCTTTTCCATCTGAGAGAGAGAGCATCCACTTTCCATGCTTGTGTGTTGTAAGTCCTTGTGCAGAATTTCTGTAGTTGGCAATTCGTTGGGGAGCCAGAAAGATCTATGTCTGGGCTCCCTCATTTTTGTGTTATCATGCTGAATACTTGTGGATTTTATTTCCACTCGTGAGGATCCATGATGTTTCTGCTTAAGTCGTCTGCCAGAGTATTTTTGTTTCCTGGCAGGAATTGTGCTTGCACATGAACTTGATAGGTTAGAGCTGTGTTCCACAAGGTCATGGCTTGCCTGCAGAGGGGATAAGAATGAGTGCCCCCTTGCTTGTTTATGTACCACATAACTGCGGTGTTGTCTGTTTTTAGTAATAGTTGTCCTGGATGCAGAAGGTCCCTGAAAGCTGTTAGGGCATTTTGTACAGCTAGCATCTCTTTTTGATTGATGTGAAGATGCATTTGGTCTGCGGCCCACTTGCCCTGAATACATTTTTCCTGCCATGTGTGCTCCCCAGGTGTAATCCGAAGCATCTGTTGTTAGTGTCTGCCTGGCTGTGGGTAGAGTGAATGGCTGTCCCTTGTTGAGGTGACATGCCTGTGCCCACCATCGAAACTCCTGTTGTAGGCAGGGAATAAGTGGTATTACTGCTTCCAAACTGTGACAGTGTTGAGTACAAACACTTTTTAGGTACATTGTAATTTCCTCATATGCAGTCTGGCATATGGTATTAGTAGTATGCAGGATGCCATGAACCACAAGGCCTGCAGAATTTTTCTTGCAGGGAGTTGGGTTTTTGTTGCCATCAATTGAAAGTACTGAGTCAGTTGCCTTTGCTTGTCTGGTGTGAGATAAGCCATCTGGCCGTTGTATTTAAGCTGGCACCCAGGAATATGATCTCTTGTGAGGGTACTAGTTTTGACTTCTTTTCATTTACTGTGTACCCTAGGCAAATTAGCAATCTTTTTACAAACGCCAGATGCTTTAGAAGAATGTCCTTGCTCTCTGCTTGAATAAGGCAGTTGTCCAAATATGGATATATTTGAATTCCTTTTTATCTGCAAAATGCAATTACTGGTGCCAGGCATTTTGTGAAGACCCTGGGCACAGCAGATAAGCCAAAGGGCAGTGCAGAGAATTGGTAATGCATTGAACCAGCTATGTATCTGAGGTATCTTCTGCAATTTTGTCTGATAGGGACATG
The DNA here is from genome assembly GCF_019279795.1 of Protopterus annectens. NCBI lineage: Eukaryota > Metazoa > Chordata > Ceratodontiformes > Protopteridae > Protopterus > Protopterus annectens. The sequence continues at coordinate 657,418,082 of NC_056744.1, forward strand.
CAGGTATGCCTCTTTGAGGTCCACAGTAACAAGCCAAGCCTTCTTGCCCAGCATGGGAAGAAGCTGCTGAAGAGTCAACATTTTGAATTTCGGAACATTCAGGTAAGTATTTAGAGTAGAAAGGTCCAGTATGGGTCTCCAGGCTTTGTCCTTTCTGGGGACCAGGAAAAGTCCTGAGTAAAATCCTTGTCCTTGTTCCTGTTGTGGCACTTTTTGAATAGCTCATGTCCATGAGGGCTATAAATTGTTTTTGTGCCTCTGCCCATTGATTTGGTGGCAGGTCTGGCATTCATTTTAGCCTTGGTAGAGTGTGAAAGTGGAACCTGTAACCTTGAGACACAATATTCAGAACCCATTTGTCTTGGGTGATTATATGCCAATTTTGTGAAAAAAGTGCTAGTTTTCCCCCTAAGGGAGCTTCCAAAAGGTAAGTGCTTGGCATTTGAAGGGGGAAGTCATTGGGACTGTTTCCTATAAGGTTGTGACTTGTCTTCCCCTCCTTTTGGGGTTGAAGCACCCCCACTGTAGTGGTCTGTAAGAGCCTTGGGGCTGAGATCTGCCTCTTGGGAGTCTGTATCTGCCTCTTTGTGGTCTGTCTGACACTGGAAAGGACCAATTTTTGGAGGGCCAATTTCTGCTAAATCGAGGTGGCTGTACCTGTAAGAAATCCTTCACCGTTTGCATTGATTTTGCCTTATCCTCCATTTTCTTTAATACCTCTTCTGCCTTAACACCAAATAAAATATCCTGCTGTAAAGGAGCATCCAATAATTTTGCCTTAACATGATCAGGTAAAACCTTGTTCTTTTAACCAAGCATGCCTTCGTATCACAGATCCTGTAACTGCTGCTCTACAAGAAGCCTCTAATGAATCAAAACCACATTGCAGAGTATGTTTTCCCACTTGTTCAACTGCATGCAATAAATCCTGCATTTCCTTATTGTCAGGATGTTCTGAACTTGTAAGCATTTTCTGTTTTAACAGAGGCATTAAATATTGTGGGTATTTAAGCATGTGAAACTGGCAATTTAAAGCCCTCACTGCTAAAGTTGCAGAAGTGGAAACTTTCTTCCCCCCCAACTGTCTAATGCTCTAGAATCCCTGTCAGAAGGAACTGGATTTTTAGCTGTGGAAGCCTTTACCCCTTTTGGGACCCTGGGAAATACTTTCTGGGTCAGCAACAGGGTTTTTATAAAGAAATTTGTGAGAGTCAGCGACTCTGTAGTACCTGTCTGGCTTGACTGGAGCAGGGGGCAAAGAATCAGGATTTAAACTGGATTCAGAGAACACATCATCCACAATATCTAACACTGGCGGAATAGCAAGGGGCCTGTGCTGAGGCAATAAAAGTCTCTGAGCCTTTTCTTGGATTCTGAGTAATCCTGGCCCTTCCCAATGGAAATGCTCCCTCATGGTATGTAAAGTTTCCCCAAAAGAGTAATCCTCAGGAGGAGAGGCTGAAGGAATTAATTCTTCAGCATCAGAGTCCTCATAGGGGGGTAAAGAGTATCCCTGGTCTGAAGAGGAATCAGAAGAAATGGAAACCTGATCAGAGGAATCATAGTCTGTATCCTGCCTAGGCCTTTTATCTGGAGGGGGATGGGAACCCCTGATCAGAGTAATTAAGTCTTCGGCCATTTTAAGCATCTGTTTTTTTAGGCATGGAGGTCTGTCCAGGTGAATGCTGTACTTGCTTCTTTGTCTTTAATGGAGTTTTAGACTTGGCTGTAGATTTAATGGTAAGTTGTGAAAGTCTGAAAACACCCTCAGAAGCTGATGCCTGCTCAGCGGCTCTGGACCCATCTGAGGGGTTAGTTTCCGTAGGCCCAATACCTTGAGTTTCCAGAGGCCTAGACATCTCCACATTGGAGTCGGAGGCAGCCTGTGGCTCTGAGGTAGCAGGTGTCAGGGGCTGCGAAAGCACCTAACTGAGAACCGGCGACTGTTCTAGAAGAGGCTTCATCGTCAGTTTTGGGCCTCGGATGCCTGTCCTTATCCTTGTCTTTGTTTTTTTTTGTGTATTCCGGTCGTCGGTTGTTCGGATGGCATGGTATAATTGAACCTTCGGCCAAAGTAATGGCGAGCAAAGTCAAACAGACGTTTAATAGTACGTTTGTTAAATCTAGCACAAAACCGACAACTAGTGAGGTCGTGGTCTGGGTCTAGGCATGGAATACAGTAAGAATGAAAATCCTTATGAGGTATTTGCTTCCCACAAGAAATACAATTATTAACTTTTACTGACATCAGTCTGAGGCAAGAAAAAGTTTCCCCAACGGGGTACTTGGCTTTATTGAAGACTTCGGTTCTGAAATTCGAACTGAAAATCGCAGGAGTCGGCCGACCGGCACTTGCGAACTGCTTTTGCTTCGGGCACCGTGCAAGAAAGACTGGAGAAAATGGCGTCGGCTGCTTCTTATATACCCCTGGTGCACTGACGTCAGGGAAGAAGCGACAGCAACAGACGCCGGACCAAGACTTTGGAACTCTGGCCGACTGCGGGACCGCCTGACGGCAGGATAACCCAAGTGTAATGACTGCAGCAGTGAAACATGAACATCTATAATTAGAGATTGCAGGTGTGGCGGTAGTGTCCCCAACCCAAAGCTCTTAAGACAGCTTCCCTATACTTTGCAGCCATCATCTGGGACAATGGACAGTTTGGTCCATATAATGGCTGTTGATCAGACTGGTGTTGGGAAATTTAACAATACCACTCATTCAAACAGACTGCATGCATATGATGAAACAACCAACATTTTTCTACAAAGGCAACAACAAAACAAACAAAAGAGCTTGCGTAGATTTCTAAAGGCTAAACTGACTTTTGTGGAAATAAGATGATTCTGATTAGGTGTTAGGGGAAATCGGATAATTCCGTAATCCAGAACTCACTGATCCCCATTTTGATTAACAGTACAAACCAAATGTACTGTTCAGTGAAAAGAACTACACCTTTCTAAAACATAAAAAGCCATACCTGGTGGGGAAAAGCCACAATCACAACCCATGTAGGCAGTTATGGCCTATATGCCACACATGCCATACTTTAAACAAGCTGAAAAACTACCACATCTTGACGGAAACCACAAGCTTGCACACAAGACAAATCTGTTACTTTTGGTGCATTCTAAATAAAACGGGGTCAGCAAACTCAGTCACTGAGAACGGTCTGAAAAGAAATGGTATGGGAAGCTACAGAAAAGGAGAAATTAAGCATACTTTGAAGATGGCTATAAACTTGGGCCGATCAATAACTTCAACAGTGAACAGAAATAACCTAAAAGGGGCATAGAGTTACAACAGTGCAGCAGAGATGATTTATGAAATAAGTTGATCTGAAAGTGTGGAACAAAAGCTTACAAAGTGAGAGAGAAGTGAGATTCAGGTTATGACATGGAGAGGAGTGGGTCCTGGCCAGTATTACTACTGCCAAGTGCTTAATATTATACTGACTGGGAAATCCTTCCATATGACCACCTTCCTTTATATAAATCAAATGAAAAGTCACAGGACCCCATACCAGGAAAAGTCTGGAATAGAATCCTTGACCTATCAGTTCCACAGGAACAGGTTGAATTGCCCCTATAGAGAACAGGGACTGAACTTGGTTTTGTGCCTCTCCCCACTGGTTTGGAGGAAGGTCTGGGAACCCTTTTGGGGTTGGCAGTGAGTGGAAGTAAAATTTGTACCCCTGGGATACAATGTTGAGGACCCATCTGTCTTTAGTGATGGAAATCCAGTTTTTTGCATGAAGGGCAAGTTTTCCTCCTAGAGGCACAAACAGTTGGGCAAAGGTGTGGAGTGGAGTTGAGAAGTCATTGGGAATTCTTTCCGTAAGGGGGAGGCTTAGCATTCCCTGCTTTAGAGGTGGAGGCGCTCCATTGCTTAGATCTCTGCATACCCTGAGACTGTAGCCTGGGGGGTCTGATTCCCCTGGGTCTAGATTGAGATGGCCTTGAGGGGGCTGGAAAGGACCAATGTTTCGAGGGGCAATTCCTACTAAATCTAGGAGGCTGTACTTTCAAGAATTCTTTGACTGTCTGCATAGAATTAGCTTTTTCTTCCATCTTTTTAATAACCTCTTCTGCTTTGTTGCCAGATTGTCCTTGTTCAAAGGAGCGTCAAAAACATTGATTTGACATGGTCTGGCAAGATCTGCTCCTTAAGCCAAGCATGCCTTCTCAGTATAGAACCAGTGACTGCTGCCCTGCAAGATGCTTCTAGGGCATCAAAGCCACACTGCAATGTATGCTTGCTGACTTTGGCTTGCAGAATGCATAAGATTCATGCAATTCTTTATTTTCTGCACAGTCTGTAAAGGTAGCTATTTTTTGCTTAATAAGTTCCTAATATGTTATTGGTACTTCAGCATGTGAAACTGAACTTTCAAAGCCCTAATGGCGAGAGTTGCAGAGGTATATACTTTCTTACCCCATCTGTCCAAAGCTCTGGAATCCCTGTCCGAAGGGGTGGGATTCTAAGCTGTAGTTGCTTTGATACTTTTAGGCTCCTGGGAAAAGACCGCTGGATCAGCAGTAGGATTTTTGAAAAGGAATTTGAGATAGTCAGGTGCTCTGTAGTACCCGTCTGGTTTCCTAGGAGCAGGGGGTAAAGTATCAGGAGTAATACTGGACTCCATAAAGACAACAACTTCCAGGACTGGGGGTATTGCTCAAGGCCTATGTTGTGGCAAGTCTAAAAATTCCCCGAGTCTCTTTTTGGACTGAGGGTAGTCTTGGCATTCCCAATGGAAATGCTCTCTTAAAGCATGTAAGGTTTAACCAGAAGAAAAATCCTCTGGATGAGAGGCAGAGGGAACGGATTCCTCTGCATCTGAATCCTCATAAGCAGATAAGGGCATGTCTTCATAATCAGAACCCTCAGAGTCGTCGGACTCTTGGTCTGTTGAAGTTGCTGGGGACTGATCTCTTCTCTTAGCAGGGAAGGCTGACTTCCCCTAATCAGCAAAATAAGGTCTTCTGCCATTCTAAGCATTTGATGTTGTGGGAAGGGAGCAGGTGCATGCGCTTTGGTCATCAGTTTTCTAGGCGTAGGGCGTACTTTTGGCCTTAGAAACTCAGTAGTTTTAGACAGAACTGAAGTAGTCAGTTTGTGTCGAACATCGGTAGTGCAAAGTACAGTTGTGTACACTTACCATAAATGAAGATGTTAGAGTGTATTCACTGTTGCAATCATCACATTTGGGTTATCTGCTTGCAGTAGCCCTCAGTCGCCTGATTATCAAAGTCTTGGGTCCTGCGTCGGTTGTTGTCTTATCTTCCGTGACGTCAGGTAGTCAGGGGTATAGAGCATGCAGCAGACACCATTACATCAGTTTTTCTTGCCCCAGATGTCAGATGCCCCCCCTTAATGGGACGCAATTAAATTTTATATATATATATATATATATATATATATATATATATATAGATAGATAGATACACACACACACACAAGGGTATACCTCCAACAAAAAAGCACAAAAAGCTTTTAAGTACAGTAAAGGAGAACAGAGATATAGCCAAAAGCAAAAGAAGCCAGGGGGCTGGAGGGAGGGTAACCAGGACTGCAATGGTGAATACACTCGAACATCTACATTTATAGTAAGGGTACACAACTGTACTATGTTCTTTGTGTTTCACTGTTGCAGTCATCACATTTGGGTAGAATCCCAAAGCTAAGGATGGCAGGAGGAATTTAGATAGCATTAAGACCAGCTATAAGGTCCTGCAAGACTGCAGTGGCAAAGCCAGCTCTGGATTTAGAGAAAACTGGCAAATGGTAATGCTTGGTGAATGTATGTACAGAACTCCAGGTAGCAGCTTCTAGGATGTCTCTGGTAGGGACACCTCTGAGAAAGGCTATAGAGGTAGATGCAGCCCTGGTTGAATGGGTCTAATCCCCTGTGGGATATGTTTTCCATGGTGCTTATAGCAGAAATGAATGCAATGGCCTATCCATTTAGAAATGGATTGCTTTGAAATAGCCTTCCCCTCTGCCCCTGCAGCAAATGCCACCAGCAATTGTTCAGATTTCCTTTGAGGTTTAGTCCTGTCCAAGT